>NC_092340.1:372140000-372485000 GCF_046630445.1 Rutidosis leptorrhynchoides | reverse complement strand
ACCTGAGTATTATTAATATAAGTATTATTAGTATTATTATAATTAGGATTACAAATTGATGTTATAGAAGCTTTAGTTATTAGTTTAGAAATTAAACATGAAGATTTTGATTATAATTAACATAATTATTGTTGTTAATATTATTACTAGTAATGAAATTGCTATAATAATAATTATTATTAAGTATTATGTATTATTATAAAAGTTATTATTTTCATTATTAATAAACTTTTCATTTTATTAAAGATTACTGTTATTATCATTATTAAAAGATTTATTATTAAAACTAACATTAATATCTTTATTAATAAAATCATTAATATTATTATCATTATTATTATTTTAATCAATACTAATATTATTTTGGTATTATTATAATTACTATTTTAACAAACAAATGAAATATATATATATATATATAATATTTAATACAATTAACGTAACAAAATTCATATTTCTATAAAAATGAATTTATATTAATAAAGAATTATATAAGTTACTAATATAAAAATTATATCATTAATAATAAGATATATATATATATATATATATATATATATATATATATATATATATATATATATATATATATATATATATATATATATATATATATATATATAATTGTACGACTACAAGGATATGTATTAATATATATACAAATGATATAGGTTCGTGAATCCGAGGCCAACCCAACACTTGTTCAATGCCGTCATATGTATTTTTACTACAAAATACAGTATAGTGAGTTTCATTTGCTCCCTTTTTAAATGCTTTTGCAATATATATATTTTTGGGACTGAGAATACATGCGTCATTTTTATAACTGTTTTACTAAATGCTTTGAGATATATTTTTGAACTGAGAATATATGAACTGCTTTTATAAATGTTTAACGAAATAGACACAAATATTCAAAACTACATTCTATGATAGGATTATTTGGATTCAGAGGTTCAATTTCTATAAAGATTGTATTATCGACCATCGGCGAGATGATTTTGTCATTGCACGCACGTATTAGCTCCCAAATGGTTCGATTTAGTAGTTAGTAATAGTGAGAAGATTTTGTCATTGCACGCACGCATTAGCTCCCGTTTTAGCTACCATCGGCGAGATGATTTTGTCATTGCACGCACACATTAGCTCCCGATGTATTGTATTGTATTGTATTTGACTTTGTAGTTAGTAACTAATGGTGTATCCTATCGTATACACACATAAAAGGCATAATGGTTGCATAAAAGTAGCATCAGGAAGGCTGGAAACAACAGTTCTATGAAGTTTTCCGTTCAGCGCTCTCCGCTGTACAGGCTGCTCCGTCATGCGTAAGCCCTGAAGGCCGCCTAGCGCGTAAGCCCTGGCCGGAGAACGCCACCTTCAGCGTAAATTTCGGATCACGAATAACAGAACGTATCATCATTTAACACGTGTCCCCAAGCAATCTGGTGGATCTAACACTATAAATAGACCCCTTGGGTCGTCATTTTACACAGTTCAGATATTCTGACAACTTTGAGAGCTGAGACTTCACTTCTCTTTCTCTCTATACTTTCTCTCA
Organism: Rutidosis leptorrhynchoides; assembly: GCF_046630445.1. Taxonomy (NCBI): domain Eukaryota; kingdom Viridiplantae; phylum Streptophyta; class Magnoliopsida; order Asterales; family Asteraceae; genus Rutidosis; species Rutidosis leptorrhynchoides. Next base: position 372,483,439 of record NC_092340.1, on the reverse strand, counting down.
CTAGAAGTCATCCGGCTAGCACTCTTACGCTCTACGGACGACAGATTGATTAAGCCACCCCACAAGTTTCTATACTTGTGAACCGGGTCTGCAGGGATTATTTCCCGAGGGTAAAAATCAATCGGCAACACTCCGCCCTCCTAAAGCTAGATTACTTCTAGTATCTTGTTGACATACTAAGCCTTACCTCATAAGGAAATAGGTATTAACAATGGCGCCATCCACTAATGCAAAGAACACATGAAACGGAAAAGGAACAAAAACAACTGAAGCTCCATTTGTACTTGAAGCAGTCAACAATCCATCAACTGATGACATGATAACTGTTGAAGATGTACCCGTTCAGCCACTAGATGGTACGATTGAAGAAACAGTTGCTAAAACTGCAGAAAGGCTTAAACATTTGGCAACTAATTCGAAGAAAAGGCCAGTAATCGAAGAAACAACAGCCAAAAGTGCAGAAAGACTCAAATTTTGTTACTAATACAGAGCGACGACCATTGATGCAACCACAACGATGTCCATCATTTATACCTCTTCGGCGGATGGCGGATGGCAGAGACAAGCAAATAATGAAAAGGCAATCTATATCAAAATACAAGTTATCCAGGCTACTCGACAAGCTGGGTAGTCTTATTGATGATTCTGGGGATGATAACGACCTGAGCTATGATAATAATGACTCTGATGATGAAACTGACAAAGATGAGTTCATGTCAGAGAAGCAGGCAGTGTTGCTTTTGAATGACATCCTTAAGCAGACAGCCCCGGCAAAATATAAGCAACGCTTAGCGCAGCCCGCCGTCCGTGCTGTGGCCGTGGACAATTTCTTTGTCCTCATTACTGGAGAGCAAGTCACCAAGCCACCAGCCATGGCAGAATATACACAGTGTTTCATTGATCGAATTGCTAATTATCCATTGCCCAGAAATCTTGCTATACCAACAATTGGAGTTTATGATGGCACAACGGATTCGGAAGATTTTTTGACTATGTTTGAAGGTGTTATGAGGTTGCAGCATTGGGAGGATGAAACTGCGTGCCATATGTTTTCTATGGTATTGCAGAAAATGGCACGCGAATGGTTTGCTAGTTTTCCGCCAAGGAGTATTACCAGTTTTCTTGATTTGAGAGCAAAATTTATGATGCAATACCAAAATCTACGGAGCTGTACTATGACACATCTTGATGCACACGAGATCACAATGCATCATAACGAATCTTTGAGCAATTTTATGAAGCGTTATATACTTGAAGCACAGAAGATTCCTGATTGTCCAGAATCACAGCTTGTATCTGGTTTCATTTTCTGTTTGGACCAGCGACGGTTTAGTGCACTTGTTCATGCATTACGGTATGACTTGCCAAAAACATTGCATCAAGCGTTGGAGGTTGCACAGAGGCATGTTCGAGCTGGTGAGCGTGGGTTGAACAAGTTTTATACTGGCAGTAGTAGTAAGCCACACAACGGAGGACGATATTTTGACAGAAATCAGAGAAGGAATGACAATTCAAATGGAGGATGGAGAGGAAACAATCACCCTAATGATTTTCACCACAACAGAAGGCCAATAGAAAGGCACCCGTTGATCATGGCGCTTACCAAAACTTCGAAGGAAATCCTTTTCACTGAACCAATTCGGACCACTTTCAATGCTCCAGCACCTATGGAGGAAAGGGAGGGTCCAAAGAGTGAGTTGTGGTGTAATTTCCATGAGGCTTGGGGCCATGATACAGACAATTGCAAATCTTTAATGAGAGAAATCATAGCAAAAATCAAAGCAGGAGAACTGAATCATTTGTTGCCTTCCAAACAGTACAGGAGGAATGATCCTCGAAGGAAATTTGCGTGGCAAAGGAATGATGGAAACAGAGGACGCCGTGGAGAGAACAGAAGAGAGCAGCATGGTGAAAGAGATAATCGGAACCAACCGCAGTACGGAGACCGGATCACAGAGCGTGAGACAACTCCAGAAGTTGTAATCAGGATGGTTTGGATCAACGACAGTCATTATGAAGAAGATACAGGAAGTGAAGCTGACATCATTTACTGGCATTGCTTGAAGACTTTTCCAAGGCATGTGCAGAGCAGAGCTAGACAAACGAGGTTGAAAGTTTCTGGATTAACGGGAGCACCGGTAAATGCCATGGGGCAGATTCGTTTGGAAGTTGTTATGGGCACATTCCCATTGTTGAGAACAGAAACAATTGATTTCACAATCATAGATGGAAATTCTCGGTTTAACATCCTTTTTGGAAGGGCAGCGTTGGCTACATTTGGAGCAATAACATCGACAGCTCATGCAGAGATCAGGTTTCCAACTCCTAACGGAGTAGCCACCATACATTCACAGTATGTGGCACCGGCTAGGGAGAGATCCACATTTGTGAACTTACCAAAAGGCAACGTAAACTCGAGAAAGCATGATCGGATGTTTAGTGATGATGAAGTTCATGAGTTTTTCATTCCATAATCAAGTGTGTAGGCCGGATAGCGCTGGGCGCTCGGCGTGTGAAGAAGCAAATCTTAGCATGTTATCAAGAACAAAAGTTTATTATCAGAGCAGTTTTTTAGCATTTTTATGAAGACATTGCCTTTTACAATCATTGTATTCATGCCAAAATACACATGTTTGGCATTTGAAGAACATATTTTCGCATTATATGAAGAGCAACGTTTATCAATTTACTGTGAACCATTGTGGTTATTTTACAGTGCATATGTTAGCAATTGCATACATTACACATTCATGGCGTACTAATTAGGCTTGATCCACCTAAATTCGTCATCAATCGTTTATGTACTGCACAGTACCGAACAATAAATTTTATATTTTTCTTAAACAAAGTGCTGCCCGTGACAAATGTAAAACATTACATTTATAACCTGCCCACAGAAGGAGTGTATTTTTAAAATACCTCCGATGGCGGAAGCTTTTGTGCCGGCCAGTAAAGGCACAAGGGATCGGCTAGAAAACGTTTAAGTTTTACTAGAACGCACCGAGGCATGATACAAAACTCAGATACTTGTCATGACAAACATTATAAAAAACTTACTTCACAGAACAAAGTTCTATATTTTATGTATGAAGGCAAAATAATTAGCAATTCTTCCTCATATATTTATGACGGAAGGCGTAAGACGGAGAGTCTATTGATTTGTAATCATTCTTCTAAAATACTTCATAATTCTTCCTCATTAATTTTATGACGAAAAGCGTGTAACAGAATTCAGACATCATATTCATTTAGCAAAACTTAATATTGCAAGGCGTCTACATATGAATTACCTTATACACTTTTCAAAATGATTTGCTCAATTATACACTGCACAATTGTGTATAGAAATTTTATGCTCAGGTGCATAATTGATTGGTATTAAAGCATTAAGCATCAAAATATTTGCAACAAGCATGTAAACACACGTAGTCATCACAATAAAGTCAGTATGTATATAATGTCAAGGTCAGAAGGAAATTTATTACAAAACATTGTTTGACATTTTTACAAAAATCAATCAAACTGCACGCTAAACACATCTTGAGCAGATGAATCTTTTTTGCTGCATACCTCATCATAAACGTTTATCTTCAAATTTATCAATTTGTCTTTAGTTTCATCAACCTTTTCCTGAGTACCAGGAGGTATAAGTTTGGCAATAGCAGCAGAAGGAGTCTGGTTGGGAGCAAGGCATTTAAACAGCTTGCCGGTCACATCAGCAATAGCATGGGTGCAGGCAGCATCAACATAATCATTGTAGGGATTCCCTACAAGACTGGATCCAAGCACTTTAGCTATCAGACCTGGTATACCCTTCTTAAGCTCAGCAAAATTACCTTCGCCTTTCTCCGCCCTCCGGAGAAGCTCAGCAGACTTTTCCCTCTCTGCATTCAGCTGCTTCTTCAGCTCACCCACTTTCACCTGCTCCTCTTCAAGTCTATTCTTCTCAGCATCCCTTTCCCCTTGCAGAGTAACAGCAGCATCTTGAGCACTTTTTAGCTCAACTTCTTTAGCCTTTATTATTTTCTGCGCATCACTTAAGGCACGCTCAGCATCAGCAGCTCTTTTACGAGCATTTGCACCTTCAGTTATGTCTTTACGGGCTATAGCAAGAATAGACTCTTGTTGTTTCTGCAGTTGCAGCACAGAGTCCAGATGATTGGTTAGCAGTACATGAGCTACCATAGTTGATTCCCTGAGTTGATCAGAACGGAGAGCAGTGAATTGGGGTTTCAGCTCAGGGATAACACAACCCTGTACAAGAAAAAAATTTTATGAGTACTTTCAGCCAACTCACATCAATAAATTATAAACATATACATGCAGAAGATCTTATCATTCATACCTGAAGAAGAGTTGCAAATTCTTTATCCTTAGTGACAGGGTTTGCAATGATGGCCTGCAATGCCCTCACATGAGCAGGAAGAGTTGGCTCTTGAACATTGGAGGATGTAATAGCTGGGTTAGTGATATTAGGAGGAGGAGAATGATAAGCAGAGTTGCCTTCCGGCCTATCTTCATGAAATTCAGATTCATCGAATGGAGTAAAGTTTGGGTCAGGCGTTTTCAGGCCCTTCTCTCCTTCACTTTCAAGAATCTCCTCCGTCCTCCGTTCACCGCCCTCCGCGGCCTTCCCCTGGCTATCATCCGACTCTGCTAAAATCACTAACAAGAACAAATTAGCATTATGAACAAACATAACGGTTGTACGCAAAAACATGAGCATTTTCAAGAAAGCACAGAATGGACATACTTCTCCTGCGTTTCTGCTTTTTGCCCTCCTCTGTACTCTTCGCCCTTTTAGAGCCTATGCTCTTCTTTCTTGTCTTTTGGTTGGAGGAGGAGCGGGGTTAGTTTCACCCGTGATGTCAACTGACCCCGATGTTTGTTGATCGGCGGTGGTAGTATCATCCGCTGTCCGCTCAGTGTCTGTATGTTCAGACCCGGATTCACTGTCTGAGCTGCTCACAGCAATTTCTTTCCCCTTTTCAGCAGTAGCAGCATCAGCAGCAGCTTTAGTTTCAGCTGCAACTCTCTCCGCCTCTAGCTCTTCAGCAGTTTTGTCATGAGCAGTGACCTCTACATCATCATCAAGATCAGCGGATAAAAGAGCAGAGCGAACCTGCATCACGGAGTTGGCTGCAAAAATTATACATAAACAGCAATATAAGTAAACATAACAAACAATAGACACAAATCTCTATATATATAATAGGATGATCATATTACATCCTACCCTGGTTTTTCTCACGAAGTACTGGCACAGAATTGCTTGGCCATTCTTGACTCACTTTGCACAGCACAAGAATTCCCTCATACCTTTCGTATGATCTGGGCGGAAGACGGAGCTCTTTCAAGCTATTTACTATCCGCTGCTCTGAGGAAGAAATCTTAACACCCTTTCCTATACCAGCATCAATAGCACCCCATTCCCGGACAACGGAGTACTCTTCCAGAATAACGGTCTCATCAACAAAGAAAAATGGACTTTTCCAGTCCTTCAAATTTGAAACTCTATTCGGACCAACAAAATGGTTATTTTTCTTACTATCAATAGTAAGCCAGCAATCACTAATTGTGCGAATTCTAAACAAAGAGATAAAAACTTTAATGCGAGGCTTTATATTAATAGCATTGTAGTACATTTCAAAAAGGATGATTTTTTGAAGGCCGTGGGGATGCATTTGACTAAGACAGGCCTTATAATATCTAAGAAGGCGAAGAGGAAAGTTAGTAAGGGGAACACGGAGGTTGCCATGGGTAATTTGTAAGGCATATAAAGTAATTTTCCCCTCAGGAGGGTTGTCAGCAGTTTGTCTATTGGTGGGAAGAACACGGTTGTATTGATTGAGGTGGCGGAAGGCAATCTTTAAGCCATCTAAATATTCACTTGTCAGTGATGAAGCCATCGTGCTAACTTCTGGGATGTCAGCGGTATTTGACGAAGAAGGCTTAGCGTGCTCTTGGCCAGTACTCCGTGTAGAAGCCATGATAATACAGTAAAAGATATCAACAAGAAGAAAATAGCAGTAAGATAAAGTGTACTGACCTTGGAAGACGGTAAACCTTAAAAAGTTGAAGATTGAAGAAGGCGATGAAGATTTGGGGGAGAAATATGCTTTTTAGATCTTGGCAAAAGTAAAAAAGTGATGGTAACAGGGTTATGACGGTTTTTATAGGATTTCATCGATGCAATTTTTATGGCCACGATTAAGACACGTGTAGGGGTGAGTTTAAACGAAGGGTACGGAATAACACTTTTTACAGCTGGAGGCGCGTGGATGATCTCAGCCGTAAAAAATTAATCATAACAACGTCAGTAAAACTCGTCTGCATTTAATGCCTAAAATGTTTTCCCCGATGCAAGTGGGAAATGAACAGGCTGGTTTGGCATGCATTTTCAAAAGTTTAACGACTTAATCATTCTTCAAATGCTTAAGTCATTAAACTGGGGGGACTTAATGGTGTATCCTATCGTATACACACATAAAAGGCATAATGGTTGCATAAAAGTAGCATCAGGAAGGCTGGAAACAACAGTTCTGTGAAGTTTTCCGTTTAGCGTTCTCCGCTGTACAGGCTGCTCCGTTATGCGTAAGCCCTGAAGGCCGCCTAGCGCGTAAGCCCTGGCCAGAGAACGCCACCTTTAGCGTAAATTTCGGATCACGAATAACAGAACGTATCATTATTTGACACGTGTCCCCAAGCAATCTGGTGGATCTAACACTATAAATAGACCCCTTGGGTCGTCATTTTACACAGTTCAGATATTCTGACAACTTTGAGAGCTGAGACTTCACTTCTCTTTCTCTCTCTACTTTCTCTCACTAGAAGTCATCCGGCTAGCACTCTTACGCTCTACGGACGACAGATTGATTAAGCCACCCCACAAGTTTCTATACTTGTGAACCGGGTCTGCAGGGATTATTTCCCGAGGGTAAAAATCAATCGGCAACACTCCGCCCTCCTAAAGCTAGATTACTTCTAGTATCTTGTTGACATACTAAGCCTTACCTTATAAGGAAATAGGTGTTAACAGTAACGGAGAGATGATTTTGTCATTGCACGCACGCATTAGCTCCCGTTTTAGCTACCCTCGGAGAGATGATTTTGCATTGCACGCACGCATTAGCTCCCGTTGTAAAATTATATTGTATTAACTACCATGATGAGATAATTTTGCATTGCACGCATGCATTAGCTACCGTTGGTGAGTTGTTTGAAAGGTTCCAGTGTTCTTCATATGAATGATTTTACAGCAGGAGTAGACCTGCACAGATTGTTTTCTAAATATGAGTATCTTGTGGTCTATTATACTATTGGAAATGATTATTTATGATAAACTAATGAACTCACCAACCTTTTGGTTGACACTTTAAAGCATGTTTATTCTCAGGTATTAAAGAAAACTTTCGCTGTGCATTATCTCATTTTAAGGATATTTCTTGGAGTCATTCATGGCATATTTCGAAAGACGTTGCATTCAAGTCATTGAGTTCATCAAGATTAATATTAAGTCAAATATAGTTGGATGTATTATGAAATGGTATGCATGTCGTCAACTTTCAATGTAAAAAAAGTTTGTCTTTTAAAAAACGAATGTAGTGTTTGAAAAATGTATCATATAGATGTCAAATACCTCGCAATATAACCAACTATTGTGAATCGTTTATAATGTATATTAATGGGTCCTTTCAGTTGGTATCAGAGCGGAGGTCTTAGCAAACCAGGTCTGCATTAGTGTATCTAACTGATAGTCGTTAGGATGCATTAGTGAGTCTGGACTTCGACTGTGTCTGCATGTAAAAAGTTTTGCTTATCATTTTTGTCGGAAATCATCTGCTTATCATCTTTAGGAAATTACCTGCTTATCATTCTTAGTCTAGACACATCTTACTGCACTGATTGCATGAATAGTGTATAGAAAAATTCATATCTTAGCGTATCTGTTACTGTAGACTTTATCTGACACATTTCCTTAATTCCCTCCGTAACCTACGGGATCTTTTGTACTATGTATAGGTATTCTATGTAATTAGAATATCATCCGATATCCAAAAATCACTTCGTATCGAAAAATCCTTTATTCAATCGAACAAAATGGAATTCGTAATTAGTTCAAGTCCCTCGAATTCTGATATGGAATCCCACTCAAGCTCCGAAAGCAGTGTAACTGGAATAGATCAACAAATCAGCGATCATCTATTCTGGATGAACTGGGGATGGGTTCGTAGCCTCCTTAATCATTAGAGACAAGAAGAAGGCGATCCTTTCCATCCACCACATTGCCCTCTTGGTGAAGAACCTGAAGCACTTACCGGCGAACCTATTCGAAACACCATTTTCTCTCTCATTTCTAGAGTATCTCGTCATGATTATATACTACATCAAATTCTAGATTTTATTTATCCGCTTGTCCGAACCGACAATCATCCCGGTGTAATAGAAGAAGTCAACGAGCTTCGCGCTCGGGTAGTGGCTTTGGAGAATATGGTGTAAAGGTTACAAACACCAGCAGCAGCACCAGCAGCATAAACAGTACCACCATCAGCAACATCAACAGTACCATCACCACTACCAACAGCAACATCCACATCTCACGCCTCAACATTACAATATGTACCTCGAACATCAACGTCATACGCACCACAGATACCAAGGAGTACCAACAACAATGAACGATGAAGTATTGATCCATAACTTCATTGAAGAAATATTCTGTGAAGAATATGTGGTTTCAAAAAGTTTTAGAGATTATTTATTCTAGCTCAAACCGAAAAGCAAATGAGATTAATATTATATTAACTCATTAAATCCATGATTACATCTGAAGAAAATATATGTGTATATATATTTTTATAAAGATCGTAATTAAAAATTCTTTTGTACAAACTGTTAATGGTGAAAATATTTTAACGGGTAGGTAATACCCGAGGAATATTTAGATTTCACATTAATAAGTTACACTGTACATTCTTCGAATCTGATTCAACAGTCATTTACTATCCTACTTACAACCACCGATATACGAATCCATTCACTACAGAATAACCATTTTTATTCAATTTCATATTTGGATTTTTTATTTATTTATCAGAATCCAACAAATGGCATAATGAAGAAAACATTTGACAAAATAAAATTTGTTAGAAATAAATAAATTAACTATGAGAAATTTTGTTAAGAATCCACGCTAACTATTCCTAGCTAACTTGTGACGACCCAAGAATTTCCGACTAAATTTAAACCTAATCTTGTTATGATTTCGACACGATAAGAAAAGTCTGTAAAGTTGAGTCTCAAAAAGTTTGAACTGTTTAATATATGCAAATGGCCTTCGACTGCTCTCGACGAATCACGAACAATTAATTGTAAATAGATATGTGTGTATATATATATATATATATATATATATATATATATATATATATATATATATATATGGTAATTGAAAAATAAGTTAAAATATAGTTAGTAATATTGTTATTATTACTTTCAAAAATAAATAATAATATTAACATTATTAGTATCATTGTTATTAGTAAAATTGTAAATTTAATTTAAAATTATTAAAAGTATTATTATTAACTTGATCATAAGGAAATATCATTTTATTTAAAATTGTTATTTTCATTATCCTTACTAACATCATTATGATATTAATATCATCATTATTATTAATATTACTAATTTTGTTATTAAAATCTAATATTAATGTTTGTATAATATTATATTTCTTTAATATGTAAAATACAGAAATAAGTAGATATATAAATATTCATACAAGCAAATATACAGATATACTTAATTACGAATATATTTTCAAATTTCAGTTATGGAAACATAGATAAATACATATATTGGTACAGATACATAGATATGTAAATATTGTATACGTATATATATAAATACTGATAACGAACGTAAATCAGATCATATCGTTTTCAGCTATAGAAGATTGATTCGTTTGTACAAATCAACTTAAATTATAAACTGCTCTTAAATTCTTTTATTTAGTTGCTTATGAATGAGGATCTTCTGTCTAATCACTTGACTTCTTTAACCAAAGAATCCACTTCTTGTAATTGAGTAACAACAATTCAATCGATTTTCTACCTGCTACCACTACGCATGTTTTATATTTCCATTTTATTCAAACAACTGTCATTCATATTCATATATTTTTTATTTATCTCGAAAAATAACTATCATCACTCCAAACCAATCTACAAACCACAATTACTACCATTAAAGCTCGACCCCTTTTCTATCTCTGGTTCAGTTCAACCCAAAGACCCAACACACAACCCATATAAATTCGAACCTGCAACACTTTCGTTTCCATTCCTGTTTAGCGAATGAAAAGGATCACGAAGTTGATGGTGATCGAGGAGAAGAAGATAGTATACGGAAGATGAATGTTGCTGTGTTGTTTTTGTTTTAAATTCAAAACCCAATGATCAATCAACCACCTCCTCTTTCTCTCCCTATCTCTTCTCTTTTTATTTTGGGCCATAAACCCTCACATTCAAACTACCACCAACACCGTCGTATAACTGCTACTACTCTAATCTTCTATTTCTGTCCAAAACTCACAACCACACATCAAGTTGTTCATAAGACAACCCGTTTCTAATTTCCGGTTTCTGTTTTCAATCAGCTCAAAATGATCACCACTCTTTCGACCTTTAACTCTACCACAACCCCATCTGTTTCTATTTCTGTTACAGCAAACAAAAGAATGAGAGTAATGCAGTTTCGATAAATAAGTATGATGAAGAATAAAGATCATGGTAATATATTGATAGTGATATAATTATGATTATGAAAATGAATACATTACTTGTTTATCATGCCATCACTATCTCTAAAAATCATTAACCCTAATAAAACAACAACCCTTTTAACCAAAACTTAATCATGTTTATGACTTTTGCTTAATCTTGTTCTACCTGTAACACTTACCCAAACAAACTGTACACGATTTCTTTTCGATTGCTTTATTTTCTGCTACAACCGTCATACCCACAATCACAACCATCTTCTATACCTGCAACAAATAAGATCTAGAATTAAATTTCTAAACCTGTGAGGAATCGACTACTCCTGTTCTTGATCAAACAACCCACCATCAATCAACTACTTGGTCTAGCTACTATCATGATTATAACGAATTGTTACTACTGATTCTTTCTGATCTGATATTGCACGAAACAATTGATAATCGAAGCCTCATCAAACCCACCAAGAACCCCATTTATTACTTATATGTTCGAACCATAATAAAAAAATAAATAAATAAATAAACACAGAATATATATATAGAGAGAGATGAATAAATTAAAAGAGTAATTAACGAATCGATTACTTACTTGCATCATTTGATTGACCGATTGAGTGATCAATTGATGAAGGATGATGATACTTTGAATCTGATAACGATGACGAGCAAGTGACTGATGCTAAACTCTTCATACTCCGATCACCCAACATCATCAAAAGCTTCTGTAAATTGTCGATCTACCATTGTTAATCTGTTCTTGTTCCTGAATTCCTTTAGACTGAAATGAAAGCTGCAAAAACCTAAACTGCGATATACTTTAAACCTAGTTGTGGGTTGGTATTGATATGGAATTGAGGATTGGGCTGAGTTTTTCTATTGGGCTGTTAACGGGTCAAATGCAGAAACAAGAAAAACTGAATTGGTATATCTACTATATTTATTATTATTATTATTATTATTATTATTATTATTATTATTATTATTATTATTATTATTATTATTATTATTATTATTATTATTATTATTGTTAATACTATTAAAGTATCGGTATTATTAATATTAGTATTAAAATTATTATTATTATCATTATTATTATTATTATATTATAATAAATAAATATTTTGTAAATAAAATATATACTTATTACATATACTATAATTATATTAATATTACATATACATTATATATCAAACATAATAGCAAAATGGACATATAACAAATTATTGATTAATAACATAATACTAATTATATACATATGTATGTATAAATATTAATATACATAATAAATATGTATATATGAAGATAATCATACTTCATAAAATATAAATAAATCTAGTGATTAAATGTGATATGTGTTAATAAATATATGAATATTATAGGTTCGTGAATCCGAGGCCAAACCACACTTGTTCAATGTCGTCATATGTATTTTTACTACAAAATACATTAGGTGAGTTTCATTTGCTCCCTTTTTAATTGCTTTTGCAATATATATTTTGGGCTGAGAATACATGCAATATTTTATAAATGCTTTACGAAATAGAGACAAGTGATTAAAAATGATATTCTGCGGATTGATGTGCTAGGTAATTTAGTTACATGTTATAAGAGCATGTAAGCGCGAATCCTAAAGATAGATCTATCGGGCTTAACACCCCCATCCTGTAGGCTGTACTAGGCATAAGAGCTAGTGGGCAGATGTTTAGTACTTCGAGGATTATTTATACACTTGCGAGTGTACATATCCATCTTTGCGAAGATGATTTATTATATTATTGTTAAGGTTGGTTACTGAGGCCTCAACATAAGCAGAACGGTTTTATACACTTGCGAGTGTACATATATTTATAAATGGAAATCTTGTGGTCTATTAATATATTAAAATGATTGTTATGATAAACCTATGAACTCACCAACCTTTTGGTTGACATTTTAAAGCATGTTTATTCTCAGGTATGAAAGAAACCTTCCGCTGTGCATTTGCTCATATTACATGGAGTCATTCAGGGCATATAGAAGTCAGAACCTCGCAATGGGACCAGGTGTTGAAGACTTCGTCCAGATGGATTAGGACGGGTCATCACATAATTGTTCCTAGCTAACTGTTCCTAATTTCCTGTTACATTTTAATTATCGCAATTTAATTATCGCAATTTTAATTCACACAATTTTATTTATCGTCATTTAATTTCTGTTATTTATTTTACGCACTTTATCGGGACATATATACAATGTTTTGACATATCATATTGACGTCATCTATATATATTGTTTGGAATAACCATAGACACTCTATATGCTGTAATGCTCGAGTTCGCTGTACAGGGTTGAGGTTGATTCTAAAATAATATATATACCTTGAGTTGTGATCGAGTCTGAGACATGTATACAATGGGTCACGATACGTATTAATTAATTCGAATATTATATATGAATTATTGAACTACTAACTGTGGATTACTAACATTGGACAATTAAAATGAATTAAAATATTGATTACAACATATGAAACTAAACATTTCTTCAAGTTTGCCACTTGATTTCATCTTAAACCTCATTTATATCTTGAAGATTATAATCTGCATTCAAACCTTTCACAAATCTTGAAAACACCTCAACCGAGAGGATGATCCAACCAAACTTCATCTACGGAAGGAAAGATTTATGCATATAGTTATGCACCTGAAAAACTCTCGGAAACTGAGTAAACGTTAACAAGTATCTGTGATAGCTCCTTTGGCATTGTTATTACCGAAAATAATGTTACAATCCCTCTCCAAATTAGTCAAATTTGTCATAGCTCCAGCAAATCAACTTCGACTTTTTGTTCGAAACAACCTTATTATAACTTTGATATATATGCGTGCTCTTTTATTGTTACCGGAAAACCTTTTATATTCCACCATATTACCATCAACGTTTAATCATCTAAAAACACAATTCTCTTGAAACCACCTCGGATTGACAACCGATGATTCAGATATGATAGCATTAAATTCAGAGGAAACAGCAAAATCGTAGATGGTCTAAACGGCCAAAAGTTTGATAATAAAGAATGGAATGTTGGGAACGCTCGATAGAAAATTTGGTACTGAAAAACAGATTGAGCTAACCATGAAGGAGACCAAGGACAAATACAAGGACCAAACCCTATATTCAAAGAATCCAGGTAATTCTGGACCCGATGAAATCTTTAGAGAATATCCTGCTCCGAAGTCATGTTAAAATCTTGCGGAAAATTTTTCCTTATCAACTTTCGAACTTAGAAATTCCAAAATATCATCACAAATATCTTTGATACTTCTGAAGATATTTTCATAAATATTCTCGTTCGAAATTATTTACCTCTTCGTGCTATCTGTAATACGTTATATTGGAAATTTCTGTAAAATCTAAGTATAAACTATGAATGAATTCTGAAGTAGTGTTGGGAACCGAAGCATGAGTTAGTATAATATAATGACACTTGATCAACATGATTATATTACAGTAAGTCATGCTGAGTTTCTAAATAGAACATGATGATTCACAGATCATAACGTCATCATGTGCTATGTTACATGACTCTTATATTCTACTTAACCTCTAAACCTATCAAGAAAATATTTTTTTTCTTGATGATTCGGTCTTGTCCGAGGTATTCTGGTAATTTGACAAATCAAGATCATGCCATTACAATTTCCTTCTTAGAACATTAGCCATGTTCATTCGAAACTCCATATCTACAAATTCTGGACTATTATTCGCTTGACTTAAAGTCGGGAAGAGAAAACAAAAGTATGAAACTCCGAAATATAAGGGAGAATATAAATCCCAATAACAACACATAAATTACAAACCGTGTATATCGATGTTTATCGTAACATAAAGACACGGGAGAATTAAAAACACTATAATCCCAAGGGCGAAGTAGAAGTAAGCAGATTCCTCTGGTGGAAGTTGGAAAAGGAGAATGATTGTTGCGATAGTAAGGATAAGGACAAGGATCAGAACTGGATTAAGCATTTTCACAAATCTTTTAAATTTGGGAATTGAATATAGGGATGGTAAAAGTAATGGAACGGAAGAAGTTAATTTATAGTGAAATATCTGATAAAGAAATCAAGGCAGATCTCCGCATTTAATAAAAGAAGATTCTGATTTTCTTAATTACCGAAGAACCAAATCTTATTACGAAGATTTCCTCTAAATTCCTTGATTTTCGGAAATCAACTGTCACTACGTCAAAAAGTTAAATCACTATCTCAATCTTTTGTGATAGCTTCACTCGTACTCTTCATAAAAATCGAATTATTTTATCCCTATTACTCAATGGTAATAAAACTCTAATTTCTAGCTCACATTCATCAGGAAAACATTCTTATTGACAGCCATGACGACCTCGATCAAATTTCGGGGACGAAATTTCTTTAACGGGTAGGTACTGTGACGACCCGGAAATTTCCGACCAAATTTAAACTTAATCTTTATATAGTTTCGACACGATAAGCAAAGTCTATTAAACTGAGTCTCAAAATTTTTTGAACTATTTACATGATTCAGTTAACCTTTGGCAATGCCCGACGATTCACGAACAATTGTGAGTAAATAAATATGTAAATATATATATATATATATATATATATATATATATATATATATATATATATATAAAATTAAAAGTGTATATATATTTGGGACTTAATAAAGTACACTTTAAAAATGAAAAATAATAATTAGGATAATTAAGTTACTAGTAAAGTAAATATAGATATATAACTATATATATATAACTATATATATATAACTATATATATATATATATATATATATATATATATATATATATAAATATATATATATATATATATATATATATATATATATGTTATTAAGAAACTATATATGATTTCTATTAAATATATAAAATATATAACTATTAACTATTCAGTAAATGTCATCATAGAATATAATATGTGACGACCCAGAAATTTCTGATCAAATTTAAACTTAATCTTTATATAATTCCGACTTGATAAGAAATGAATTTTAATAAATCTTGAACCTCCGAAAAGAATTTTACACAAGCTTTTGGCCACCCTTTTATTCCGACGATTCACGAACGTCATAACTTGATTTAATTGTTTAATTGTTTAATTATTGTGTATATATATGGATTTATATATATTTAACTTGAAAATATGATAATTAAATATCTCATTAAGTATATTAAGAAAGTATTATATATATATTTTCATACTACTAATTTAAAGAGTTTTCAAACAATATATATATATTACTATTTTAACGACGTAATTAACTTATGTTAAAATGTATTTACATATAATGTATGACGTGTGTAAATATATCCTTACAAGTATTGAATACACTTTATAATATACCAATACATATAAAGGATAGCTATACTCGTATTTCCGTTCAATTTCCTCAAAGAATTCTACTCGCATTCATACGGTATTTTTACCCGTATTATACACAGCTTCTAGAAGTATTTACTATTGGTATATACCAATAGAAATCTGAAATTATTTGTGTAATATGTCATCCATGACCTAATCAATTTAATATGTCATGCATAACTTAATACAATTTGACTTATCTTAGATATTTTCACTAAAAGCCAAAATTATAAGCTTATAAATAAGGACCATTTTAACTCATTTTTACTCCACATTTTCTTAATCTAAAAACACACACTTGAATGCTCGCATATCATACATTAATTTTAGCAACTTTCCTCTTCATAATCAAGATAAAATACTTCTCAAAATCCTTGTTCAATTCCTTGTATAGTTGCTATCTTATTATACTTATAAAACTTGTAAAAACTAGAACTTGTTTTGTTGAACACCAAGCTTGTTTGAAAAACTAATCTAATCTTTCTAACTTAACACTAATAACACTTATTTATATGTATTATGATGTTATATTAAGTTAATATAAGAAGTTATAACTTGTACATATGAAGAACACCTTGAAACTTAACATATATCCTTTAATCTCCATTCGGTAAAAAGCGGGCTGTTTTGGGTTGAGAATTAAAAACCTATCTTAGACTTTGAGTTCGAGGCTAAGACTTTGGAAATATGTTAAAATATGTAAATAAGACTTCCAGTATTTTTTTCATAATTTTAGACAAATTGGAAGTATTTTATCAAAAATTATATATTGGGTGGATGCTGGGATTTTTCTAAATCTGTCCACCGACACAAAAAGAGAGTAAAGCTCTAAAAATTACTACTTGGGATGAACTTTTCGAATTGGTTTTATAAAATTTACTTCTTAATGAATCCATAGCAATTTGATTCACTTTAAACGGAGTTGTAATGAATATTTGGCGAGCAAAACAAAATCTGCTAAAATTAACGTTGTATGGACGAAATTTATATTATAAAAACTATATTAACCATATCCTTGTTAACTTTTCCTATATCCTATATATATTTGGACATGTTATCAGTAGTATAACAAAATATTATAATCTTGGTTAATTCTGTGATTGTATATATGTATAATAATATTCTTGGTACGTCCTAACACAATAAGTATACAATACGTTTTGATAAATCCTAAGACAATACGTACACAATACGTCTTAGTTAATTCTAAGACAATACGTATACAATACGTCTCTGGGTTGATGCAAAGACAATACGTATACAATACGTTGTGGGGTAATTCTAAGATTATATATATATATATACCGATTATTAGACTGTTGGACTTTTCGGACTATTTTGGACTACTAACAAAGGACTACTAACAATGGACTACTAACATAAAATGTTAAAAATTATTATATAAGTATTCTATGAACTTGCTTTATTTTATTCATATGTCGTATTATTATCTGAATCGTTATTATTTTTATAGGTTCGTGAATCCAAGGACGACGATCATATTTTTAATAAGTTGAAAACTTATTATTAATATACTTTTACTACTGTGAGTATATAGTCCCATTTTTAAACTCTAAAAATATTTTGGGATTAGAATACATGCAGTTTATGTTTTACGCCATGGACTCAAGTACTTAAAATATATTCTACGTTGAGTTGTACCACTTTACGTTGAGTTGTACCACTTTGCATATCTTCCCTAATAGCTTGGTAACTAATAATTACATGTTGTAAGAACATGTAAGCGTGAATCCTATTGATAGATCTATCGGGTTTGACAACCCCAACCGGGCTAGTCGCTCTAGTATCGTAAACGGTTGCATAGTACTTCGTTTTTACTACACTTGGTACAGTGTAGGGAGATTTCATAATAAAGGGAATATGCTACATTTATAGTTAAGTATGGTTACTGAAGCGCTCAACAACTTATAGAATACTTTTATACACTTGTGAGTGTACATATATTTATAACTATGAAATCTTGTGGTCTATATTTATATCGATGATAAACCTATATATCTCACCAACCTTTGTGTTGACTGCTTACGCATGTTTATTCTCAGGTCCTTAAGAAAGTCTTCTGCTGTTGCATTATCTGAGCAAGCTGTGCATGGAGTCTCGTACTTTTATTTAAATAAAGTGTTGCATTCAATAAAACCTTTGTCATGTATTATATTCGACTGTTACGTCACGTGTGTAGTATTTGGAAACCGATGTATTTTGGGGATTATTTCTTAAATAATTGCCCACTTGTTTAAAACATGCATTATGTATAATAATGATGTGTTTTTTATGAAACGAATGCAATATTTTCTAAAACGTATCATATAGAGGTCAAATATCTCGCTATGGGACCAATTAGAATGTACTATGTTTATAGTAATATGGACGGGTCGTTTTAGTTGGTATCAGAGTGGTGGTCTTAGCGAACCATGTCTTGCATTAGTGTGTCTAACGGATAGTTATTAAGATGCATTAGTGAGTCTGGACTTCGACCTTAACTCCATGTCAAAAGTTTTGCTTATCATTTCTAGTCGAAAATCATCTGCTTATCACCCTTAGAAAAATTACATGATTATCATTCTTAGTCTAGACACATCTTACTGCATTGATTGCATAAATAGTGTATAGACAAAGTTCATATTTTAGCGTATACGCTAATTCATATCTTAGCGTATTTGTTACTGTAAACTTTGTCTAACATATTCCGTAAATTCCTCCGTAATCTATGAAATCTTTTGCTCTATATATATAGATATTCTATGTAATTAGAATACCATCAGATAGCCGGAAATCATTTCATATCGAAAAATCCTTTATTCAATCGTACGAAATAGAACTCTCCACTAGTTCATGTCCCTCGAATTCCGATATGGAATTTCACTCGAGCTCCGAAAGCAGTGTGACCGGAATGGATCAACCAATTAGCCATCATCTATTTTGGATGAATTGGGGATGGGTTCGTAGTCTACTTAATCATTGGAGACAAGAAGAAGGTGATCCCTTCCATCCACCACATTGCCCTCTTGGTGAAGAACATGAGGCACTTACCGGCGAACCCGTTCGTAACACCATTTTCTCTCTCCTTTCCAGGATATGCCGCAACGAGTATAATATACTAATATTATTGAGGCTATCCGACCTTTACTCCGTATTTTGCATGGTGAATTATTTAGTAAAAAAAAAAATTTACTGTCTTGAAAAGCAAAACTTTATTAACAAGTGCATCCTACATCATTTCATTCCCTTTATAAAGCTCTTGACCTCTCTTTTTAGTCAAGAAACTTTAAACATCTTCTTTCACAATACAAAACAAAACAAATTCTCATCATCTATACTCACATCAAACCACTACCAGCACTAGCAGCAGCATTACCAACAACATCACAAGCCTCAACATCGCAAGCCGCATTACGAGCATCAACATCATACGCACCGCAGGCACTGAGGGATACCAACAATAATGAGTGATGAAGTATTAATTCATTATTTTATTTACGTTGAAGAAATATTCCGCGGCGATTATGTAATCTCTAAAGTTTTAGGGATTATTCATTTCTAGTTCCAACCGTAAACCAAATGAGATTAATATAATATTAACTCATTAAATCCATATTACATCTGAAGAAAATATACATACATATATTTTCATAAATACTGTAATAAAAATTCTTTTATACAAAATATTACTTGTGAAATTTTATTTTAACGGGAAGGTAATACCTGAGAAATACTTAAGTTCACATTAATATGTTACACTGTACATTTTCAATGATGTTTCGACAATCGTTAATTATACTCTCTCCTTTCATAGCAATATGCATCATTTCACAAAATTCAAGACAACCATTTTCCATACCAATTCAATTACATATTCTGATTTTGACAGATCAAAATCCAAGTCAAGATTTAAGAAGTGCCATCAATCTTAAATTCCTACATCCTTCAAAATCATACTTTAAATTCAAACTATACTAGAACATCACTTTCATTCACAGAACTCATAAAGATATTCGTATCATTCAAGATTCACGAGGAATTCATTATATGGATATTGACGATGACAACCTGCGTCTAAACCCTTCAAAATTCTTGAAAACATCTCAACTAAGGAACAATCGAGAGAATGAACCAATTACACGATACATACGAAGAATATATGCATATAGATATGCATTCGGAGGACACTTGGACCTAAGCAAAGGTTCAACATGTATCCGTGTCAGATCCTTTAGCATTATTATTACACAAAATAACTTTACAATCCCTTTTCAAAATAGCGAATTTTATCAAAGCTCCAAAAAGACAACTTCGACTTTTCATCCGGAGTAGCCTTATTATAACCTTGATATATACGTTGTCTTTTCTCCATCGTTACTGGGGAACCTTTTATATTCCACCACATTAGTAGTAAGCTTACCAGCAACTTTATTACTCTTTGACTTAAATCTCTCTGAAAGATCACTATAAAACCTTGTCATGTACCCATCTACATCTTGTAACAATAATGGTCATACCAAACCCCAGGAAGCATCAATAATTATTCTTGAATCTCACATCATTTCTGCATATACATATAATGTTATTTCCTGGAATTATAATTCTGAAATCCAGAGTAGCACTTCAGCCTACGAATCAGTACTATGAAGTTTTGAAAAAGCTAAATGAAGCAGCAGAAACTGTAGACAACCATAACAGTCAAAAGTTAATGATAAAGAATATTGTGTTAGCAAAGCACAGAAAAAGAGAAGGTTTGGAACTGGAAAACGGATTGAGCAAACCCTGAAGGAGGCTGTGGACAAATCACAAGGACGAAATCTACCTTTAAAGAATCCAAATTATTTGGTGTTTGCTAAAATCCTTAGCAAATACCTTGCTCCTTACTCTAAAACCCTTGCAGACAATATTCCTCATCATCCTCTTATCTTAAATATTCTAAGATATCATCGTATCTTCCATTATAAATATCCTTCATATTTCTGAAGATATTTTCATAACCATTCTTATCTGAAATCATTTATTCCTTCGTGTTATCTGTATCACATCATAAAGAAAACTATTTTAGTTTCTAAATATCTGAAACCTCTGAGTGTAAAGTATGAATGTTTTTGAAGTAATGTTGGGAACTGAAGCATGAGTTAGTATAATATAATGACACTTGATCAACGTGATTATATTACAGTAAGTCATGCTGAGTTTCTAAATGGAACGTAATGATTCACAGACCATAACGTCATCATGTGCCATGTTACATGACTCTTACATTCAATCTAATCTCTAAACATATCAAGGACATATTCTATTGATAGTTCTATCTTTTCCTTTGGATTCTGGTAATTTCACAAGTCAAATTGTGCTATTACAATTTCTCTCTTAGAGCATTAGCTATGTTCATTCCGAATTTCATATCTATGAATTCTAGACCATTATTCGCTTGACTTGAAGTCGAGAAAAGAAGATGGAAGCATGAAACTCCAAAATATAAGGAAAAATATAAGCACGAAGACAACGCAGAAATTACAAATCGTGTATATCGATGCGTATAGCAATATAAAGACACGGGAAAACTAAGAACACTATAAACCCAAGAGCATAGTAGAAATTAACGGATTCCTCCGGTGGAAGATGAAAAAGAAGAATGACAGATGTGATAGTCAAGAATATATCAAGAATTAAAACTGGATGGAGCATATTGACGAATGTTTTAGAAGTACGAAGAAAGGAAGTAAGTATAAAAGATGGGAGATGTGGAAATAAGGAAACGTAGGAGGTTGATTTATAGTAAAATATCCGACAGAGAAATCGAGACTATTATTGCATTAAATCGAAGAGGATCATAATTTTCTTAATCGCCGAAGAATCAAATCTTATATAGATTACAAAGATTTTCTTTAATCCGGAGATCAACCGTGATGACGTCAAAAGATAAGACGAATCCCTATTTTCTCATTTCACTCTTTTACGATAGCTTCACTCATACATTTCGAGTAATCGAATTATTTTATCCATATTTCTCAATCATGATAAAACCCTATGAATCAACTTATATTCATCATAATAACATTCTTATTATTAGCCATGACGACCTCGATCAAATTTCGAGACGAAATTTCTTTAACGGGTAGGTACTGTGACGACCTGAAAATTTCCGACCAAATTTAAACTTAATCTTTATATAATTTCGACTTTATAAGCAATGAATTTTAATAAATCTTGAACCTTCGAAAAGATTTTTACACAAGCTTTTGGTAACCCTTTTATTCCGACGATTCAGAACGTCATAACTTGATTTAATTGTTTAATTGTTTAATTATTGTGTATATATATGGATTTACATATATCTAACTTGAAAATATGATAATTAAATATCTCATTAAGTATATTAACAAAGTATTATATATATATATATATATATATATATATATATATATATATATATATATATATATTCATACTACTAATTTAAAGAGTTTTCAAACAATATATATATTACTATTTAAACGACGTAATTAACTTATGTTAAAATGTATTTACATATAATATATTACGAGTGTAAATACATCCTTACAATTATTGAATACACTTTATAATATACCAATACATATAAAGGATAGCTATACTCGTATTTCCATTCAATTTCCTCAAAGAATTCTACTCGCATTCATACGGTATTTTTACCCGTATTATACACAGCTTCTAGAAGTATTTACTATTGGTATATACTAATAGAAATCTGCAATTATTTGTGTAATATGTCATCCATGACCTAATCAATTTAATATGTCATGCATGACTTAATACAATTTAACTTATCTTAGATATTTTCACTAAAAGCCAAAATTATAAGCATATAAATAAGTACCATTTTAACTCATTTTTACTCCACATTTTCTTAAACTAAAAACACACACTTGAATGCTCTCATATCATACATTAATCTCAGCAACTTTCCTTTTCATAATCAAGGTAAAATACTTCTCAAAATTCTTGTTCAATTCCTTGTATAGTTGCTATCTTATTATACTTATAAAACTTGTAAAAACTAGAACTTGTTTTGGTGAACACCAAGCTTGTTTGAAAAACTAATCTAATCTTTCTAACTTAACTCTAATAATACTTATTAATATGTATTATGATGTTATATTAAGTTAATATAAGAAGTTATAACTTGTACATATGAAGAACACCTTGAAACTTAACATATATCCTTTAATCTCCATTTGGTAAAAAGCGGGCTGTTTTGGGTTGGGAATTAAAAACCTATCTTAGACTTTGAGTTCGAAGCTAAGACTTTGGAAATATGTTAATATATGTAAATAAGACTTCCAGTATTTTTTTTTCATGATTTTAGACAAAGTGGAAGTATTTTATCAAAAATCATATATTGGGTGGATGCCGGGATTTTTTCAAATCTGTCCACCGACACAAAAAGAGGGTAAAGCTCTAAAAATTAATACTTGGGATGAACTTTTCGAATTGGTTTTGTAAAATTTACTTCTTAATAAATCCATAGCAATTTGATTCACTTTAAAAGGAGTTGTAATGAATATTTGGCGAGCAAAACAAAATCTGCTAAAATTAACGTTGTATGGACAAAATTTATATTATAAAAACTATATTAACCATATCCTTGTTAACTTTTCCTATATCCTATATATATTTGGATATGTTATTAGTAGTATAACAAAATATTATAATCTTGGTTAATTCTGTGATTGTATATGTGTATAATAATATTCTTGGTACGTCCTAACACAATAAGTATACAATACGTTTTGATAAATCCTAAGACAATACGTACACAATACGTCTTAGTTAATTCTAAAACAATACGTATACAATACGTCTCTGGGTTGATGCAAAGACAATACGTATACAATACGTCGTGGGGTAATTCTAAGATTATATATATATATATATATATATATATATATATATATATATATACCGATTATTGGACTGTTGGACTTTTTGGACTACTAACAAAGGACTACTAACAATGAACTACTAACATAAAATGTTAAAAATTATTATATAAGTATTCTATGAACTTGCTTTATTTTATTCATATGTCGTATTATTATCGAATCGTTATTATTGTTATAGGTTCGTGAATCCAAGGACGACGGTCATATTTTTAATAAGTTGAAAACTTATTATTAATATACTTTTACTACTGTGAGTATATAGTCCCATTTTTAAACTCTAAAAATATTTTGGGATGAGAATACATGCAGTTTATGTTTTACGCCATGGACACAAGTACTTAAAATATATTCTACGTTGAGTTGTACTACTTTGCATATCTTTCCTAATAGCTTGGTAACTAATAATTACATGTTGTAAGAACATGTAAGCGCGAATCCTATTAATAGATCTATCGGGTTTGACAACCCCAACCGGGCTAGTCGCTCTAGTATCGTAAATGGTTGCATAGTACTTCGTTTTTACTACACTTGGTACAGTGTAGGGGGATTTCATAATAAAGGGAATATGCTACATTTATAGTTAAGTATGATTATCAAAGCGCTCAACAACTTATAGAATACTTTTATACACTTGCGAGTGTACATATATTTATAACTATGAAATCTTGTGGTCTATATTTATATCGATGATAAACCTATATATCTCACCAACCTTTATGTTGACTATTTACGCATGTTTATTCTCAGGTCCTTAAGAAAGTCTTCCGTTGTTGCATTATCTGAGCAAGCTGTGCATGGAGTCTCATACTCTTATTTAAATAAAGTGCTGTATTCAATAAAACCTTTGTCATGTATTATATTCGACTGTTACGTCACGTGTGTAGTATTTGGAAACCAACATATTTTGGGGATTATTTCTTAAATAATCGCCCACTTGTTTAAAACATGCATTATGTATAATAATGATGTGCTTTTTATGAAACGAATGCAATATTTTCTAAAACATATCATATAGAAGTCAAATACCTCGCTATGGGACCAATGAGAATGTACTGCATTTATAGTAATATGGACGGGTCGTTTCATAATATTACATGAATAATAAATGGTATTATATTAAATTACAAATTTGAATATAATTGATATATTAATAGTATTATTACTTTCATTATTGTTATTATTGTTAATATTAATATTAATATTTGTATTAATAATATTATTACTTTTAATATAATATATATATATATATATATATATATAAATTTTTTTTATATAACTCAGTTGTATTATTATTACTATTAATGCTATTATCAATAATAATATTAACATTATTATAACTAGTATTATTGTTCGTATTATGAAGAAGATTATTATTATCATTTTTATTATCATTATTATTAATTAAATTTATTAAAATTATCATTATCATATTATTATTTATCATATATTTTTACTAGTCTATTTATCAATAATATTATTAGTAGTAACATCATTAATTATTAATAATATTATTAATAGTATTAATATATTTGTTAATTACCAAAACTTATGAATTATGTATGTATATAAACAGATATATATATAATTAGATATATAAAAATCAGTTACATAAATACATATATATATATATATATATATATATATAATACGATTATAGATATATATATCATAACATATACAGCTATTATATATAATACTGTATTATGCATATAAATACAAGACAAATACATAATCAGATATATAAATTCGATTATATACATATATATAAATATGGATAAAATACATATATACACTTATAAGATCCAAAATCAGTTCTAAAACATTGTTAAACTCTATTTGATTGATAACTACTGCTTCAAATTGTGGAAATTAAAACTGAAACATTCCAAAATCTGTTAGCTTTCATGATCGAGCTGTACCATTTTTTTGTTCCTGTCTGCGTAGTTGAAAAAGTGGAAATCAAATTGTCTATATCAAACAAGAATCGATCACATCATATGTACTATCTCAATTATACGATTTATATATATAAAATATTATACTCCACTGCAATTGGGAAAATTAAAACAAATACACCATTAAAAGCTCGACACATTCTCTGTTCTTGACCAAGAACATCAAAACTTCAATTTTAAACAATTCTTCAAAATGTAATAATGCATGATTGTTAATAATCATACATTTAAACTATCTGGAAAGTTACAAGACTCAATTTTTCATATCGAAATCAAATTGTGGAGTCAAAGTTTCAAGTTGAAAAGGTCAACTATTGTTCTTCTATTAAATTCAAATTTTCTGTTAAAGTTCAAGTGGAATTGAAGATTGAGAAAGTTTATACGATTGATTTAGGACTTTTTCATGTTTTAGGCATATGCTAAAACTTCCAAAAATTACGAATCTGATTTAGAGTTCATACGAACTCTTCAGAACCTGTTTTCAACTTCTGTTTTCTTTCTTTCTCTATTTTAATCAATTTCAGCAATCATGTAAAGTTTTTGTTTAGATTTTAAAGCCAAAAACAAATTCAAAAGGTTATGTTTGTGGTTGAATAAATCCCTAGTCGATTACGGTTGTGAGGAGGAAGAGGGAAATATGAAACAGCAGTTATAAAGGTTATATAGTTTAGGAGGGAGATAGATAACAGAAAAACAGGCATAGCAGAACGATTTAAGGGGTGTGCGGGTGAGCGAGAGGTCTTGGGTTCGAGCCCCGGCAATGGCGTATTCTTTTTAAAGTGTGTCTTCAAAGGTTGTATTTTTTTTAAACTTATTATTTTTATTATTTCATTATAATATTTATTATTATTATTATAATATTTATTATTATTATAATTATTATTATTATTATAATTATTATTATTATTATCATTTTCATTATTATTATTATTATTATTGTTATTATTATTATTATTATTATTATTATTGTTATTGCTATTGTTATTATTAATAATTATTATTAATACAAAGTATTATAGTTATTATTATTATAAATACTAAAATAAGTATTAGTTACCATTTATCATTATCATAATTAAAATTACAAACATGATTATTATTAATATAAGTATTATTAGTATTATTATAATTAGGATTACAAATTGATGTTATAGAAGCTTTAGTTATTAGTTTAGAAATTAAACATGAAGATTTTGATTATAATTAACATAATTATTGTTGTTAATATTATTACTAGTAATGAAATTGCTATAATAATAATTATTATTAAGTATTATGTATTATTATAAAAGTTATTATTTTCATTATTAATAAACTTTTCATTTTATTGAAGACTACTGTTATTATCATTATTATAAGATTTATTATTATTAAAACTAACATTAATATCATTATTAATAAAATCATTAATATTATTATTATCATTATTATTATTTTAATCAATACTAATATTATTTTGGTATTATTATAATTACTATTTTAACAAACAAATGATATATATATATATATATATATATATATATATATATATATATATATATATATATAATATTTAATACAATTAACGTAACAAAATTCATATTTCTATAAAAATGAATTTATATTAATAAAGAAATATATAAGTTACTAATATAAAAATTATATCATTAATAATTACATATATATATATATATATATATATATATATATATATATATATATATATATATATATATATATATATATATATATAATTGTACGACTACAAGGATATGTATTAATATATATACAAATGATATAGGTTCGTGAATCCGAGGCAAACCCAACACTTGTTCAATGCCGTCATATGTATTTTTACTACAAAATACAGTATAGTGAGTTTCATTTGCTCCCTTTTTAAATGCTTTTGCAATATATATATTTTTGGGACTGAGAATACATGTGTCGTTTTTATAACTGTTTTACTAAGTGCTTTGAGATATATTTTTGAACTGAGAATACATGAACTGCTTTTATAAACGTTTGACGAAATAGACACAAATATTCAAAACTACATTCTATGATAGGATTATTTGGATTCAGAGGTTCGATTTCTATAAAGATTGTATTATCGACCATCGGCGAGATGATTTTGTCATTGCACGCACGCATTAGCTCCCGAAATGGTTTGATTTAGTAGTTAGTAACGGTGAGATGATTTTGTCATTGCACGCACGCATTAGCTCCCATTTTAGCTACCATCGGCGAGATGATTTTGTCATTGCACGCACGCATTAGCTCCCGATGTATTGTATTGTATTCGACTTTGTAGTTAGTAACGGAGAGATGATTTTGTCTTTGCATTCATGCATTATCTCCCGTTTTAGCTACCCTCGGAGAGATGATTTTGCATTGCACGCATGCATTAGCTCCCGTTGTAAAATTATATTGTATTAACTACCACGGTAAGATGATTTTGCATTGCACGCACGCATTAGCTACCGTTGGTAAGTTGTTTGAAAGGTTCCGGTGTTCTTCATATGAATGATTTTACAGCAGGAGTAGACCTGCACAGATTGTTTTCTAAATATGAGTATCTTGTGGTCTATTATACTATTGGAAATGATTATTTATGATAAACTAATGAACTCACCAACCTTTTGGTTGACACTTTAAAGCATGTTTATTCTCAGGTATTAAAGAAAACTTTCGCTGTGCATTAGCTCATTTTAAGGATATTACTTGGAGTCATTCATGGCATATTTCGAAAGACGTTGCATTCGAGTCGTTGAGTTCATCAAGATTAATATTAAGTCAAATATAGTTGGATGTATTATGAAATGGTATGCATGCCGTCAACTTTCAATGTAAAGAAAGTTTGTCTTTTAAAAAACGAATGCAGTGTTTGAAAAATGTATCATATAGAGGTCAAATATCTCGCGATGTAACCAACTATTGTGAATCGTTTATTATGTATATGAACGGGTCCTTTCAAACCCTGCATTGTTCAGTTTCGTCGTATGAATATTTTTACTACAAAATATTGTATCGTGAGTTTCATTACTCCCCTTTTAAATGCTTTTGCAATATATATTTTTGGGACTGAGAATACATGCGCTATTTTTATAACTGTTTTATTAAATGCTTTTGAGATATATTTTTGAACTGAGATTACATGAACTGCTTTTATAAATGTTTGACGAAATAGACACAAGTACTAAAAACTACATTCTATGATAGAATTATTTGGATTCAGAGGTTCGATTTCTATAAAGATTGTATTATCGACCATCGGTGAGATGATTTTGCATTGCACTACGCATTAGCTACCGAAATGGTTTGATTTAGTAGTTAGTAATGGTGATATGATTTTGCATTGCACTACGCATTAGCTACCGTTTTAGCTACCCTCGGTGAGATGATTTTGCATTGTACGACGCATTAGCTACCGTTATAAAATTATTTACGGTGAGATGATTTTGCATTGCACGACGCATTAGCTACCGTTATTGAAATTATATTGAATTAACTACCACGGTGAGATGATTTTTCATTGCACGACGCATTAGCTACCGTTGGTGAGTTTGTTTTTGAAAGGTTCCGGTGTTCTTCATATGAATGATTTTTACAGCAGTGAGCAGACCTTCACAGATTGTTTTAGAAATATAAGTATCTTGTGGTCTATTATATAATTGGAAATGATTAATTATGATAAACTAATGAACTCACCAACCTTTTGGTTGATACTTTAAAGCATGTTTATTCTCAGGTATTAAGGAATTCTTCCGCTGTGCATTTGCTCATTTTAGAGATATTACTTGGAGTCATTCATGACATATTTCAAAAGACATTGCATTCGAGTCATTGAGTTCATCAAGAATATTATTAAGTCATTTATAGTTTGGATATATTATGAAATGGTATGCATGCCTGTCAACTTTCGTTGAAATGAAAGTTTGTCTTTTAAAAACGAATGCAATGTTTGTATAACTTATCATATAGAGGTCAAGTACCTCGCGATGTAACCAAATGTAATGTATTCGTCCAGATAGATTAGGACGGGTTGTTAAAGTTGGTATCAGAGCAGTGGTGTTAGCAAATCAAGTCTTGCATTAGTGTGTCTAACTGATAGTTGTTTAGATGCATTAGTGGATCTGGACTTCGACCGTGTCTGCATGTCAAAAGTTTTGCTTATCACTTCGTGTCGAAAATTACTTACTTATCATCCTTAAGTCTAGACACGTCTTATTGCCTCTATTGCATATATAGTGTATAGATAAATTCGTATCTTAGCGTATCTCTTACTGTAAACTTTGCCGGACAGCTTCTAAAAATTCCTCCGTAATCTACGGGATCTTCTGCACTATATACATGTATTCTATGTAATTAGAATATCATCTGATATCCGAAAATCATTTCATATCGAAAACCCTTTATCTAACCGTACAAGATGGAACTCGCAACTAGTTCAAGTCCCTCGAATTCTGACAGCTATTCCATTATGGATTTCGACTCGAGCTCCGAAGACAGTGTAACCGGAATGGATCAACCAATTAGCCATCATCAATTCTGGATGAATTAGGGATGGGTTCATAGTCGACTTAATCAATGGAGATAAGAAGAAGGTGATCCTTTCCATCAACCGAATTCACCTCTTGGCGATGAACCTGAAGCGCTCACCGGCGAGCCAATCCGAAACACCATTTTCACTCTCAATTCCAGAATAGCTAGCAACGATTAGGTAATATCTACAATTCTAGATCTTATTCATCCTCTCGTTCCGACCGACAATCATCCCGGAATAATAGAAGAAGTCAACGAACTTTGCGCTCGAGTAATAAATTTGGAGAATATGGTGCAAAACTTACCAGCTTCAACAACATCACCGACATTAACAGAACCACCAGCAACAGCACCCGTACCATCAACAACACACGCCTCAACATCACAATCTGTACCACAAGCATAATCATCGTTCTACATGACGTTCTGCACCAATTATCTTCGTTCTTCATGGTGATTATGTAATCTCTAATGTTTTAGAGATTATGTATTCTAGTTATAACGGTAAATCAAATGAGATTAATATTATATTAACTCATTAAATCCATGATTACATCTGAAGAAAATATATATGTATATATGTTTTCATAAAGATTGTAATTAAAAATTATTTTGTACAAACTAACGGGTAGGTAATACCCGAGGAATATTTAGATTTCACATTAATAAGTTACACTGTACATTCTTCGAATCTGATTCAACAGTTATTTACTATCTTATTTACATCCACAGGTATACGAATCCGTTCACCACTAAATAACTATTTTCATTCAATTTCATATTTGGATTTTAACTTATCAGAAATCCAACAAGTGGCATAATGAAGAAAACATTGGACAAAATAAAATTTGTTAGAAATAAACAAATTAACTATGAGAACTTTTGTTAAGAATCCACGCTAACAAAATCCTAGCTAACTGTTCCCTGCTAACTGTTAATTCCTTATTACATTTAATTATCGCAATTTATTTATCGCAATTTTAATTCTCGCAATTTTATTTGTTGTCATTTAATTTCTGTTATTTATTTTAAGCACTTTATTTATCGTCATTTAAATACTGTTATTTACGCATTTTAAATATCATGACACGTATACAATGTTTTAACATATCATATCGACGCATATATATATATTATTTGGAATAACCGTAAGTCACTCTATATCGCGGTAATGCTGGAGTTAGCATATAAAGGTCGAGGTTGATTCTAAAATAATATATATACTTTGAGTTGTGATTGAGTCTGAAACATGTATACAATGGGTCACGATACGTATTAATTAATTCGAATATTATATATTAAACTACATATGAAATATTAAATTACTAATTGTGGACTACTAACTGTGAACTACTAACATTTGACAATTAAAATGAATTAAAATATTGATGATAACATATGAAACTAAACATTTCTTCAAGTTTGCCACTGATATCGCATATTTCATACGCGTTTTCCTTAGCGATATCGGCACATTTTGGTCCTTTTGGATACGATTTGGTGTTATTTCGGTGAATGTTGTGAAAGTTCAAGTTCCGAGACTAAGAAGGTTAAATTTGAAGTTATTTGATGGTTTTTGGTGATTTTCTATGTAAACGAGTGAAGGAGATTGGTTCGATTCGAGTTTTGGCGGTTTTATTGAGTTTTCAGCTCGGATTCAGCAAAAAGGGACTGGAGCGCCGCTCCAAAACCTGGAGCGCCGCTCCAGTAGGCATAAATTACAGTTCGAGGGCTTTTAGAAATCAAGAAATGAGTTTCCAATTATATGGAGCGCCGCTCCATATTTGGAGCGCTGCTCCATGTTCTGTTGGTTTCAGAATCCACCTATTTAAAGCCCGAATTTTTACCCTAACTTATCACTTTTGCATCCAGACGAATTCCATCAGCTTTTTGACGAAAAAGGGTGATTTTTGGGGAACCCCAAGATCATTCTAACACATCAATCATTCCAGAAACGCGTCTCGATCCGTTCATCATTCAAGAACACAATTTTCATTAGGTTTAATTCTTATCTTCATAATGAATACTCTTAATTGTTTATTTATGATTTTGGTTTTAGCCATGGTTGGCTAAGCACTTTAATGTTTGTCTAGATTGAATATTCGTATGTGTTTGGATGATACTTTAATGTTTTATTGATTAATGCATGATAATTATGAGTTTTGATTAAGAACCATTCTTGTGGGGGTTGATTATTATTACTAGGTTGATTAGTGATCTTGTTTGAACAAAGAAAACCATGTTTCAATTTAGTACACTAGTTTTCAATTGATTTGTCTTAACCAATTGGGTGCTGACTGGACCAAGGGGGTAAACCGGGTAACAAAGATTAAACAAAACAGGGGTGAATTGTGTGGAGCGAATGCGTAACCAATTGAATCTTAATCTTGTAATTAGTTAATTACTAAGTCACAAACGAAAGAGGTCTTTGGTGAAAGGGAACCCTAAGCCAATAAATCCAAGTTTGATATGTTTGCTAAAAGAGAACTTTGGGTAAACCGACTCTATAGTTGCATGTATTGATAAATTGAACTAGTGCTTAATAACAAATCATCCGACACTGCGAATAGGAGATCTAGGCGAGCATTCTTTTATCTATTGAATTTAAATATCTTTACTTTCTGTTGAGTCTGCATTTATTTCTATAAACTTAAAAATACAAAAATATTGTCTTTTACTTTTAATCAATCTTTGATTTGGCTAATCGTTAAATAGCTACAAAACAAACTATCTCATACTTTCAATTTTCATAGATTAACTTAGTTTTTTTTATTAGTTGCAATCTTGATTATCACGTTTAAAACTGTCCTTGAAACGATTTCGGAATTACCAACTTTATACTATTACACGATCGGGTACACTGCCCGTTAGTGTGTAGTAATCTTTAAACTTGCATTTTCCAAGATAAATTATATACTAGATTTCACACATCAAGTTTTTGGCGCCGCTGCCGGGGACAGTTGTGTCAAAAATTAATATTGTTATCTAATTGTTCTTAGTTTAGTTTAGTTTAGTTATAGTTTATTATTTCTTTTCGTATATTCTCAGTTGAATCGGTGCGTTTAATCAGTTGTTAGTTGTGATTTCGTAGATAACTGGTAGTGCATGCCACATACGCGTTCTTATAATTCTCCGATTCTTCAACCATTTGCAGAACCCGAAAGAGAGTTATTCAGAGCGTTAAGTCAAGAGCAACAGTCTACAGTGGATTCATCTTTTTCTTCGAGTGCTAATATAATTAATTTGGATAGTAGTTCTGAGACTGTGGTGCCTGATACACCACCTGAAATCAGAGAAGAAGAAGAATCTTACATTTCATTAGATCTTTTCGAGACTGAAGATATGGCTGACCAAGATGATCAACCGAATCGTCCTTAGACTATGGCAGAAAAGTTGAAGGCCACATGAGGGGGCCAACGCAATTCGATTACTCAACCGAACATCACTCAGCCTTTTCAAATCA
This sequence comes from Rutidosis leptorrhynchoides, assembly GCF_046630445.1. Taxonomy (NCBI): domain Eukaryota; kingdom Viridiplantae; phylum Streptophyta; class Magnoliopsida; order Asterales; family Asteraceae; genus Rutidosis; species Rutidosis leptorrhynchoides. Next base: position 372,449,390 of record NC_092340.1, on the reverse strand, counting down.
CAGGGCCGATCCTGAGTTTGATTTCTTCTTACTGCCAATTTCATGGCAAGGATAGTGAGGATGCTAACGAGCATCTTCGTATTTTCAATGATGTTTGTAACTTGTTCAAACTGCATGAGGTTGCCGATACTTCGATCAAAATGAGGCTTTTTCCATGGACTCTTAAGGGAGAAGCCAAGAGATGGTTAGATAAGCAACCGGAAGGAGCGATTACCTCTTGGGATAAGTTGGTAGATAAGTTCTTATCAAAGTTTTTCCCTGCATCTCAAACTGCTAGACTTCAAGCAGATATTTCTCAATTCAGACAAAAGAGCAGTGAGACATTGTTTGATGGTTGGGACCGTTTTTCTAATTTGTTACACTCGTGTCCACAACACGGGTTGAATGATTTACAAAAGGTCCAGATTTTCTATAAGGGGTGTGACATACCAACTCATCAGAGCATTGATCAAGCAGCAGGTGGAACTTTAATGGATAAAACCGAAGAACAGGTACTAGAGATTATTGAAAAACAAGCAGCTTACACTCACGAATGGCATCATGATCATGAGTCAACTCGTTCAGCGTCAGTTAAGAGAACCGAAACCACTGGTGCGTATGATGATTATGGGTCTATTAATGCTAAGTTAGACAAATTTGGTAGACACTTGGAGAAGTTGGAGAAGGACATGCATGGTATTAAGGTTGGTTGTGAATTTTGTGGGGGATTACACTTAGGCAAAGATTGTGATGCAGGTTTGACTATGAATCAGAAATAAGATATCGCTTATATTAGTCAACAGAACAACAATCAGTTTCAGGAACGTGCGCAGTTTAATAGGAATTTCAACAATTCCTATAATCCTCAAGGTAATCAAGGTTCAAGGTTCCAGCCAGGTTCTAGTAGAGGATATCAACAGCAAGCTCCCGGGTATTTTCAGAAACCCCAAGCCGAAGAGAAAAAGTCCAACCTTGAAGCTATGATCGAGAATCTTGTGATGTCTCAAACTCAGCTTGTTACTACTGTTACTCAGAACAATGAGAAGAATGATCAAATGTTTCGAAATCAACAAGCAGCTATTCAGAATTTGGAGAAACAAATTGGTCAACTTGCTAATCAGAATAATGAGAGGAAACTGGGGGAGTTACCGAGTAAGACAGATAATAACCCGAATAATGGGCACGTTAATGCTATCACCACCTGAAGTGGTTTAGCATATGATCCACCGAGGAAGCCCGATGAGTATGATTTGCGAGTACCGTTGGTTAAAGATAGTGAGCCGGTTGTTGTTAGTGAACCGGAGAGGGAAAAGGAGCCAGAACAGGTGATTGAGAAAGTTGTGAGAGTACCAGAAACTGTTGCTGCTAAACCAGTAGTTAAAGAGTATCAACCACCGCTCCCATTTCTGAGGAAGCAGAGATTAGAAAAGCTGGAGGCAGAAAAGTCCAAATTCATGGAATTGATTAAAAAAGTTAACATTAATTTACCTTTTATTGATGTGATTACAGGTATGCCCAAGTATGCAAGGTTTCTTAAGGACTTGCTAACTAACAGGAAGAAGCTGGAGAACATGTCTTCCGTCAGGTTAAATGCCGCATGCTCAGCGGTAGTTACAAACGAGCTTCCCGAGAAGCTTGAGGATCCTGGGAGTTTCACCATTCCTTGTTTACTAGGTAATTTGGATTGTATGAGGGCGTTGGCAGATTTGGGGGCTAGCATAAATTTAATGCCCTATTCTATTTACTTAAAGCTAGACCCCGGGGAGTTGAAACCCACGCGTATGGCTATTCAGCTGGCTGACCGCTCCATTAAATTCCCTCGTGGAATTATAGAGAATATGCTAGTTAAGACCGGGTCGTTGGTTTTCCCGGCCGATTTCATGGTGTTGGATATGGAAGTGGATGAGAGGATTCCACTGATTTTGGGTCGGCCATTTTTAAATACGGCTAGATGTATCATTGATGTCTATGGCCAACAGTTGACCCTTAGGATAGATGATTTGCATGCAACTTTCTCAATCGACCATGCTTTAAAATACCCTGCCTACACTGATGATACATGTTATTTTCTTAACATTGTGAATGTCCAGTCTGAGTTGTTGCACGAATTCCCAGAGTTACAGGGTTCAGGAGAATGTTCATTGGTTGAAATTGATGAAGAGTTGCAGGTTGAGGAGATGGATATTTTGACCACCTTGATGGAAAACGGCTATGAGCCGACTGAGGAGGAGTTCAAGGAACTCAAACGCGATGCGGATTACCGAAGCAAGTCTTCAATTGAAGAACCTCTAGAGTTAGAATTGAAGCCACTTCCAGATCATTTGGAATATGCTTATTTGCAGGAGGAATCTAAGCTCCCGGCAATTATTTTTTCTTCTCTTACTACAGGTCAGAAAACTGAGCTTGTAACCATGCTGCAGGCCCATAAACCGGCCATTGCATGGAAAATTCACGACATTAAGGGTATTAGTCCCTCCTATTGCACTCACAAAATCCTAATGGAGGATAACTCCAAACCTGTGGTGCAACGACAAAGGAGGTTGAACCCGCACATGCAAGATGTCATGAAGAAAAAGATCATTAAGCTCCTCGATGCAGGTTTTATTTACCCGATTTCTGACAGCCCTTGGATTAGCCCGGTACACTGTGTACCTAAGAAAGGTGGTATGACTGTTACCACTAATGATAAAAATGAGTTAATTTCCACTAGGACTGTCACGGGGTGGCGTGTTTGTATTGACTATCGAAAGTTGAACGACGCCACACGCAAAGACCACTTCCCGTTACCTTTCATGGATCAAATGCTAGAGAGGTTATCGGGAAACAACTTTTATTGTTTTCTTGATGGTTTTTCGGGCTATTTCCAAATTCCTATCTCGCCCGAGGACCAGGAGAAAACTACTTTAACGTGCCCGTATAGCACATTTTCATACCGACGCATGTTCTTTGGCCTTTGCAATGCTCCGGCCACTTTTCAAAGGTGCATGATGGCCATATTCCATGACATGATAGAGGATTGCATGGAGGTATTCATGGATGACTTTTCGGTCTTCGGTGACACTTTCGATTCATGCCTTCTTAATTTAGAACGGATGTTGGAAAGGTGTGAGAAGTCTAATCTTGTGCTCAATTGGGAAAAGTGTCATTTCATGGTTCAAGGGGGCATAGTTCTCGGGCACAAGATTTCTAAGGACGGTATTGAGGTGGTTCCCGCAAAGGTAACAGCTATTAAGAACCTTCCACCTCCCACCGATGTTAAGGGTGTTCGGAGTTTTCTCGGGCACACCAGTTTTTACCGGCGGTTTATTAAGGATTTTTCTAAAATTGCTAACCCGATGAACAAACTCATCGAAAAGGACACACCGTGGAATTTCTCCGAAGAGTGCCTTAAGGCATTCAATCTTCTTAAGGAGAAACTGATCAATGCACCCATTATAATTGCTCCTAATTGGTCCCTTCCATTCGAGCTTATGTGTGATGCTTCTGATTTTGCTGTTGGCTCTGTTCTGGGTCAAAGGGTCGAGAAACATTTCCGACCCATTTACTATGCAAGCAAGACCTTACAAGGAGCACAATTGAATTATACTACCACTGAAAAGGAGCTCCTTGCGGTGGTCTTTTCGTTTTATAAGTTCCAGTCCTACTTAGTCTTGTCTAAGACTATTGTTTTTACGGACCATTCTGCTCTTAAGTACCTATTTTCGAAACCGGATGCAAAACCTCGAATGCTTAGATGGATCTTGCTTTTGCAAGAATTCGATATCGAGATCCGGGATAAGAAGGGTGATTGCATAGCGTGATTGTGACCGAATCACGTGCCAGATCACAAACTTTGGGTTACTTGGTATAGCAGACTTCCGAAACTGTATCATTTTATTATTACATCATTTAATGGTGTGATACTATGGGAAGAGGAGCCTAGAGCTTCACCAGTGTTATCCTTTTTAGGAACAGTAGCTACGTACTTGTGTTTTCTTAGACAACACAACCCATAGTCAAAAGCTATGGCACCCAAAGGTTTTTGGGATTTTAATCGAGTGTCAATTGAAATAGATTGGCATTCTCGAGTGACTCAGATCCACTCATTAAGGAAGTAAAGTCTTCCGACCGTTTCACTTGGTACGTATACCTCTTAAGCTAGACCATTTCATTATCCATCATTTCACGATGAGGTACTGTTAGAGGTGAAAGTCTTGAACTTTCAAAACATGTTAATTATTTTGAATGTGAAATCCTACATGAACATTAAAATTCATACGTAGGTCATCTGCACCAAGGCGGGTGTCAACCGTATGAACGGTGATAGTAGCGTGTGGTCGAAACCGGACCATGCGCTAGATCAAAAACTTAAACAGGGCGATCCTCATTGTTTCTCCTAACAAGAACAATGTTGCACCCGACCACTTTATTTAACCACATAGGATGTATCTATTACATCCTTAAGGGAGTTAAGTCTCCCGACCGACACACTTGCTGATTTGTTTCAGAAGTTGTAGTCCCGACAAGTTGTAGGGTGACGAAAAATCTTGAAAAGTCATTGCTAAAATCGACTGGAAATCTACCAGGCCTCAACGTCAAATAGGGAAACTGGTAGTCAAGGCTTATCTCATTGAGGGATATTTGCTAGCCAAATGGGAAGCGCACCATGATACACAAAATGTCAGTGATTGATCAGATTCTCAGTGGATAACTTCCGGAAAGTTAAAATACCAGCTTCTAAGCCTGATGAACCTCAATCTTTATGGTTGACTTAACGGATTAGATGATCACCTCATGATTATCGATGATATCTGGACGTAATGTGTATCCTCCTAAGCACATTATTTTCTTACCGACATCTCGCGATGTTAGGTACTGTGGGAGGCATTGGCTTGACCAATTGCGGGGTAGCCCGTGCGTTCTTTTTGGTACATGCGTTTGATTGTCATATCGTTGGTGTTTGGCTCCCACTTGATTCCCGGTTCCTTTGAAGACTTACACTATGGTTCGAGATTCTTTGCCTCATTTTATTTGGTACGCTATTCGAGATTATATTTAGCTACTTGTTCATACTACTTGCTTAAGGATTGGGAAGTTAATTTCAGGGAATGCAAGTGGGAGGTATGGTTGGTATTTACACCCAAATCGTGCCCATGCTAGTTTGTGATTTGTTAGTTACGAGTTTAGTTCTACATTCATGTTGAAGAAGTTATCATATGGTAGAAGATTATTATCGAGTTCGATTGCTTGAGGACAAGCAAAACTCTAGTATGGGGTTGTTTGATATGGCATATTTCATACGCGTTTTCCTTAGCGATATCGGGCACATTTTGGTCCTTTTGGATACGATTTGGTGTTATTTCGGTGAATGTTGTGAAAGTTCAAGTTCCAAGACTAAGTAGGTTAAATTTGAAGTTATTTGATGGTTTTTGGTGATTTTCTATGTAAACGAGTGAAGGAGATTGGTTCAATTCGAGTTTTGGTGGTTTTATTGAGTTTTCAGCTCGGATTCAGCAAAAAGGGACTGGAGCGACGCTCCAAAACCTGGAGCGCCGCTCCAGTAGGTATAAATTACAGTTCGAGGGCTTTTAGAAATCAAGAAATGAGTTTCCAGTTATATGGAGCGCCGCTCCATATTTGGAGCGCCGCTCCATGTTCTGTCGGTTTCAGAATCCACCTATTTAAAGCCCAAATTTTTACCCTAACTTATCACTTTTGCATCCAGACGAATTCCAGCAGCTTTTTGACGAAAAAGGGTGATTTTTTGGGGAACCCCAAGATCATTCTAACACATCAATCATTCCGGAAACGCGTCTCGATCCGTTCATCATTCAAGAACACAATTTTCATTAGGTTTAATTCTTATCTTCATAATGAATACTCTTAATTGTTTATTTGTGATTTTGGTTTTGGCCATGGTTGGCTAAGCACTTTAATGTTTGTCTAGATTGAATATTCGTATGTGTTTGGATGATACTTTAATGTTTTATTGATTAATGCATGATAATTATGAGTTTTGATTAAGAACCATTCTTGTGGGTGTTGATTATTGTTACTAGGTTGATTAGTGATCTTGTTTGAACAAAGAGAACCCTGTTTCAATTTAGTACACTAGTTTTCAATTGATTTGTCTTAACCAGTTGGGTGCTTACTGGACCAAGGGGGTAAACCGGGTAACAAAGATTAAACAAAACAGGGGTGAATTGTGTGGAGAGAACGCGTAACCAATTGAATCTTAATCTTGTAATTAGTTAATTACTAAGTCACAAATGAAAGAGGTCTTTGGTGAAAGGGAACCCTAAGCCAATAAATCCAAGTTTGATATGTTTGCTAAAAGAGAACTCTGGGTAAACCGACTCTGTAGTTGCATGTATTGATAAATTGAACTAGTGCTTAATAACAAATCATCCGACACTACGAATAGGAGATCTAGGCGAGCATTCTTTTATCTATTGAATTCAAATATCTTTACTTTCCGTTGAGTCTGCATTTATTTCTATAAACTTAAAAACACAAAAATATTGTCTTTTACTTTTAATCAATCTTTAATTTGGCTAATCGTTAAATAGCCACAAAACAAACTATCTCGTACTTTCGATTCTCACAGATTAACTTAGTTTATTTTATTAGTTGCAATCTTGATTATCATGTTTAAAACTGTCCTTGGAACGATTTCGAAATTACCAACTTTATACTATTACACGATCGGGTACACTGCCCATTAGTGTGGTCTTTTTGTTTGATAAGTTCCGGTCCTACTTATACTTGTCTAAGACGATTGTTTTTACGGACCATTCTGCTCTTAAGTACCTATTTTCGAAACCGGATGCAAAACCTCGACTGCTTAGATGGATCTTGCTTTTGCAAGAATTCGATATCGAGATCCGGGATAAGAAGGGTGCTGAAAATCTAGCGGTTGACCACTTGTCTAGACTCGAGAATCCAAATCTCGAAGTCCTTCGCGAATCGAGTATCCATGATGATTTCCCAATGAATATCTCATGGCGATGGACAAGGTGGACGAGCCATGGTACGTGGACATTGCTAATTATCTCATTGGGGGATTCTTGGAAAAAGGGTGGTCACATCAAAAGAGGAAGAAATTCTTCAGTGACCTTAAGTACTATTTCTGGGAGGCCCCCTATCTTTTTCGTTGTTGTCTCGACGGGGTTATCCTCCGGTGTGTTTCCGGTGAAGAGTGTATGCGTATTTTGACCGAGTGCCATAGTGGGCCTACCGGTGGGCATTTTGGACCCCAAATCACGGGGCGTAAAGTCTATGATGCCGGCTTCTTTTGGTCGACAATTTTCAAGGATGCCCACCGGATTTGCAAATCGTTCGATTCTTGTCAAAGGGCCGGTAAAGTCACTAAACGGGATGAGATGCCCAACAAAGCATCCAAGTTTGTGAAATATTTGACGTTTGGGTAATTGACTTTATGGGGCCATTTCCGAAATCTCAGAATTATAGTTACATACTCGTTGCTATTGACTACGTGTCTAAATGGGCCGAAGCGCAAGCTTTGGCTACAAACGATGCACGAGTTGTGATTTCTTTCCTTTAGCGTTTATTCTCTCGATTTGAAACTCCTAAAGCTTTGATTAGCGATAGGGGCACTCATTTTTGTAACGCCCAAATGGAGAAGGTATTGAAGCGATATGGAGTTCTCCATAAAGTTTCTACTTCATACCATCCCCAAACGAGCGGACAAGTGAGAATATCAATCAAGCTCTTAAAGGGATTCTTGAGAAAACTGTGGGGTCGAATCCGAAGGAGTGGGCGAATAAGCTCGATGAAGCTTTGTGGGCGTTTCGAACCGCCTACAAAATTCCAATTGGTACCACTCCTTATCGGTTGGTTTATGGAAAAGCGTGCCATCTCCCATTGGAGATTGAGCATAAAGCGATGTGGGCACTTAAAAAGTGCAATTTGGATTTGAAGGAAGCCGGACGCCTAAAGGTGGGGTAATTGAATGAGCTTGGTGAATTACGCCTTGATGCGTATGAGAATTCGTTGATTTATAAAGAGAAAACCAAGCAATGGCATGATAGAAGGTTAAAGGGTCCGAAAGAGTTTAATGAGGGAGATCGAGTGCTCTTGTTAAACTCTAGATTGAAGCTTTTACTGGGAAAACTTAAGTCCCGGTGGACGGGACCATTTGAGGTTGTTAAGGTGTACCCATACGGTGCGATTGAGTTGAAAAATGCGACTGGTACTACCTTTAAGGTGAACGGACATCGAGTGAAGAAATATTTCGATGGTCCATTGGAGATTGATGACGGGGTTCACGTTGGACCCGATCCTAACGTCACTTGAAGTTGGTAACGAGTCTTGTGAATGACTCGGTAATAAACTTCACATTGTTGTATAGTTTGTATGTTTTTGTGCTTTTTTGACGATATGTGCAATATGATCTTGCTCGGCTTTTTGTTTGGGGTGTTGGTTGGATTTTATGATGAGTAAATGGGTTAAAATGGCTTAAAATGCGAAATTCTGGATTATCAGCACCTGGAGCGCCGCTCCAAACCATTGAGCGCCGCTCAGATGGTGCGTACCTGATGTGCCAGATGTTTGAAACTCCTCGACATGATTTTTATGACCATTGGAGACAATTCAGCGCACCGCGCCACATCTGGAGCGCCGCTCCATTTGTCTGTCGGGCAGGGGGCAGTTCGTTTTTAAAATTAAAAATCCCATATTTACAACCACACAAAGGGAAAACGGGTACCAGCTGTATTTTATTCCCAATTCCTTCATTCTTTTCATTCTTTACAATTTCCTAACACTTACAAACACCTACATCTAAAAACCCTAATTTTCAAGACTTCAAATTCTTGTTCACTTAACTTCATATCTTGCAAGAATGGTTAACCCTAAGGTCCGAATTTGTTTTCTATCTTACTAATTTCATCTAATTGTGTGTATTTACATGCTTAATCTTTGATTTACATGATGAATTAATGTGAGGTTTGTCTAATTGGGGTTTTGTGTTCTAATTAGTAATGGGTTTTGTTAGATTGTGCTTATATGCTTTGATTTCATGATTTACTTGGTGTTTTTGGAAGTTATACTTGATACTAGGGTTTGTATGTTGAGGATCCAAATTTGTAAGAGATAGAAGAGTTGTTTGCTTGAAATTGTTCTTGTTTTTGAATTGTTGGTATGTTCATGAGCTAGTGTGGGGTTGTGTTCATATGGGCGGGTCAAATTGGTTTGAATGAATTGAGCTATATTTGATTTATGTATTTAAGATGCCATGCTAGAAGAGACATAACTTGTGTTTTGTGATGAGATGAGTAGCTTGATAGTAGTTGTTTGAATTGGTGTAAGTTTGCAAACATGATGAACTTTATTGGATTTGGGAAAGTTACAAGTGTTATGAGTAGTCATGTTTGACATATTTTGGTATGGTTGTTATGTTGCTATGTTTTAGAGATAATGCAATATGCGTAGATTTGAGCTCTTGGCATGTTCACATGTGTTACTTGAGTAATTTGGTGATTGTCTTTAAGGTGACGTAGCATGTAACATGTTTTGGTTGTGTTGGGAATTTGGTGCTTATTATCTTGACTAACACTAACTTTTGAGTTTGTTGTTTTGTTTTCTTTATTGGTTTAATGTGTGCAGAGATCGCGAGGCAACACCGAACAACCAAGACAACCAATAAATAATCCGGAGTTATGGTTGTCACAAATTGCGAATAATGAGGAACTAGAAGAACGTTTTACACTTGTCAGCGCCCGTCCGATCGAACGGACTTTTTATTTGGATTGGACATAACTCACAGCAGTGGGTAATAATATTGTCAGGAAATTGCGTCAATATTTGTGGGTAACATATGCAGGACAAGAGCTGAGGCCATATGAAAGGCTGTTTGAAATACGTGAAGATGTTTTTGAACAGTTGACTATTGAGTTCTTTTCAACAGTGAGTGGTAGATCGCGAGCCTCTCCGACTGAGGCAGATTTTTTGACATTCAGGTTAGGCGGTTTAGAGCGGAACATGAGTAAGATTGGGGTAGCTCGGGCGTTAGATTTATATACTGAGTTAAATGACAACGATTTAAAGTGGTTTTTGATTCAGTGCAAAGTGTTTGGGTAGGAACCGTTTAGCGAGAGTGAATATTGGCCAACAGTGGCGAAATATACTGCAGGTCCGTTTAGTTCCAGTCGGAGTGTTCAGTCAATGCTTCGACTTCCGGAGGACTGGATTATTTTTAAGATGATTGCTACTATGTTTATGGCTAGGGGAAATGCGAACAAGATTCAACGAAGGGATCTTTAGATTCTTCAACAGATTAAGTTGAGAGAAAGGATTGACGTCCCGTGTATGTTAGGAGCATGGTTTCAGGAAATTGGCACAGATAAACGAACAGAACGCCCATTGTTAGGTAGGCATTTGGTCACTAGGTTTGCTCGGGTGTTTTCGTTCCCGACTAGTAGGTGTGATATAGTGGGAGTTGAGGCGATGCCCACTAATATTCTGTTTTTCTCGAAAGCTGAGTTTATCCGAAGAGGTCCACAAGATTGGTTTTTGGTGGATGATGATGAGCAACAACAACAACCAGGAGATAGGGATGGACGTGGTAGTGGACATGGTGTTAGTCGATCCACGTATGAGGCAGGTAGCTCGAGTGCTGCAAACGTACAGGGTACGTGGTCATTTGGTGAAGAGAGTTGGAATTCGTTGGTTAACAGTGTAGATGGTCTTCATCTGGAGTTTAGGGACAGCCGATCAGCGTATGATGCTCAGGTTGAGCATAATCAGCGGATGTTAGAGGAGCAGCGCAGGCATAACGAGGATATGCGGGCCTGGCACCAGAATAGTTATGGTGCGATTAACACGGCGCTGGGACAGTTTGGAATGGAGATGGGTCATTTGGGTGAGCGTGTTGATAGGGTAGAGTATGATGTTAGGCGAATTCAGGCCCACAATCAGTGGGAGGTTCATCAGCCACAAATTCAGCGACAGATGCGTCAGAACCCGGAGGAGTATATTTCGACGCGGACTACCATTCCTGATTATACATCAGTTACTCCTCCGAGACCGGATCCTTCATATGACCCGTACCAAGCTTGTCAGGATACTAATGGTGTGGATTGGGACCCGTTTAGAGACTTGTGGCCGAGGAATGATTGATTTGTTGCGCATGTTTATGTTGTATTTGTTTGAAACTATTTCCTTTTCATTTGGTCTGTACTTGAATAATTTTATTTTCTGTTGATGTACTTTGAAACTTATTTGAGGGACAAGGCGTTTCGGCATCGGGTGGTGCCATCTTGTCCTGTTATGTAGTTCGTATGTTTTTATTTTCTTAGGTTTGTTGGTGAAACGATTTTTCAAGTCTGGCATTAAGTTCAGCAAAACTGCATGATTGATGATATTGGTGTGATGATCGGGAATGGATGATGTTCTTATGCTGGCAGTCAGTTCAGCGCCATCGGTCACTGGCATTCCGCGATCAGTGGTTAACTCGATAAGTTTTTATATTTTCTTTCTCACATAACCCTTTCGATTTTTATCTATTTTTGATCTTAAGTGATGGGGACATTACTTGATCTCAAGTGTGGGGTGGGGATGTTAAATCTCCCGGGTTGGTTGTTAATGGAATCATCATCATATTTGTTTTGATTTAAAAAGATTTGACGTTTCACGGGTTTTGGTCGTAAAAAAAAATGAAAAAATTAGGGGTAAAAATATAAAAAAATAGAAAAGTTAGTTTAAAAATAAAAAAAAAGTAGAAAAACAATTGAAAATTCGGCCAAAACCTTTATTCTGAAAATTGGTTTGGTATTTTATGGTATATTTCGTGTTTCCAAAGAAGCCAAAATTGTTTCACATGTTCATTATTTTGAACATGAAATCCTACGAGTTCAGGAAACTTAATAGTATTTCACCTGTACCAAAACGGGTATAAACCGTGAGAGAGCGGTGATTGCATAGCGTGATTGTGACCGAATCACGTGCCAGATCACAAACTTTTAGTTACTTGGTATAGCAGACTTTCGAAACTATATCATTTTATTATTACATCATTTAATGGTGTGATACTGTGGGAAGAGGAGCCTAGAGCTTCACCAGTGTTATCCTTTTTAGGAATAATAGCTACGTGCTTGTGTTTGCTTAGACAACACAACCCATAGTCAAAAGCTATGGCACCCAAAGGTTTTTGGAATTTTAACCGAGTGTCAATTGAAATAGATTGGCATTCCCGAGTGACTCAGATCCAATCATTAAGGAAGTAAAGTCTTTTGACCGTTTCACTTGGTACGTATACCTCTTAAGCTGTACCATTTCATTACCCATCATTTCACGATGAGGTACTGTTAGAGGTGAAAGTCTTTAACTTTCAAAACATGTTCATTATTTTGAATGTGAAATCCTACATGAACATTAAAATTCATACGTAGGTCATCTGCACCAAGGCGGGTGTCAACCGTATGAACGGTGATAGTAGCATGTGGTCGAAGCCGGACCATGCGCTAGATCAAAAACTTAAACAGGGCGATCCTCATTGTTTCTCCTAACAAGGACAATGTTGCACCCGACCACTTTATTTAACCACATAGGATGTATATATTCCATCCTTAAGGGAGTTAAGTCTCCCGACCGACACACTTGCTGATTTGTTTCAGAAGTTGTGGTCCAGACCAGTTGTAGGGTGACGAAAAATCTTGAAAAGTCATTGCTAAAATCGACTGGAAATCTACCAGGCCATAACGTCAAATAGGGAAACTGGTAGTCAAGGCTTATCTCAATGAGGGAGATTTGCTAGCCAAATGGGAAGCGCACCATGATACACAAAATGTCAGTGATTGATCAGATTCTCAGTGGATAACCTCCGGAAAGGTAAAATATCTGCTTCTAAGCCTGATGAACCTCAATCTTTATGGTTGACTTAACGGATTAGATGATCACCTCATGATTATTGATGATATCTGGACGTAATGTGTATCCTCCTAAGCACATTATTTTCTTACCGACATCTCGCGATGTTAGGTACTGTGGGAGGCATTGGCTTGACCAATTGCGGGGTAGCCCGTGCGTTCTTTTTGGCACATGCGTTTGATTGTCATATCTTTGGTGTTTGGCTCCCACTTGATTCCCGGTTCCTTTGAAGACTTACACTATGGTTCGAGATTCTTTGCCTCATTTTATTTGGTATGCTATTCGAGATTATATTTAGCTACTTGTTCATACTATTTGCATGAGGATTGGGAAGTTAATTTCGGGGAATGCAAGTGGGTGGTATAGTTGGTATTTACACCCAAATCGTGCCCATGCTAGTTTGTGATTTGTTAGTTACGAGTTTAGTTCTACATTCATGTTGAAGAAGTTATCATTTGGTAGAAGATTATTATCGAGTTCGATTGCTTGAGGACAAGCAAAACTCTAGTGTGGGGTTGTTTGATATCGCATATTTCATACGCGTTTTTCTTAGCGATATCGGGCACATTTTGGTCCTTTTGGATACGATTTGGTGTTATTTCGGTGAATGTTGTGAAAGTTCAAGTTCCAAGACTAGGAAGGTTAAATTTGAAGTTATTTGATAGTTTTTGGTGATTTTCTATGTAAACGAGTGAAGGAGATTGGTTCGATTAGAGTTTTGGTGGTTTTATGAGTTTTCAGCTCGGATTCAGCAAAAAGGGACTGGAGCGCCGCTCCAAAACCTGGAGCGCCGCTCCAGTAGGCATAAATTACAGTTCGAGGGCTTTTAGAAATCAAGAAATGAGTTTCTAGTTATAAGGAGAGCCGGCTCTATGTTCTGTCGGTTTCAGAATCCACCTATTTAAAGCCTGAATTTTTACCCTAACTTATCACTTTTGCATCCAGACGAATTCAAGCAGCTTTTTGACGAAAAAGGGTGATTTTTGGGGAACCCCAAGATCATTCTAACACATCAATTATTCCGGAAACGCATCTCGATCCGTTCATCATTCAAGAACACAATTATCATTAGGTTTAATTCTTATCTTCATAATGAATACTCTTAATTGTTTATTTGTGATTTTGGTTTTGGCCATGGTTGGCTAAGCACTTTAATGTTTGTCTAGATTGAATATTCGTATGTGTTTGGATGATACTTTAATGTTTTATTGATTAATGCATGATAATTATGAGTTTTGATTAAGAACCATTCTTGTGGGTGTTGATTATTATTACTAGGTTGATTAGTGATCTTGTTTGAACAAAGGGAACCCTGTTTCAATTTAGTACACTAGTTTTCAATTGATTTGTCTTAACCAATTGGGTGCTTACTGGACCAAGGGGGTAAACCGGGTAACAAAGATTAAACAAAACAGGGGTGAATTGTGTGGAGCGAACGCGTAACCAATTGAATCTTAATCTTGTAATTAGTTAATTACTAAGTCACAAACGAAAGAGGTCTTTGGTAAAAGGGAACCCTAAGCCAATAAATCCAAGTTTGATATGTTTGCTAAAAGAGAACTCTGGGTAAACCGACTCTGTAGTTGCATGTATTGATAAATTGAACTAGTGCTTAATAACAAATCATCCGACACTGCGAATAGGAGATCTAGGCGAGCATTCGTTTATCTATTGAATTCAAATATCTTTACTTTCCGTTGAGTCTGCATTTATTTCTATAAACTTAAGAACACAAAAATATTGTCTTTTACTTTTAATCAATCTTTGATTTGGCTAATCGTTAAATAGCTACAAAACAAACTATCTCGTACTTTTGATTTTCACAGATTAACTTAGTTTATTTTATTAGTTGCAATCTTGATTATCACGTTTAAAACTGTCCTTGGAACGATTTCGGAATTACCAACTTTATACTATTACACGATCGGGTACACTGCCCGTTAGTGTGTAGTAATCTTTAAACCGGCATTTTCCAAGATAAATTATATACTAGATTTCACACATCAGCCACTTGATTTCATCTTTAACCTCGTTTGTATCTTGAAGATTACAATCTGCATTCAAACCTTTCACGATTCTTGAAAACACCTTTATCGAGAGGATGAACCAACCGCACTTCATCTATGGAAGAAAAGATTTATGCATATAGTTATGCACCTGAAAACACTCAGAATCTGAGTAAACGTTTAACACGTATCTGTGCTAGCTCCTTTGGCGTTGTTATTACCGAAAATAACTTTACAATACCTCTCCAAATTAGCCAATTTTGTCACAGTTCCAGTAAATCAACTTCAATTTTTCATTCGAATAAACCTTATTATAAAGATTACCCCTTCATCATCATTACCGGAGAACCGTTTATATTTCACCACATTAGCAGTAAACTTACCAGCAACTTCATTACTCATTGGCATAAGTCTCTCCGAAGAACCATTATAATTGTTCGTTAAAACCTATTCATATACTCATCCACATCTTATAACGAGAATTGCCACATCAATTATCGGGAATTAGCAATCAGTGTTTTGAAATCTCACAACGTTTCTGCATCAACCGTTATATGTATACATATAACCTTTATCTCTTAAGATTATGATCTTTCATTCTGAAATTTTGAAAAGCACCTAGTCTACGAATTAATACTCGGAATGTTGAAAAATGCTGAATGAAACAACAGAAATTGTAGACAACCGTAAACGACCTTAATCATCAGAAGTTTGATGATAAAGAATAGTGTGTTGGAAAAGCTCAAAAGAAAAGTTGGAACTGAAAAACGAATTGAGAAAACAGTGAAGGAGGCTGTGGATAAATCACAAAGACTAATCCTGCCTTCAAAGAATCTAAATGATTCAATATCTGCTGAAGTCATTAACGAATACCTTGCTCCTGACTCTACACTTTTACGAACAAATCTTCATCATCATCCATCGATACTAGAAATTCTAATATATCATCGTATCTTTCATTATAAATATCCTCGATATTTCTGAAGATATTTTCATAACTATTCTTATCTGAAATCATTTATCTCTTCGCGATATCAGTGTTACATCAGAAAGGAAACTGTTTTAGTTTCTAAATTATGAAGAAAAAAAATTCGAATTCAAACTATGAATGTTTTTGAAGTAGTGTTGAAAACTGAAACATGAGTTAGTATAATATAATGACACTTGATCAGCGTGATTATATTACAGTAAGTCATGTTGAGTTTCTAAATGGAACGTGATGATTCACAGACCATAACGTCATCATGTGCCATGTTACACGACTCTTACATTCTATCTAATCACTAAACATATCAAGAACATATCATCTTGATAGATCTATCTTTTCCCTTGAACCTACGTCACTGGATAAGACGAACCTACATTTCACTCTTTTGTGATAACTTCACTCGTGCTCCTTACAAAATCGAATTGTTTTGTCTATATTACTCGATGATGATAAAACTCTATTTTACTACTCATATACGTCATGAAAACATTCTTATTGTTAACCATGACAACCTCGATCAAATTTCAGGGACGAAATTTCTTTAACAGATAGGTACTGTGATGACTCGGAAATTTTTGAACAAATTTAAACTTAATCTCTATATGTTTCTAACACGATAAGCAAAGTCTGTAATGTTGAGTCTCAAAAATTCTGAATTGTTTCATATATTCAATTACCTTTCGACTATTCCCGATGATTCACGAACCACTATTTGTATATATATATATATATATATATATATATATATATATATATATATATATATATATATATATATAATTAAAATATTATATGAGTTAATTAATTATGTAAATAAAATAATATGTGATATTATTATTAAAATAAATCTATATATATATATATATATATATATATATATGTAAGTTATATTGAATGTATATTTATATGGTTTTGAATTTATTTAGTAAACGATAATAGCACTCGTTTGTTAGTCAATCGATATTAAGTAAGTTAAATTCAACTTATATGATTTTAAAATAAACGGTGTTTCTAAAATGAGTTCTATAAATTTTAGGCTTACTAAAAATGTATTTAGGATCTAGTTATTAAATTTTAACACTTTTTATATTTTACCCAGAATTGGGAGGGACAGTTGATGTAATTTTTATTTAATAAATTAAGGATCGAATTTTATACCATGATGACCAAAATAAATAAATATAGTTAATTTAAAAATATGGGATTTTTCTGAACACTTTTATTCG
Source organism: Rutidosis leptorrhynchoides (assembly GCF_046630445.1). Taxonomy (NCBI): domain Eukaryota; kingdom Viridiplantae; phylum Streptophyta; class Magnoliopsida; order Asterales; family Asteraceae; genus Rutidosis; species Rutidosis leptorrhynchoides. Next base: position 372,432,324 of record NC_092340.1, on the reverse strand, counting down.
CCACTGATTTCGCACGATACACAGTCCGTGAGAACTGTCGGTAGAAGAGTACAAATTGAATGGCTGCTAACTGTATATATTATTGAAGTTGATTACAATTTGATTACTATGCTAAACTGTTACTACACGTTTCAATTCACTGAATATAGATTATTATTATTTATATATAAATATGTCTACACAAGTGGGAATCAATTACCAGTTTCATACCCATATTCATTCTTCTATGCTAATTGTGAAGATCCACCATGGCATCAAAAATCCATTTCCATCGAACTCCAGATCATCACCTTCATCATTCGAGAACCACCTCTTCACCTTCTTCATTGTGAACCCATCTCAACCGCCACCCCATCCGTCACTTGAAACCACCACAAACCCTCACTTACTACTGCTACTTCTATATTAAACCACGAGCCACCACCACAACATATAATTGCTACCTTAACACCACCTGCTCGATCATCGTGCTGCTATATTACGGTTTCTATTATTTTCCAAATCAAGCAACCCTCCACCTATCATCATTCTATCACCATCATTTGAAACCATCTTGCTTGAACCACCATCAAACAACCCACCACTACTCGAACACAATTACCTTTTATTACGATGTTACTGTTTCTTGTTTGTACTCGGTTACTACTACTATCGAACAACCCAACCCAAAACAACCATTATCAAACATCACCATCTGTTTTATTACTTACTTTTACTGTTCCGTCACCATCACCATTATTTTATGTTCCTGTTCTAAGATCGAAATCCATCGAACACAATTACTGTTGTTGTCGTTATTTCTAGTCACCAAAACAACCATGACCACAACCCTGCTACTACTACTCGCTGCCCTCTTTGTTCTTGTCTGAAACTGTATTAAAAAGAAAGATGATGCAACAGTATGAAGGGTTAAAACGTTACGAGTTCCGTGTAAGGTATACACGTTTCGTCTAATTCAACTATAATAGTACACGTTTCGCGTAATGTACATATGAAGTTACACGATATGCGTAATTTTTGCTACTATGCTTTATTTTTGTTTCGCTACAATAGTGAGGGATGTACGGTATATATATATATATTTTTTGAGAAAGATGGCAACGATGATGAGGTGTTATGGATACGTATGATAAAGATGAGGCCATGTTTATTCGATGATGATCACACGATGATGATGAGGTGATGTCATAAGAAGGTGACGAGTCTGGTTCCTTACTTTTTCCCATCTAACACAAACAAGAAAACAAGTAACAGTAAACCTTATTAATACTTGAACTGGTTATATGTTTGGGCTAATTGTGAATCTAAAGAAAATCACAAAATTGGGCTACAATTATATTTGATATGTTGGGCTGTGAATTCTAATTTAGTTGTTGGGCCAAGTAAATTGTTTGGGCTGCCATTATTGTTTTCATTTTGGAATATGTTCCTGGCCAAGAATCGAGTATGAGTACTCTTAAATTAACGTTAAAATTAATAATAATGATAAAGGATGGGGGTGATCGTGGTGATGTTAGATAGATGAGATGAAACTTAATGACGATTATGATAATGATGTAGTATGATGGTGATGATAGATTGTTGGCAATGAAAATGAGGATACATGAAATAAAGAAATATGGCTTTTATAAATGTAAGTATTAGAATAAAGAAGAAAAGAACGAATGGAGGAATGGTTAGAGGGGTTGTTGGGTTAGCGGGACGTCGCGGGTTCAAACCCGGACTTGGCATTTTTTTAGGACTACTTCTTTGAGGTAGTTTACTTATTACTCATTTTTATTATTATTATTATTATTATTATTATTATTATTATTATTATTATTATTATTATTATTATTATTATTATTATTATCATCATCATCATTTTTAATGTAAGTAGTATTATTATTGAAACTAAATTTTTTAAAAAAAATTATCATTTTTATTATTAGAACTATCATTATTATTATTATTAGAATTATCATTATTATTTTTATTATCATTTTTATTATTTCTAACACTAATATTATTATTTTTATCATTATTATTATTAGTATTATTAGTATTATTAATATTATTAATATATCAAACAAAGATTTTCTATATAAAAATATATTATTTACATAAAACATAACTATATTAATATGTTTGTAATAAATATTAATTATCTATTTAATGTATATAAAAATAAATATAGTTAATTTAGTTATAAATGAAACGTACAAGTTACTAAAATAAAAATTAATATTAATAAATAAATTATTCGATTACAATTATATGTGTTAATATATATATAAAATATTGTTCAGTTTCGTCGTATGAATATTTTTACTACAAAATATTGTATCGTGAGTTTCATTACTCCCTTTTTAAATGCTTTTTCAATATATATTTTTGGGACTGAGAATACATGCGCTATTTTTATAACTGTTTTATTAAATGCTTTTGAGATATATTTTTGAACTGAGATTACATGAACTGCTTTTATAAATGTTTGACGAAATAGACACAAGTACTAAAAACTACATTCTATGATAGAATTATTTGGATTCAGAGGTTCGATTTCTATAAAGATTGTATTATCGACCATCGGTGAGATGATTTTATATTGCACTACGCATTAGCTACCGAAATGGTTTGATTTAGTAGTTAGTAACGGTGAGATGATTTTGCATTGCACTACGCATTAGCTACCATTTTAGCTACCCTCGGTGAGATGATTTTGCATTGCACGACGCATTAGCTACTGTTGTAAAATTATTTACGGTGAGATGATTTTGCATTGCACAACGCACTAGCTACCGTTATTGAAATTATATTGTATTAACTACCACGGTGAGATGATTTTGCATTGCACGACGCATTAGCTATCGTTGGTGAGTTTGTTTTTGAAAGGTTCCGGTGTTCCTCATATGAATGATTTTTATAGCAGTGAGCAGACCTGCACAGATTGTTTTAGAAATATATGTATCTTGTGGTCTATTAAATAATTAGAAATGATTAATTATGATAAACTAATGAACTCACCAACCTTTTGGTTGACACTTTAAAGCATGTTTATTCTCAGGTATTAAAGAATTCTTCCGCTGTGCATTTGCTCATTTTAGAGATATTACTTGGAGTCATTCATGACATATTTCAAAAGACGTTGCATTTGAGTCATTGAGTTCATCAAGAATATTATTAAGTCATTTATAGTTTGGATATATTATGAAATGGTATGCATGCCTATCAACTTTCATTGAAATGAAAGTTTGTCTTTTCAAAACGAATGCAATGTTTGTAAAACTTATCATATAGAGGTCAAGTACCTCGCGATGTAACCAAATGTAATGTATTCGTCCAGATGGATTAGGACGAGTCATTAAACTAAACACGATGTGTTGAAACGTGATAAAGTCGACTGGAACGCGACAGGTGTGGCAGGGATCGAGTTGGATGCTGTCGCGTCTTGGTGTCGCGTTGGAGCATTGTTTGTCGCGAAACGCGACATGGTGTCGCGGAACGCTACGGTTTTCTTGGCTAGCAAGTCGATCTAGATCTTTCCATGTTTTGTTATTTGCAATATAAATACCCTCATTGTAACCTGTAAATACTGTGCACGAAAATAATAAGAAAATTTCTCTGGTTTGCGCCCGTGGAGTAAACCCTTCTCCGTGTTTGGAGTTGGGATATAACCACGTTAAATCCCCGTGTCGTTTATTGCTTTAACTAATTCGTTTGTCGTTCGTGGGTGTGTGATTAGATTAAATCATACGTCTTGTTTGGGTCCAATAATCCTAACATTTTTAGGGATGAATCACCTTGACTTCTATGAATCATTACATTACACTGGTGTGAAGAGTGTAAAAACTTCCTTTATTCAATTCAACATCTCAGCCAATCTATTTATCCTTGGTATAGTTCCCGTACAATCAATTGCATTCAAAGACTGAAAATCCAGTTCAAAAATAATGATCACAATGCAAAAATGAAATGATATTTACAAATCTACATCAATAACTAAACAATTTAGAACTTCTTTGTATCCTCCTTGCTTGACACGAAAGTTATTTGTAAAGTTAAATAAAAACTATACTTGATATATCATCAAGTGAAGTTAATAAGAACTTCTTTGTAACCTCTATATAGTTAAATAAAATTATCAACTCTAGCTGAACTATATCAGATGTGTCTATTTCATTATTTCCATAAACCTTCTAAATGATGAAGGAAATCACAAGGAGCTGGCGTGCTAAAATATCAAAACCAAAAAACCCATGTATTCCTACAAAAACACAACATTTTATTAACTTGTAGTAGTTGTGATTCTCTTGTAATAGATAAGGTAATATGATGCTATAGAAGGTTTAAAATATATGATATTTTATATTGTAGTAAATGATAATCATGATATGCATTGTTTTAAAACAGGTTACTTAACCAATCATAAATGTTATATGGATCAAGTGTTTAAAATGTCTATGATAATCTTTTAAAAAACAATCTACAACAGTAAGAAAATATACAATAATAAGCAAACATACATCCTCTTTCATGAGTTAAGTAACCTGATCAACCCATGTCTAAATCATTTAACACTTTGAGTTATTTTAGTTTTAATTAATAAATGGAATGAGGACTTATCTCAGCCAATGCTTCTAGTCATTAAGATTGTATATTGTGGAATAGCCAAAGCTAGAATCAAAAGCATCTGCAAATTAAATCTGGTTGAGAGAATACCTAGTTCGGTCAGTACCATACTAATTATATAATAGTTTCTTTACTGTCCTTTGAGTCATTATGGGAGTAAAGGTACTCCAACATGAAACACTAGAAACACTAGAAACTTGGGTTTAATTTGTCCCCGTGCAAGGGGTGTATTTTTTTCGAACGTCGATATCGGTATCACTCAAAGGGGACTTAACCACATTCGCAATCATATATCACCCACACACACGTTAGGAGAAAAAACATAATTCGTGATGTTATTGGCAGTACCCCCGAGACCTTCTCAAATCGCATTGATGTTGACATTTGTCACACCCCCAAAATAGGACCGGGGGTAACTGTGACTAACTAAATCATAACACAAGTGTATAAGCGAGAACGACTCTAAATGAGACGTTTTATTTATTAAATAAACAGCGGAAGCATTATTCAAAGTTTTACATCATAAGAGTACAGTATATGGGAAATGTCTAAACAAAATTATAAATATGAATGATGGACTCCATGCAAGCAGTAAAGCATACATCAATCATCTAGTAGCAAGTAGCAGCTAGCTCAATCATCACCTGAGATAAAACATGCTTAAAGTGTCAACCAAAAAGGTTGCGTGAAATTCATAGGTTTATAAATAATATCCAAAGTTTTAGACCACAAGATTTAGTTTAAAGTTGATCAATATAGATATATCAATCTAAAAGTGTTGCTGCAGTTTGTAATATAGCTACTAAACAAGTTTACCCTATGACACCTTGTACTATCAGTGTCGTGGAATCATTATTATGTAACCAAAGACCAGCGGTCAAATGGTTAGAGACGTTACTCTCAATAGGCCTACTCACAATAATTAAGTTTGCATTTATATGTAGCAATTAATGATATTACGGTAGGGATTTAGCATGAATCAAAGCAAGACAGCATAGTTAACAGTTGAGTACTTGTGTCTAAGCGTAAAACAGTTTAAAAGTAAGCATGTGTCTCACCCCAAGTTGTAAACAATTATGAAATAGTAAAAATGGGGCTATAAAGTTCACCTTAGGAGCAAGTAAGTTATTCCATGCAAGGAAATATGAACGGTGTATGTAATCGGAGATCTCAACCTAGAGATATAACGTTTGATTAGTTAATATCTAACAGACATAAAGTTTGTTTATTAATATAGCAACTATATTAACAGTGACGGTTTTCAAGAAAAGTTCCTATTTCTCAAAAGTTTCTAATTTCGAAAACCTACTATTTATGGAAAGCTTCCACTTATAGTATGTTTCTAGTTTAGGAAGTTCGGGTTATAATCCTTCACAAAGAGTTGTACAACTTTGCCCAAACCTCGTTGCTATCAAGTAAGTCACTCTGATGATCTGTTGTTACCGGGCGCCCAGGACTCTTGACCAGAATCTAAGTCTTGGCATTCGAGATCCACAAGCGGTTCCCATAAGGCAACAAGGACCACCCTAGGCCGTAAGTAGCGGTAAGGTTCGTATAAAGTGCACGTTATCTTTTAATTATAACCTTCACGTTATAGGTGTATACACACAATGAATTATTAATGTACTTAATAATTATATATGTGATAATATAACCTAAATATTATTTAATATTTAGTTATTATACCTTAGTATGTCTTATATATATTAAATATAATTACCTTTAAATAAATACCTAAATTACTTCAAAAATAATAGTGTTTTGTTAATCAAACATTATCCAAAAATGTCTAAATAATTAATTAAATATCTAAAAATTATATACATAATTTTTATAGTCTTAGTTAATCATATAGATCAGTAGAAAAATTTAAGAAAATGTTTTTATTATATTTTTGTATTTATTTTTGTTTTTACCCTTAATTTATTCACAAAAAAGTTTAATTCTACATAATTACTAAATAAACCCAAAAAATTATTTTTATAATTTTTAAAAGTTTCTATCGGTCTAATAACCTATAGAATAATATTTATAAAAATATTTTTTATTATTTTATATTTGATCTTAATTTACCTTCGAATTACATAATAATAGAGTTTAATTATATAATAATTACCAATTCAACCCAAGTAATTATTTTTATAATTTTTATAGATCTATATAAGTTTTATAAACTCATAAAAAAATTATATATATTTTAGTTTTGGTTAAAAATATTTATTACGAATTTTACATTGTTTTTACATTTAATTACTACATAATTCGTATTTAATTATAAATAATATTCCATAAATTATCAAAAATTTTTTTATACATCATAATACTTATAATACTAATTATAACATATAAACATAATTAATTTCAAATTTTATAAAGAATATACAATAAATATAAATATAATCGACAATATAAAATAAAAAAAATAGAAAGTACCTCAAATTTTCTTTAAAGTTTTGAGAGAATAACTTAAGTTTTTATTTTTGGCAAGAAAAAATAAATGAGAAGCCATGTCTTTATAGGTAAAAATAGTTGGTGAAAAGAAAAAAAATAAAATAAAATAAAGGTGCTAATTTTGACAAAAAAAAAACATGTTAAAAATATTTTTAATAAGTTTTTGTCTGTGAAAGTATTTAGTCAAAATTCATGATCTTATTATTTAATTTATAAAAAAATCTTATTTCTTTTTTTATAAGCTAAAAATATAAATAATGATTAAAATAACTTATCATTTAATTAATAATTATGTTACATATAGTTTTATATATAATACACATTAATATTAATATTAACTAAAGTTATTTTATATAATTAGTATAAACTTTAGTTAACAAAACGTGTCGACTAAAAAAAATATTTGGTCAACGTCACATTTAATCAGATATTACGTACGAATAACAACCCTAAGGGCAAATTAGTTAAATCAAGTATGGAAAAGTGAGGGTTGTTATAGTACTTCCCCGTTAAAGAAATTTTTTTCCCGAAGTTTCAAGTAGACTTATCGGATGCATCGGAGGTTCAGAAGAGGTGGGGATATTTCCGTTTCATTTGGTCTTCACGTTCCCAGGTATACTCGGGGCCACGTCGTGAATTCCAACGGATCTTAACAATGGGGATGTTGCCATGTTTCAAGCGTTTAATCTCACTATCAATAACTTCAATAGGTTCTTCGATGAAGTGCATTTTATCATAAATACGGAGATCATCCAAAAGAATAACAAGTGTGTCATCAGCAAGACACTTTTTCAGGTTCGAGACGTGAAATACGTCGTGTACACTACTATGCTCAGTAGGTAGTTCTAATCGATACACCACTGGACCAATTCTCTCAGTAATCTTGAAAGGTCCAACAAAACGCGGACTTAGTTTGCTTCGTTTACCAAAACGAACGACGCCTTTCCAAGGGGATACTTTCAACATGACTTTATCACCAACTTGGAATTCCAAATCCTTTCGACGATTATCAGCATAGCTCTTCTGTCTGCTGCGGGAAGTTTTCAATCGTTTCTTAACCTGTATGATCTTTTCGGTAGTTTCATGTATGATTTCAGGACCAGTTAACTGTCTGTCCTCTAATTCATCCCAGCACAGTGGGGATCTACATTTTCGTCCGTATAAGGCTTCAAAAGGTGCAGCCTTAATACTTGCGTGGTAACTATTGTTGCAAAAAAATTCAGCCAAGGGCAGATGCCTGTCCCAACCTTTGCCGAAGTCGATAACACAAGCATGAAGCATATATTCTAATGTTTGAATGGTTCGTTCAGTTTGGCCATCAATTTGCGGATGATAAGCGGTACTCATATCAAGTTGAGTTCCAAGAGCAGATTGTAAAGTTTTCCAAAATCTACAAGTGGATCGACTACCACGATCAGAAATGATAGAAATAGGGACTCCATATCGTGAGACAATCTCTTTGATGTAAAGTTGTGACAATCTCTCCATCTTGTCAGTTTCCTTGATCGGTAAAAAATGTGCAGATTTAGTAAGACGATCCACTATGACCCAAATAGTATCATTGCCACTTGAAGTCTTGGGAAATTTAGTAATAAAGTCCATAGCGATACATTCCCACTTCCACTGTGGAATATCTGGCTGTTGAGGCAAACCAGACGGCTTTTGATGCTCGGTCTTAACTTTCAAACAAGTAAGACACTTGCTTACATACTCAGCAATATCAGATTTCAGATTAGGCCACCAATAAAACTCTTTCACATCATGATACATTTTACTAGAGCCTGGGTGAATAGAATACCTAGTCTTATGTGCTTCATCCAAGACTAGTTCTCGAAGATTTCCAAAGGTTGGGACCCAGATTCGGTTATTAAAATACCGTGTTGCATTTCCCTTGAGTTCAAGTTGCTTTTCAAGACCTTTTAGTCCCTCGAGTTGGACATTTTATTCCTTCAATGCTTCAAGTTGTGCTTCGCGGATTCGAGTTGTAAGATTAGTCTGAATAACCATGTTCAAAGCTCGGACTCGAATAGGTTTATTACGTTCCTTTCGACTAAGAGCATCGGCAATAATATTTCCCTTACCGGGATAGTACTAAAGCTCACAATCATAGTCATTTAGTTGTTCAACCTATCGCCGTTGCCTCATGTTTAGTTGTTTCTGATCGAAGATATGTTGAAGACTTTTATGATCGGTAAACACCGTGAATTTCACTCTGTAAAGGTAATGTCTCCATATCTTCAAAGCAAATACCACATCTCCTAACTCCAGGTCATGTGTAGTATAATTCTTCTCAAGTTTCTTAAGTTGTCTAGATGCGTATCCAATAACTTTTTGACGTTGCACCAATACACAAATGAATCCTTGATTCGAGGCATCACAATAAACTATGATACCTCGTATCCTTCAGGTAAAGATAGAATCGGGGCTATGGTCAATTTCTCCTTTAAAATCTTAAACGCAGATTCTTGTTCTTCAGACCATTCAAACTTCTCCCCCTTGTGAGTTAACTTAGTAAGAGGTTTCGCCAGAATAGAAAATTCTTCGATAAATCTTCGGTAATAACCAGCAAGTCCTAAAAATTGGCGAATATGCTTCGCATTCTTAGGCGCTTCCCAGTTCTGAATAGCAGTAAATTTTGCTGGATCGACATGTATTCCTTCACTATTAACCACATGTTCGAGAAATTGAACTGTTCGTAACCAGAATTCACACTTGGAGAACTTGGTATACAGTTGTTCATTATTTAGCAACTCTAAGATCAAACGTAAATGTTGCTCATGCTCTTGCTCATTCTTGGAATAAATTAAGATATCGTCAATGAAAACAATCACGAATTTGTCAACATAAGGTTTGCATACACAGTTCATAAGATCCATGAATACAGCAGGTGCGTTTGTTAAACTAAAAGGCATAACAAGAAATTCGTAATGTCTGTAACGAGTTCGGAAGGCAGTCTTGGGAACATCAGTTTCCTTGACTCTCATCTGATGATACCCTAACCTAAGATCAATCTTCGAATAGATACTTGACCCTTGCAGTTGGTCAAATAGGTCATCAATACGTAGAAGTAGATAACGGTTCTTGATAGTTAACTTGTTGAGTTCTCGGTAATCAATACACATTCTCAACGTGCCATCTTTCTTTTTAACAAAAAGAACAGGTGCTCCCCATGGAGATGAGCTAGGATGAATGAAACTTTTTTTCTAAAAGTTCCTGAAGTTGGTTGGACAGTTCCTTCATCTCAGATGGAGCTAAGCGGTATGGTGCCTTTGCAATAGGTGCAGCACCGGGAGTCAAATCAATTTGAAACTCAACTTGTCTTTAGGGAGGGAGACCAGAGAGTTCTTCAGGAAAAACTTCAGGTGGTGTATCTAACCCTAGACTTTGAATTGACGGTGATCGATTATTATTTGGGTATAACATTATTACTCGCATGGTGCCAAGTAATGAATACATGAGCGCGAAAAGTTTTCCTTGGTTATGGTAATCAAAAGATACTTGTTGGAAGGTTCTATTATTCATGAGATTATGCTTATGAGATATTGACCATCTCGGCACAGAGAACGTAATAGTGAATGTGGTGTTTATAAGACTGATGTTTGAAAATTCAAATGAGATCCTTGCAAGTGATTGTCGCGTATCTTGAACGGGTTTCTTAATGGGTTCATGAAGATCTACACCAGGAGCGTAATTACAGATAACAAGAGGCATGCTTCGAGGAATTTTCGGGGGTGTCACTTCAGGTCACTTAAGAATATGCATCCTTCCTTCCAGCGAGTATATGGTGGTGATTAATCGTGATAATTAAGCATAAAAGATAAAGAGATAGGTTGTTTAAGAAAGAAAGAATGTAAAGTTTTACAGCCTTGATGGCATATGAGGGATTGTTAATCTACTCATTGGTATGAGATAGATAGTTTGGCTAAAATGAGCTCTTCATATATCTACAAATCAGATGATGATTACCCTTCATGTAATAACATTGAGATTTTTGAATGAATGGCTTGGGAATGTTTCTTTGATTCACTTTCTATTCCATATGTCATGATATTAGAATTTATATATGAATTACCGTAATATAATCATGTTGGTCAGGCGTCATTATATTTCACTAATTCATATTTCCACTTCAATATCACCCCATAAGGCCAGGATACATGATCAGACTTTGACGTTGGAATGTCAAGAATTTCATAAGTCATGAGTGACATCCCTCGGTTTCACTAGCCGAGGTGGTCTTATAAAAATAACTCGTGTGAGTCAAAGAATACTTTGAATCACAATGGCAGAGTTAGGTCATAAAGATATGTATAGATATGATAACAATCAGATACTAACTGATCCTGCAGAGTCGGGATCATGCATGATGATAGGGTTTTGGCTTCCCATTCTTAGGAAAGGTCACAGAATATCAGAAGAGGTAAAAGCAGGAAGTAAGATAAAATGGCAATATAAAGATTAAGGGAAATCGCTTAAAACTAAGGCAGGAAAGGTTATAGTTCTAAAGATTGCTAAGGCACCCTAGCTAGCACATAAGGCACACATAAAATGCAATCCTGGTTCTCTATAACATCCCTGCTCTGATATCAATCTGTCACACCCCCAAAATGGGACCGGGGATAACTGTGACTAACTAATATCATAACACAAGTGTATAAGCGAGAACAACTCTAAATGAGACGTTTTATTTATTAAATAAACAGCGGAAGCATTATTCAAAGTTTTACATCATAAGAGTACAGTAAATGGGAAATGTCTAAACAAAATGATAAATATAAATGATGGACTCCATGCAAGCAGCAAAGCATACATCAATTATCTAGTAGCAAGTAGCAGCTAGCTCAATCATCACCTGAGACAAACACATGCTTAAAGTGTCAACCAAAAAGGTTGAGTGAAATTCATAGGTTTATAAATAATATCCAAAGTTTTAGACCACAAGATTTAGTTTAAAGTTGATCAATATAGATATATCAATCTAAAAGTGTTGCTACAGTTTGAAATATCACTACAAAACAAGTTTACCTATGACACCTTGTACTGTCAATGTCGTGGAGTCATTATTATGTAACCAAAGACCAGCGGTCAAATGGTTAGAGACGTTACTCTCAATAGGCCTACTCACAATAATTAAGTTTGCATTTATATGTAGCAATTAACGATATTATGGTAGGGATTTAGCATGAATCAAAGCAAGACAGCATAGTTAACAGTTGAGTACTTGTGTCCAAGGTTGCAAAATTCGCTATTCGGGATTAATCGGTTAGGACTTTTGAAGGATTAATCGGTAATTCGGGGATTAATCGGGGATTAATCAGATTGTACTGTATACATTTAAATATTAAATTTTAAGAATTATATGTGTAAATATAGAAAAAAATCATAAATATAAAAATAAACTTTAACATAATTGTCTAAAATTATTCATTATTATGGTAGGGATTTAGCATTATTATGTAACCAAAGACCAGCGGTCAAATGGTTAGAGACGTTACTCTCAATAGGCCTACTCACAATAATTAAGTTTGCATTTATATGTAGCAATTAACGATATTATGGTAGGGATTTAGCATGAATCAAAGCAAGACAGCATAGTTAACAGTTGAGTACTTGTGTCCAAGGTTGCAAAATTCGCTATTCGGGGATTAATCGGTCAGAACTTTTGAAGGATTAATCGGTAATTCGGGGATTAATCGGGGATTAATCAGATTGTACTGTATACATTTAAATATTAAATTTTAAGAATTATATGTGTAAATATAGAAAAAAATCATAAATATAAAAATAAACTTTAACATAATTGTCTAAAATTATTCATTTGGCTCAAAAACTATAACGTTTTAGTGTAAATTCATGTTAAAATGTTAATCATTTTTGACTTTGACCGACTTTAATTACCAAATTTGATTTTGACTCATCAATTGACGTTGACCGTTTAATTAAATGGATTTTTGAAAATCGGAACGGATTGCTCTTAAAAATGATTAATCGGAGATTAATCGGCGAGTAATCGGGTTTTTTACAACACTACTTGTGTCTAAGCTTAAAACAGTTTATAAGTAAGCATGTGTCTCACCCCAAGTTGTAAACAATTATGAAATAGTAAAAACGGGGCTATGAAGTTCATCTTAGTAGCAAGTAAGTTATTCCAAACAAGGAAATATGAACGGTGTATGTAATCGAAGATCTCAACCTAGAGATGTAATGTTTGATTAGTTAATATCTAACAGACATAAAGTTTGTTTATTAATATAGCAACTATATTAATAGTGACGATTTTCGAGAAAAGTTCCTATTTCTCAAAAGTTTCTAATTTCGGAAACCTACTATTTATGGAAAGCTTCCACTTATAGTATGTTTCTAGTTTAGGAAGTTTGGGTTATAATCCTTCACAAAGAGTTGTACAACTTTGCCCAAACTTCGTTGCTATCAAGTAAGTCACTCTGATGATCTGTTGTTACCGGGCGCCCAGGACTCTTGACCAAAATCTAAGTCTTGGCATTCGAGGTCCACAAGCAGTTCTCATAAGGCAACAAGGACCACCCTAGGCCGTAAGTAGCGGTAAGGTTCGTATAAAGTGCACGTTATCTTTTAATTATAACCTTCACGTTATAGGTGTATACACACAACGAATTATTAATGTACTTAATAATTATATATGTGATAATATAACCTAAGTATTATTTAATATTTAGTTATTATACCTTAGTATGTCTTATATATATTAAATATAATTACCTTTAAATAAATACCTAAATTACTTCAAAAATAATAGTGTTTTATTAATCAAACATTATCCAAAAATGTCTAAATAATTAATTAAATATCTAAAAATTATATACATAATTTTTATAGTCTTAGTTAATCATATAGATCAGTAGAAAAATTTAAGAAAACATTTTTATTATATTTTTGTATTTATTTTTGTTTTTACCCTTAATTTATTCACAAAACAAGTTTAATTCTACATAATTACTAAATAAACCCAAAAAAGTATTTTCATAATTTTTATAAGTTTCTATCAGACTAATAACCTATAGAAAAATATTTAAAACAATATTTTTTATTATTTTATATTTATTCTTAATTTACCTTCGAATTATATAATAATAGAGTTTAATTATATAATAATTACGAATTCGACCCAAGTAATTATTTTTATAATTTTTTGCAGATCTATATAAGTTTTATAAACTCAGAAAAAAATTATATATATTTTATTTTTGGTTAAAAATATTTATTACGAATTTTATATTGTTTTTACTTTTAAATACTACATAATTCGTATTTAATTATAAATATTATTCTATAAATTATCAAAATTATTTTTATACATCATAATACTTATAATACTAATTATAATATATAATAAAGAATATACAATAAATATAAATATAATCGACAATATTAAAAAAATAATAAAAAATAGAAAGTACCTCAAATTTTCTTCAAGGTTTAGAGAGAATAACTTAAGTTTTTGTTTTTGGAAAGAAAAAATGAATGAGGATCCATGTATTTATAGGTAAAAAATAGTTGGTGAACAGAAATAAAATAAAGGTGCCAATTTTGACCTAAAAAAAACATGTTAAAAATGTTTTTAATAAGTTTTTGTCTTTGAAAGTATTTAGTCAAAATTCATGGGCTCATTATTTAATTTACAAAAAATATCTTATTTCTTTTTTTTACAAGCTAAAAATATAAATAATGATTAAAATAACTTATCATTTAATTAATAATTATGTTACATATAGTTTTATATATAATATACATTAATATTAATATTAACTAAAGTTATTTTATATAATTAGTATAAACTTTAGTTAACAAAACGTGTCGACTAAAAATAAATATTTGGTCAACGTCACATTTAATCATATATTACGTACGAATAACAACCCTAAGGGCAAATTAGTCAAATCAAGTATGGAAAAGTGAGGGTTGTTATAACATTGCCATCAAATCGCATTGCAACTTTCCCTTACGAATCAAAACCCACAATGGGATTATTGCCAAAAAGCCCATTTTTATAAACTTGTTTGCATGAGAGCCCATAAAAAAAATTATTACCAATTTACCCTCGCAAGGAGCAAAATGTCTCTTGCTTCTTTGCGCCTTGCGTCCTTGGTTTCACTTGAGAGCAAGGAGCAAGGTGCCTCTTGCTCCCTTGCTTCCAGGTGGAAGCAAGGACGCAAGTTGCCTCTTGCTCTCTTGCTCCCAGGTGGAAGCAAGGACGCAAGGTGCCTCTTACTTCCAGGTGAAAGCAAGGACCCAAGGTGCCTCTTGTTCCCAGTTGGAAGCAAGGAAGCAAGGTGCCTCTTGCTCCCTTGCTCCCAGGTGGAAGCAAGGACGCAATGTGCATCTTGCCTCCTTGATCCCAGGTGGAAGCAAGGACGCAAGGTGCATCTTGCACCCTTGCTTCCACCTGGGAGCAAGGAGCAAGGCACCTTGTGTAAGACCCTGTTTCCTTTTTAGCTATATGGGACGCCGTCCAATTTTGGGGACGCCGTCCAGTAAAGAAGAGTTAGATGCCGTCCAAGATTTGGGACGCCGTCCAAATGCTCTGACGGGCCAGCTGTGTAATTTTGAGATTTTAAAAGGGGTATGTTGGTCTTTTCACTTGAGAGTCGGTTTATGAGCCACAAAACTGATCCATTGGCTATCTTATCCTCATTTCGCCTCTTTTCACTCACACACTTACATCTAGAGAGAGAAAGGGTTTAGAGAGAGAGAGAGAGAGAGCTTGATTTGGAGAAGAAAGAATTGGATTCTCACCAAAGCTCGGGTTTAAAAGTTGTTCATCTCGTTCACGGCTACGTTGTGGTAGTATTGGTAAGTTCAAACTCCGAATTTCATTTGTTAGAATTGATATTCAAGTTAGGGTTTGAGCTTGATTAGTTATGAAACCCTTTTAGATGATGAAGTAGGTTTATGGTGACTAGTTATTCTTGTCACGTGGCGGGTTTTGGGATTGGTTGACGTTTTGGCCATGATTAGAATTTGATAATGGGTTTAATCACTAGGTTTAGTGATTATGGAAGTGTTGGAGCCCATTTTGGGTATTTGGTTGACTAATTTTGAAATGGGTCAAAATTAGGATTTGGTGTCATTTTGGGCATGACGAGTGTTTAACACTTGTGTTTGGGTTTAATTGTCGTGTTAGGACCATTTTCACTTGTGTTAGTGATTATTGGTTAGTTTGGGCACAGTTTGTGCTTGGAAGTGCAATTGAGTCGAAATTGCACTAAGTATCAATTGGGTTGGTTTGTAAGTCCACCCTAATTGTGTTGTTTGTATTGTGATAATGGAATAGGTACTTTCCATTGACATGTTGCGGATTTGTTCGGTTGCATTCATCAAGATAACAAGGTGAGTGTTAATATCCTATGTGCATATGTATGTGTAGGATGGGTGCGGGTTGGGTGAAATGGTTCTCGGTTATAGAGCTCACTTCACATATAGGTGGATTTGATGGACTTGCGTATAGGTCCAATTGGCACGGTTGTGCGTTTTGGTTGACCACCTTTGGTGAGGTGCACACTTTGTGTGTACATTATCACATGTGCTTGTGATGTGGATTATATAACCCCAATGGCGAAGGGTTAGTATTGAGTTGTGATTGGATAACCCCGATGATGTGGATTTGTATAATCCCGGGACTGTGGGTTTTGATGTGGGAAGTGAATCACGTGTGGATGCGGATTCACGATGACACGTGTAGTTTTGGTCATCTTATTGAGTAGTCTCTTGTGGATGCAGATTTACTATGGCTCGTGTAGTTCGGCCAACCTCGATGTAGTTGTGATATTGAAGATAGTAGTCTCGTGTGGATGTGGATTTACTAAGGCTCGTGTAGTTCGGCCAATCTTTATTTCGATATTGGTTTAAGGGGTTAACCTTGGGCGGTTTACGCTTTTGATATATCTATATATTGTCGTATTGTTGTGACGTAGCTAGCCCTCCGGGTGTAGCTTGATGGCGTTGTTCACATCATCGTTGGTGAACTTACATTGTTGTTGTATTAGCTTGTTGTATAGCAATCGTACGGTATGCTTAGATTAGCTTGCCCTTATGCTTAGATGCTCCGGTATGTGTTATTTGTTTATTATCATGTGACGTGTCCATTTTATGCGTATATATGTATGTAGTATATTCTCACTCACTAAGCATTAGCTTACCCTCTCGTTGTTTACATTTTTATAGATTTGCGTGGAGGCGGTGGCTCGGGTAAATATGGGGACTAGTGGATTTGCGTAGTTGCTTAGAAGACGTGCTTTTAGATTTGATTAGGATTGGGTAGCGTATCCCCAATCACCATGCTCGGTCTTTATTTTTGTGTTAAAACTCACGTGGTCGGAAACTTATATTTTGTACGAAAGTCGTAAAACGGCCGATGTGCGCCCGGTGTTGTAAAACTTGTTTTATCGTGGGAAATTCTTAGTTTTACTTATAATGACGTGTCTTGATAATTGGTTTCGATTAAAAGTGTCGGAAAGAGGATTTTCCGCTCGCGTGTAATTTCAAAAACTGATCAGAGATTTTTAGTTCATTTGGATGCCGTCCAAAAGGCTTGAACGCCGTCCTGTACTTCACTGCTGGACGCCGTCCAGATGCACTGTCTCACAAAAAAAAAATTGGGTCGTGTTTTCGGTTGAATAATGGGTTGGGTCGTTACAAGTGGTATCAGAGCATGGTCTAAGGGATTTAGGCGACTTGAGATAGGTGCCTAGACTTAGACTTTTGTGCATGCTTATTTGTTGCGGGACTTGTAGGTGAACGGGTCGGACGGGGACTTGGTTAGTGCCTTAGCGTGTAGGTGAACTAACTAGGATTGTGACTTGTGTTATGATATTACTTCTTGCGTATGTTTTATCTTGTAGGATTTTTGTTTGTGATGGTTATATCATCGAGTGAGACGGTCGTTGTACTAACAAGTTGATACGGCGTGTGCGCGTACTAAGGACTTGCAAACCTAATTACGGGTGCAAATCGTGTCTACAAGTGATGTACGACGAGTGTTGAGCAAGATGGGGCGGTGTTGTGCGTGTGGTTTTATACGTTTGTGGACTAATCGTTTTTGAATTCTTTAGAATGACGACTAGAAATGGGATCGAGGCGAGCGACGATGAGGTTAACACTAGAGTTCCGGCCGTCGTGGCTGAGCAAATGAGTGCGTTACGAGAAGAAATTGACATGAAGTATTCCAAATTTTGAAATAGTGGTGAAATGGAGCGTTGTTATAAGAGCTTCATGAGGACTAAACCTCCTATGTATGACGGGAAACCGGATCCTTTGATAAGCACAACATGGATCTCGGATGTTGAAGGGTGTTTTCGCACTATTGAATGCCATCTCGAGAAGAGGACAAGACTCGCTACTAGCTTGTTGCGGGGTAGGGCGAAGGATTGGTTGGATGGTAAAATTGATATAGTTGGTGGTGAAGCTTTTATGGGGTTATCGTGGGACGATTTTAAGAAGGAATTCTTCGAGGAGTTCTGGATGTAAGGCGATTTAGCGGAATTGTGTGATGATTTGCGAAATTTGTGATAAGGATCTATGGACTTGAATACTCTCAAGACTACCTTTATGGCGAAGGCTCGTTTTTTCCCGGAGTATATTGGGAACGATCGTATGTTGATGGAAGATTTCTATCGAACTTTGAATGATGACTTGCAGGACAAAATTAGCAGAGGTCAGGCAAAATCGTTTGCGGAGTTATTCGCCGTGGCTAGGGGTTTCGAATCGTATTCACGATTGGTGGTTAGTGAACCTTCAAGTAAGAGAAGGTTTGTTTCATATGATGCTCCAAGTAAGAGAACTAAAGGCGCAATGGTGAGCACGGGTGGTATACGGACGAGTATATCGGATTCTAATGTGTCTAGGTGTTACAATTGTGGCGTGAAGGGTCACAAGTCCTGGGAATGTTCAGTGCCAAAGGGTGATGGCACGGTGTGCTTCAATTGCCAAGAAGAAGGACATCGTAAGTCAGAGTGTCCCAAGTTAGCGGGGACGGGTGTGGCGAGAAGACGTTAAGGTACTTTTCATTTTAATAAATATGTCCTTCGATTATTTATTATATGCCGATGAGTTCGGGTTTGATAAATGTGTGGTGTTGTGCATGTTATTGTTATGGGTGACATTCCTAATGGAATTACCCTATGGTGGTGTGTGGATTGACGGAGGAAGGGCATAAGACTTGGTGTGACCAATCATTCCTTAGTGTTGGGAAATATTTCTACCAAGCCATGGGTATGGGCTTTGGTGTTCGATCGTTAAGTGCGTGATTGCTTTCGTGTTGAAGTTGATGAACCATGAGGTTCGACGGGTGGATAAAACCCTAAAGATCGAGTGTTTGATCTCGATGTGTGTTGGTAATAGAGTCCACGTGACGCGATGTTAGGTGCCTCTTTCATACCTACTAGCGTGGTATTCGACTCCGATGGTGTTGCAGTTACATTGTACTTAGGGTACCGGAGAGAAACCCTTAGGTACATGAGTGACTAGGTGGAAATTTGACAAGCTAGAGCAATCGGAGGATTGCAAGATTAAAGTTTGTGTAATTTGTGGTCAACTCTTCGTTCGAAGTGTTTAAGGATAGGTTAAAATCCTTCGTGTGCTCAAGGTTGGAGCAAGGTATTGTGTTGTGGTTATGGAACGGAGTTCTAAGTGGGGGAGATTGAACTCTCGCACGAAGATGTTATAGTGTATTGATAGTGGGCAATGCTCGTATGGATTCGGAGCTAGCGTTGAGACCTACGTTGGTCGATTGTGGTAAAAGTACAATTTGGAATAAATTGTACTTAGGGTTTGGATATAAATTATCACCGAGGTGGTAATGTGGTGAATCTCATTGAGAGATAATGGACGTGTTTGACGAGCAGGGTGAGATCCCTCGGTTAAGGGATTTGTGTGTAGGATTCTCTTCTAGAGAATTATTGTTTTGTGCCTATGTGCGATATAGGTGGTTCTTGCTCGATTGTGGTGGCGTTGTGTACACGTACGTGTGATGCGTGTGCAAGGATTCCCAAGTGAGTGGAATGTTCCTAAGTATGAGTATATACTTGTTATTCGGGGTGGATGGATGGTGTATTCCGTTAGGATTCACTATGGTGTAGCAGGGCACGATGTTACACTACTCGTTGTGATCGAGGCCAAAAGAGCGTGTGTTGATGGTTAGTGTATTCCGTTAGGATCCACTATGGTGTAGCAGTGTGCGATGTTACACTACTCGTTGTTTGAGGCCAAAAGAGCGTGTGTGATTGGTGGGTTATGGCCGTTGACTCGGTCTGCTAACTTCACCATGGGAGTAGTGTTATATCGGTATGGTATGACGTTATAAGGAAATGCGAGTACCGGTGGGGAATGGGAGTACCATTCATGTGTTAAGATTTGGGAAGTGAGTCGCGTATAGTTCGGATTCACAATGACACGTGTGGATGCGGTCATTCTATTGGGATAGTGACTCTCGTGTAGTTCGGATTCACTAGGGCGCGTGTAGTTCGGCCAATCCCGATTGTTGTTACGGTGAAGGTAGTGAGTCGCGTGTGGTGCGGATTTACTAAGGCGCGTGTAGTTTCGGTCAGCCTTCATGTGGTTAGTATTGAGAACTATTGGTTGTTTTATACACCAATGGTGGGGTTGTGAGGACCATGATGTGTGATTAGTGATGCGATAGCCGTGTTTCGCTCACATGTTGTTACGGGTGTGACAATAGTCGATTTTGTACACCTTGGGATTAGCGCTGCCATAGTCGTTTTGGGCGCTTTCGGTTTTAGCCGTTTGCTTATGATGTTACAGTAGTTACGTATTGGTCGTATTGCACACTACAAGGGATGTTAAGTGGTAAGTGTTATCCGTAAGGATTCGTTTTTGTTCGGTCTTCATCGTTTGGTTGTTGACCTTGTGTTGGAACGTTATTATTATTAGCTTTGTACTTGTTAGGGGTATGCTAAGGGTTGATATCTCGGTAAGAGATTGGTTGAGTTTTCACGATGTGAGGGATTGAGCAAGTTTTAGTGCTCGAATTTGTGGATTTGATCAATCGCGGGTGACGATTTAGTGTCAAGGACGATTCATTGAGAAGAATTGCCTAGAGAAGTGTGATGGAAACATGATGATTCCGTGTGTGCTAAACGATTGTTGTAAATTTTCGGACGTTGTGTGCATTGCATGTCACGAAATGCGTGCGCGTGTGTATTTGGTAAGTAGAATAATCCTTGAGATTTACGATAAATGTGGCGGAAATCGTATTGGAACGTATGTTTGAGGACCATAGAGTATGGGTCCGGTTGATGAAATGACACAGATCGCGAGGACGCGATCATGTTTAAGTGGGGGAGAGTTGTAAGACCTTGTTTCCTTTTCAGCTATATGGGACGCCGTCCAATTTTGGGGATGCCGTCCAGTAAAGAAGAGTTGGACGCTGTCCAAGATTTGGGACGCCGTCCAAATGGTCTGACAGGCCAGCTGTGTAATTTTGAGATTTTAAAAGGGGTATGTTGGTCTTTTCACTTGAGGGTCGGTTTATGAGCCACAAAACTGATCCATTGGATATCTTATCCTCATTTCACCTCTTTTCACTCACACACTTGCATCTAGAGATAGAGAAAGGGTTTAGAGAGAGAGAGAGAGAGAGAGAGAGAGAGAGAGAGAGAGAGCTTGATTTGGAGAAGAAGGAGTTGGATTCTTGCCAAAGCTCGGGTTTAAAGTTGTTCATCTCGTTCATGGCTATTGTGACGCCCCGTACAAAACCATCGTGTACGGTTCATCAGCAACAGGATCATTACAAGGTCAAACACTATATGCTGTTTGAAAACCAGTTTTGCATTCATAAAAAGATGGTGTTTTATAACAGATAATGTGACACAAAGGTCGTTACAAAGTCATTGTTTGAAAATAACATAAGTTACGAATGTAAAAGAAAAGTTCCATGATTGAGACATCTCTAAGTAATGCAGCGGAAATCTAACACAGCAGGTCCATAACAGAAAGTCTATAACACCAAGACAGCAGTTCTAACAGCGGAAGCAACATCGTCTAAGCACCTGAGAAATACACGCTTAAAAGTCAACACGAATGTTGGTGAGCTATAGTTTGTTTGTAATCAGTAATGTAATGTAGACCACGAGATTTCAGTGCTTCAACCAGCAGTTTAGATCAGTGTTTCAAAACAGTATGAACAGTATATGCTTAGCCGTGGGCACCCGGTAACTAACTTAACGTAATAATAATACCCCCTAAAAGTACACTTGGCGATTTCGTATGTCCTCGAAGTATCAAACACCCGTTAAATGCTAGCGCGACTAGCCCAAGTGGGGATGTCAAACCCTATGAATCCATATCTAATATTCGCGTTCACCGGTTCAAAAACCAATGATTAAACGTTACCATGCTAAGGAGAAAGTTTATTCCGTTATATAACCCACACATATGTAAAGTTTAAGTACTCGTGTCTAGTATGTAAAACATAAAAAGCGCATGTATTCTCAGTCCCAAAAATAGTAAAAAGTAGTAAAGGGATGCTATAACTCACGGTGAATAAGCAGTAAAAGTCGATATGAAACGTATGCAGGTAGTAAGTCGGTCCGAAAGGTCGTCAACCTAAGTCAAAGGTCACTAGGTCAGTATATTATCCCAATAAGTGTAAAAGTGAATAAATAAAGTTTAAGTGTCATCATCGACATCATCATTATCATCATCATTCATCAACACTAAGGTAAGTTTAACAAGAATAGAGATCGAAACAAAAGGCTGATTTCAGACAGCTGTTACGACCTCTATACAAATCAAAAAGATGCGTAGTCAGTGGCCATGGCTCCGTATGTGAGTCCTCTAACTGTTGACCAATTTTCAGAATCTAACTCGTCTTCGTTTGACCGTGGCGACGGTTTAAGTGCGAGTAGGTCAGAAATTTCAGCACAACGTTACAAAGGCGTAGTAACTTTCGAAAGGCTATAAATCCTAAACCGTATATCGGATTAAGTCGAGGCCTAAACAGAAAGTCATCTACTTGAAACGAGCTATCTGAAAATAAATTTTCCAGAAGCCCAGAAGTCTGATCAGACCCCAAAAAATAGCAAACAAGTGCTCCAGTGAGATTCTTGGTGCTTGATGCTCATCACGGTTCTCATCCTTGATGCTTGTAAGCTTCAAGTGTACAACTCTTTGATGTTTTAGCATCACTTTGACCAAGGTTCAACCATCAACACACAACTAAGAGTAAAATCTATCATTCTACAAATTTTGAACATCAAGATTGCCTCTTTATTGTATAAATCCAATAAAACTTCAACCTTTGTCCTTTTTACACAAGTTTATGCATCTCCATCATATGTGATGATGAAGACTTGATCTTTATCATCACAACAAACACAAAAAGGTTCCAAGTAAGTGAGATCTACAATAATAACTTAGATCTCAAGTATTAAAAAAAACCCTAAGCTAGAAAGCTTGGATCTTTACAAGATTAATGAGACCATAAGCTAGAAAGCTAAGATCTTTAACAAAATAATGAAAGTAATGAGACCATAAGCTAAAAAGCTAAGATCTTTAACATAATAATGAAACCCTAAGCTAGAAAGCTTGGATCTTTGGTGTTCTTGAAGATCTTGAAGCATAAAGCTTGGATCTTTAAGATACATGAAGATCATAAACACAAGTTTTGATCTTTATAACAAAACAAAGAAATCACAAGCTAGATCTAACAAGTCAATGAAGATTCAAAGCTAGAAAGCTTGAATCTTTCATGTTCTTGAATGATTCAAACCCAAGTTTGAATCTACAAGATATAACAAGATCAAAAGCTAAAAAGCTTGATCCTTTAAATGATGATGATGATGTCGTGAATATGAAGAAGAGAAGAAGAAGAAGAAGAAAATTTAATACTTACACTTTTTAAAGTGAGAGAGACTAGAGAGAAAATAAGAGAGTAAGTGTCTGTAAATTGTGAGTGAGATCAAGTGTAAAATGGAATGAAATGGCTTGGTATTTAAAGGGGTGGGGGAGGCCTCATGGCCGTAGCTTTTGGGGGACAAGGGAGGGGACAACTTTTGCTTTTTGGTTAATGGTTGTCTAAAGTTGGTGCTTATGTTGGGATCCCATGCAACAATTGTGATTATGGTTAACAAAAATGCTAGTATATTCCCTCTAATTAATGGGCATTTGTCTTACATTTATATGGGTCATAAACTTATTAAATTGGGTTAATTAAATAGTCCATTAGCTAGAGTAGGGTGGGCTTGAGTCCAACAAGGTAGAAAGTCCAACAAGACTAACTAGTAAGCACAAGTAAATTACTAAGCGTAATTAAGCATCCAAAAACCTAAGTAATTGTTATTAGGAAATAACAATTAGTATTACGTAGTCATAATATTCCATTTATGATCAAAGTTAAACTTGTACCAAGTACATAGCTCATTTCAAACGTCAAGTGACACCAACGGTCGTAAAAGCATTCGGGGATCAAGTTAAGTGATTAAACACTTAATAGCACGTTGTAAGATATTAACCAAAGTAATTATCATGAAATAAGATCCCAGAGCATAAACTCGCACAGTACACACAAATACGCAGTTTCGTGAAAGCACAAAGCACAAAATCAAGTCGAAAAAGCCGGGTCGTTACATTACCCACCTGTTAAAGAAAATTTCGTCCCGAAATTTTGAGGAGTGACCAACAATGGTACCGTATTTGACTAAGAAGGAGCGTATCAAAGTTCCGTGAGACTCGTGGGCTCAGAAGTGAGTTATTTACCTTGAAAGGTACTTGGGCGTATAAAAGTAAGAATAGGTATATGCCATTAATTAAGTCTCTTGTCCTAAGAGATCAACAAATTTATTTCATTTCTTGCTAACACGAACATGTCATCCGAAATATATACCCACAAAAGGAAAGATGATGTTTTTAGCCCTACAGGCATCTTTAGTAAGCTGGATGCATGAAATACATCATGAATGTTACTAATCTCATCTAAAACATTGAGCACTTATGTCGCAATATAAAGCTGACAGGTAGAATGGAAAACATGGTGATCTCAACCATGTGATTTGATGTCTGAATAGTGTTAGCCACGGATTTTACTAACCCCTTGATTTCGGGAGGAGACCATATGCATAAAGAACCCGATATTTAAGAAACGTTTCATTTGAATAAATGAATTGAAATTTTAGCTGAGAGTGACTAATCATACTTACATACTAATGGTGTATCCTATCGTATAGACGCATAAAGGCATAATGATCGCATGAAATTAGCATCAGGAACACTGAGAATAATAGTTTTATGAAGCTATCCGTCAAGCGTTCTCCGCTGTACAGGCTGCTTTCGTCATGCGTAAGCCCTGAAGGCCGCCTAGCACATAAGCCCTGACCGGAGAGCGCCCCATTCAGCGTAAATTTCGGATCACGAATAACAGAACATATCATCAGCTGACATGTGTCCCCGAATAATCCGGTGGATCTGACACTATAAATAGACCCCTTAGGTCGTCATTTTACACATTCAGACATTCTGACAACTTGTGAGCAGAGACTCCACCTTTCTCTCTCTCACGGTACTTTCTCTCACTAGAATTCATCCGGCTAGTAGCTCAGCGCTCAGCGGACAAAAGATTGATAAAGCCACCCCACAAGTTTCTATACTTGTGAACCGGGTCTGCAGGGATTATTTCTCGAGGGTAAAAATCAATCGACAACACTCCCCCACCTTTAGCTAGATCACTTCTAGTATTGTGCTAACACACTAAGCCTTACCTCATAAGGAAATAGGTGTTAACACATGCAATGCAAGCCATAATTATTTATAGTGTCTTCAGGACGGTCTGAACGAACAATGAAGGATATCACCCAGTTTACCATACTGCATGTGAACTTATCCTGGGATGGAATGAGAGCACAGTTCCATAATGTAACTATATCCTTTCAGTTACATGTTGAAGCTAGGGTTAACATTAACTAGAACAACATATAGTTGCAACCAACGAAGGAAGGAATATATAGAGTAACCACATCAGTGTCGTAGATGTTTTAAGCAGTCCCTTCCAAGAGGGTAACAAGATTCATAGATTCTTAAAGTATCCTATATTACATTTCTGAAAGAAAATCGCACAAAAGGTGTGGTCCTTGAACGGGAGTGAACTCTTCGAGCGATTTGTTCTGAATTTATCCTTATACTTAAGGGGATGTGCGAATGAGAAGATATGTGAACCCTATGTCATAAAGAATGGTTTTCTCCGAGTGAAAAGAATTTCAAAAATGATTCTTGTACCTCAACATACTAATTCATAGAGATGATGTTTACGAGAGTGTTGCGATTAGCCGTGAAATATTGAGAGTAGAAACCCGCCTAGTGCCTTTCCTACGATAGGATGACCACTGAGTGTACCTCAGAAAACTTATTTATCAGCCCGCGTTTTTGTCTTGTCTATCCTTAAAAGGAACATTCTATGAGCGCAAAGACTTTCTAACAAATTTTATAAAATTGCCATCCAAAGTAGCTCAAGAGTTTTTAACAAAAGATCTTAATAGTAAGTTTCATCCCTAACGAAGGGCGAGAAAAAGTGTCCATACATGGTGTAGTCTAATACAAAAACCTTTAACATAATCAACCGAGGGAGTTTTGAAAAACCTGTAAACATTTGATGTGACAACATAAACGGAACGAAGTTCCTAGTAAATTTAGAAGTATGTACAACGTGTACCATTTTGCACAAAACTATTTGACTTAAGTTAAACAACTCAATAAAGGAGCGATTTTTAAATAATTTGAAGGTATAACTTAGTATGTACTAACCAAAATAAGTAAGGATAAATTTATACATATATGATTGCATAAGTGACAGAAAAGTTTTTAGTACTTTCATTTCTCCATAAATCTCGTGAGGACCGCACAGATAAACGTGTAAAAATTTTGATAAACATAGTTTTTCGTATTTCAGAAGTTATGAGTTGAAAAAGATTGAGTGAAAAATCTTTGAATTATCAGGTGACATGTTACTAGGTAATGAAAACTAATGAATTAAATGTAGTTTTGATAATTATCAGGACACAAGTCTTTGGGCCAAAAATGTTCTCGTGCGAAGCCGTTGC
Source organism: Rutidosis leptorrhynchoides (assembly GCF_046630445.1). Taxonomy (NCBI): domain Eukaryota; kingdom Viridiplantae; phylum Streptophyta; class Magnoliopsida; order Asterales; family Asteraceae; genus Rutidosis; species Rutidosis leptorrhynchoides. The sequence continues at coordinate 372,405,181 of NC_092340.1, read as the reverse complement.
TAAAACGTGAGGTATGAAGGATAGAGCATGAGGATGAGAAGTCAATCGCTTCTTGACTTTGCAAAATGCCAAACAGGTTATGGCCAATATTAAAGTCAGAATACTGATGGTGTTAATATCACTAAATGAGAATCCTTTGTAATAGGCCAGGACTTAGAGTTATGTAAGAAAGAGCATCGCTCCAACTGGTGTGGCAAATAAGATCCTTGGGGTAACGCAGTAATTTTGAATGGTTTAAGTGTTAGTAGATGCCCGAAGGCTCTGCATGACGTGGTAGTAAGTGCCTTCATCACATACACACACACACACACATGAATTTCTCAATTTCGACGGTTGTAAAGTCTTCATGATGACTTGGATACGAATAAGCAACGAAAAATTTTATATAACAAGCAACGAAATTTTATAGAAATCGTTTAAGGTGACAATGTAAGAACGAAGTTCATTAGTAAACTAGGGTTATGTACAACACGTACCATTCAAAAGTAAAATATCTTTTGAATAAAAGATTTGATATGTAAAAGTGAAAGTAAAATTTCATATGTATTTGTCAAAAATAAGTAATCATTTACTTTATTTTATACGATTTCAAAAATTTTGCACGAATGGCAAATAAAATAAATTTACTTTTATAAAACTTTGAGAGGATCGTACAGTAAAATAGTGTGTGAAAAATTTTGGCAAATAAAATTTTCATATTTCGGAGGTTACAAGTTGGAAAAAGATTGATGAGGATTGAGTAAAAGATTTTGAAAATTTCGGGTGATCTTTGAGGTAATAAAAACCATTGAGTTTAAATGTGGTTGATGACTATTGGTAGGGCATAAGTCTTTTGACCAAAAATACTTAAGTGTGAAGTTGTTGCTTATAAGTGAGATACGAATGGGAGAGTATGAGGAGGAGAATTAACCACCCATTGATTTTGAAAAATTTCGAACTGGTATGACTAATATCGAAGTAGGAAGGATGATTGTGTAATTATCATCGAATAAGAAATCTCTCGGGATGAGTTAGGATTCAGAGTCGCGTAAGAATGAGTATCAAATCAGATTCTTGGGTAGTCCTTAATATAGAATTTGAATTGCTGAAGTGACGGGATACAATTTCCTTTATGTATCATCGTGTAAGTTTTGTCCATTGTATCGGTTTCTTTCATGGCTAGAAAGTGAGCAAATTTGGTGAGGCGGTCAACGATAACCCAGATAGTGTCATAACTGCCTACCATTTTTGGTAGCTTCGTGATGAAATTCATTGTTATTCCTTCCGGTTTCCATTGTGAGATTTCAGGTTGTTGAAGTAACCCAAATGGCTTTTGGATCACCATCCTCGCGAGGTATACGAATAATCTTCTTACTATAAATAACTTTTGTTTTCATCCTTGAAAGCCAGTCCGTTTCAACTATTTCATCAATTCCAACTTTTACATCAAGCTTCCTAACTTGATGAGTATTAGGATAATCTTAAGGTTCATTCCAACTAAATCTTATTATACCACCGTGAAAAATTCTATCAATCTTCTCTGATAACATCTGCTTGTGCGTAGGTAACTAATCCTTTCCAACTACTACTTTAAAACTTCCAAGTTTTGATGGCATGAGGTCATCTCCAATGACCCACCTGTTAATTTTAAAGTACTACCTTAAATTATTCCTCTATCTCTGCCAGCTTACCATTAGCTTGTCCTATAGAATACTTAACTCTCATGGTTGTTAATGGCTTATCAGTCATAACACTAATGTTCTTAGATATAAGGTTTCTATCGCTCTAGTTTTAAACAACTCCGAGAAAATAAAACATTGTGACGAAACGTACCCTAACTAAAATCAGGATCCATGCGAGTCTCCATAGCTGAGATAACGATTGCTCTATCGCAAGTAAGTCCACAGTTTTTTTTCTATTTGAGAACTTTTTCCTTAGGTGTCCAGGGTGTCTATATCTATAACAAATTTTTGGGTTATCAATTCTGCAATCAAGGCCCTTCTTGTATAGTATCTGGGCTACGTGGTTATTCCTTCCTTACCTCTAACTGACCATAATGCGTATACTCAAGTGATCCTTACCAAAGTTTTCCCTGGATCACCTCATATTCCTCATGTAGTAACATTGGAACTTCTGCATGATTTACTTCAATATAATCACGCTGGCCTGGCATCATTATATTGTACTAAATTGTACGTTCATTCCAATATCATTCCATATGGTCAATGTAACGTGATCACTTAAAGTTCTACTCGATTTCATCTAATGGTGATTTATCTATGCTATCTCAAAACAAATTCTACATAATTAATCTCACGGTTTCTCGGTGTGGGTGCGTGGGTTCCGTAGGTCATGCATCAATGCCTAAATGTCCCAAAATTTCTTTAAAATGTTCAGGTTCAGGTAATGTCGTTAGGTTCCTTTCTAGAAATTCAATCTGGATCTCGCGTCGAGTTGTACGTGTAGCAAGTAGTAATACGATATGTCTTGAGGTGACTCTCAAGTCCTTGGGTATGGCTGTGCATCAGTGGAAGTCACTATGATCTTGTGAAAGGAGATGTCCTCCCGACTTCTCCAATGCCTAAGAGTGTTAGGGACCTAAGTCCAGAAGTGTCGTTGATTCATCGAGTAGTGGTGAGGAATAAAAGAGATAAGTGACGGTCATGAAAGCGTACGGGATACGGGTCACCTTGCGGTAAGTGAACAACCTTCTAATGTTCATATGCTATACGTGGCTGATTAGAGTGAGCTCGGGGTGCGGTTACTCCGACAAGTTCTCACATATCTCCTTCTTCGAGGATCAACTTTAGTGGTCGCATAATCCGAGGGGTACTCCTCCTAGATTGCTTGAAGTAATGTTTCGATCTCTGGAACGGTGGAACGGCAGTAACATGTGGTTTACATACTAGTCCTTAGAGTTAGACGAGTGGGAAAAGGGTTCAGAAAAACATCTGAACTAGGAAAGGTAAATTCTTCAAGTCGGTACAGCAAAAAGCAGACGGGTAGCAAGCACGAAATCAGGAATAATAACTACAGCAGCCTAAGTCGTCTACAGCAGTGCATAGCATGACAGTAATAGCAGTATCAACAGAAGTATCATGCAAAAAGCAGATAGTAACATGCAGTAACGAGAATAAGCAGCAGCATACAGTAAGTTCACATAGTAGTGAAAGTAGGCAGTAGCATGCAACAAGTTCATATAGCAGTAAAAGTAAGCAGTAGCATGCAGTAGTAGTAAGCAGTAACATGTAGTAATATAATACAGTAGCACGCAGCAGTTTCACAGAAACAGGTAAACAAGCAAGTTGTAGATTAGTCCTATTAGTGAATCCTACTCGGCCTGGTCTAGACTCACTAATGCAACCTAATTCCCTACAACCAATCCTATGAAACCAAATGTGATGCCCCGTACAAAACCATCATGTACGGTTCATCAACAACAGGATCATTACAAGGTCAAACACTATATGCTGTTTGAAAACCAATTTTGCATTCATAAAAAGATAGTGTTTTACAATAGATAACGTGACACAAAGGTCGTTACAAAGTCATTGTTTGAAAATAACTGATAATGCTAAAAACGAACATATATTTCATAGCATTATCCCTCAAGAAAGACAAGCTTTTAGTTGCAATTGTTCTATTTACAAGTGATATTCGTTTAAATAATAAAAGGTAAAGACAAAAGACAGATTCGACGAATTGAAGACGCAACCGACCAAAAAACTCAAAAGTACAAAATACAATCAAAGTGGTTCCAATTATTGATGAGAAACGTCTCAAAATTACAAGAGTACAAGACGCGAAATGCAAAGTATAAGATATTAAATTGTACGCAAGGACGTTCGAAAATCCGAAATCGAGACATGAAACAACTATCAACGCGCGACGCAACGGAGCTAAAATTACAAGTCAACGGAGTACAAGAATATAATATAATATAATATATATAATTATATTTAATTATATATATTATATTATATAATAAATAAATAAGCAGCCCATGTTTTTAAAGACTTTTGAGCTCTCCCAGCTAGCCATGCGATCGCATGGCCTGGAAGAACAAAAACCATGCGATCGCATGGCCCTGAAATCCAGGCCTGGTCCTATAAAGTTCGCGAGTTTTGGACGAAATTTAACATCTTTTTCTTCTTCCTTCATACGTAAATATATATATATATATATATATATATATATATATATATATATATATATATATATATATATATATATATATATATATATATATATATATATATATATTTATATTTTAATTTTAATTTTAAATTCTAATAATAAGGGTATGTTAGCGAATGTTGTAAGGGTGTAAGTCGAAATTATGTCCGTGTAACGCTACGCTATTTTTAATCACTGTAAGTTATGGTTAATGTTATTTTTAAATTAATGTCTCGTAGCTAAGTTATTATTATGCTTATTTAAAACGAAGTAATCATGATGTTGGGCCAAAATATTTAAGATTTGGTAATTGGGTTTTGGACCATAATTGGGATTTGGATAAAAGAACGACACTTATGGAAATTAGACTATGGGCTATTAATGGGCTTTATATTAACTAAATGATACCTCGTTAATTTAATATATAGACTTATAATTTGACGTATTTATATATAACCACATACGCTTGACTGGGCACGGTGGGCGGGATATCTATAAATACCAAAAATTGTTCATTTTACCGGACACGGAACTGGATTAATAGTTAATAGACTTGTTGAAACAGGGGTGGATTACATTCAAGGGTAATTGGTGTAATTGTTAACAAAGTATTAAAACCTTGGATTACACGCAGTCGATGTAGAGACCCGTCCTAATCCATCTGAACAAAGTCCATATCGATTATAAACGATTCACAATAGTTGATTACATCGCGAGGTAATTGACCTCTATATGATACATTTTACAAACATTGCATTCGTTTTTAAAAGACAAACTTTCATTACATCGAAAATTGATAGGCATGCATCCTATTTCATAAAATATCAAACTATCAACGACTTAATAATAATCTTGATGAACTCAATGACTCGAATGCAACGTCTTTTAAAATATGTCATGAATGACTTCAAGTAATATCTCTAAAATGAGCAATTGCACAGCGGAAGATTTCTTTCGTACCTGAGAATAAACATGCTTTCAAGTGTCAACCAAAAGGTTGGTGAGTTCATTAGTTTATCATAAATAATCATTTCATAATTTTAATAGACCACAAGATTTCATATTTCCATTTCTCATAAACATACGTCCCATGCATAGAGACAAAAATATCATTCATATGGATTGAACACCTGGTAACCGACATTCACAATATGCATATTAGAATATCCCCATCATTTCGGGATCCTCCTTCGGACATGATATAAATTTCGGAGTACTAAAGCATCCGGTACTTTGGATGGAGCTTGTTGGGCCCGATAGATCTATCTTTAGAGTTCGCGTCAATTAGGGTGTCTGTTCCCTAATTCTTAGATTACCAGACTTAATAAAAAGGGGCATATTCGATTTCCATCATTCAACCATATAATGTAGTTTCGATTACTTGTGTCTATTTCGTAAAACATTTATAAAAATTGCGCATGTATTCTCAGCCCAAAAATATAAAAGGGTAAAAAGGCAAATGAAACTCACGCATATAAATATTGTAAAATAGTTAATAAAGCATTTGCATGTATTCTCAGCCCAAAAGTGTAAAGAGAAAAGGGGCAAATGAAACTCACGCATATAAATATTGTAAAACAGTTAATAAAGCATTTGCATGTATTCTCAGCCCAAAAGTGTAAAGAGAAAAGGGGCAAATGAAACTCACCATACTGTATTTTGTAGTAAAAATACACATGACTAATTTGAACAATGCAGGGTTGGCCTCGAATTCACGAACCTCTATCATTTGTACATTTATTAATATACATTGTTGTAATCGAATAAATATATATATATAAATTTATTAGTTATATCCTTTTTATATTATATATATATATATATATATATATATATATATATATATATATATATATATATATATATATATATATATATATATATATATATATATATATATATATATGTTTCGTATATTCATTTTGTACATGAAAATATTGATTTTTGTTATGTTATATGTATTAAATATGTTTTATATATATTATTTGTTTGTTACTAATAGTAATTATAATGATACCAAAGTTATATTAATATTGATAAAAATAATAATAATAATAATAATAATAATAATAATAATAATAATAATAATAATAATAATAATAATAATAATAATAATACTTGATATTACTAAATAAATTAATGATGTTAATAATAAATATAATAATATTAATAATAATAATAATAATAATAATAATAATACTTGTAAAAATATCAATTTTTCTGTTACCTATAGTTATAATAATAATAATTATAATCATGATAGTAATTATAATATATATATATATATATATATATATATATATTTTAGTTATAATAATAATAATACTAAATCTTAATACTTTTTAATGATAAAAATATTGATAATAATAATGATAATAATTATAACAAGAATAATAATAATACTAATAATAATTCTAATCATAATAATATATTTATTACTTAAATGTTAAAATTAATAATGATATTAATAATACTTATAACAATAATAATTTTAGTAGTTTTTATTATTTATAAATCTAAGTATGATAGTAGTACTTAATATTGATAATACTCATAATAATAATAACAATAATAATATTCATAACAATTAATGACAACAATAACACAATAATAATATTTATAATAGTTTGTTATAGTTACTACCTTTAGAAAGCCTTAAAAAAAATGCACCAATGTTGGAATCGAACCCATGACCAATCGTAGATCCACAACACCCCTTAACCATCTGCTCTAAACTATTTTTCTGCTGTATGCTACCAATTAAATTTATATATACTGTATTTTCTGTTTCCTTCTCCTCCTTCTTCTGTTAAACGAACGGTGACCAGGGGAAACACTCAAAATATAATCAATAATCAATATAACTACTTTAAGGTTGGAATTTTGATTTAAAAAGAGTACATAAACATTTAAAGGTCAAGTGGAATCAGTAAAACAATAAAAGGTTTTTTTTTAAACCCGCTGCACAGCTCGCCATGAACCAATAATCAAATTCGTATTTATAATGCGTTTTAGTCCAAGATCAAAACATGAAAGAGATGCTAAATCATCCCTAAAAACTTTCTCAAACATCCATTTCAACAGAAACCTCACATAAATCGTTAATTTGATCTTTGAATAAAGTTTGACTTTTTAATTTCAAAACTTTGACTCCAAAATTTGTTTTCAATTCAAGGATTTGAGGATTGAAACTTTCCAGATAGAAGGAGTAGAAGATTTTAAACAACACTGCATTAGTAGTTTTTGAAATTGATTGTAAAAGTCGAATTTTTGAAAAATCGACCAAGAACAGAGACGGGTTCTTTATTTTTTTGTTTCATTTTCTAATTTTAATGAGTAATAGGTATTGTCTGAGTAATTAGATGAATCTTAATATTTGTAATCGACCCAGTTTGATGTGTAATGTTTAATGATGTCGACTGGTAACAAAATTTGACCATAAGGACGTGGAACTCATTAATCAGACAACAAATAATATAAATAAAAGTTAGATATCGACCTCCAACAGATTTTTGGATTACATGCTTGTTTCTGTGAATTAAAAGTCATCATATGGAGTCAGGATCAGCAAAAGAAGATTTGGGATTGAGACACTCAACAGAAATTGGATTCTACTCCATTTTTATTTTTTTATTTTTTTTTATTTTTTTTTGTTTTTATTTATAGTTATATATATATATATATATATATATATATATATATATATATATATATATATATATATATATATATATATATATATATATATATATATATATATAATTTTATATATATCTGCATTCTGTAAAGTATTTATATTTATATACCATATGCATATCGATTTTCATAATCTTCTGTATATACATATATTTATCAGTATTTATATATACTGTAAATATGCATCTGTATTTATATGTAACAACTAATTAACAAGTAATTATAAATATAATACTTTTAATGTTATAATTAATATTAACATAAAAATTTATAATAATATAATAGTAAAAATAATAATATTATTTTTAATGATATTGATAATACTAGCTATAAAATTATAACAATTATAGTTATAATAATATTACTAATATTTTAATGATAATAACAATATTAGTAATTATAACACTTTATATATATATATCAAATTGTATTTATAGATTATATATTTAAAATAATGTTAATACACTAGTATTGATATTTATTTAATGTAATAACAATATTATTACATTTCAAAATAACTTATATTAGATATTAAATTTTTTTACACACTTATCGTATATTACAATATACCTATAATAATAATTATAGAAGTCATATATATAGATTCATTTTAAATTGTACTTACTTATTTTGTATCATATTTATTTCTAATGTTTAACTTATATTTTATAATTTCAAATTATAATATAAATTTACATTTATATATATATATACATATTTATTTACAACAATTGTTCGTGAATCGTCGGAGACGGTCAAAGTCAAATGTATTCATGGAAATAGTTCAAACATTAAGAGACTCAGTATAATAGACTTGCTTATCGTGTTGAAATCATATAAGATTAAGTTTAAATTTGGTCGGAAATTCTCGGGTCATCACAGTTGATATCCTGGTGTAATTATTAAACAAAGTATTAAGACCTTGTTACAGTTTAAGTCCTCAATTAGTTAGAATATTTGACTTCGGATATAAGAATAATTTGACGAGGACACTCGCACTTTATATTTATGACTGATGGACTGTTATGGACAAAAACCAGACGGGCATATTAAATAATCCAGGACAAAGGACAATTAACCCATGGGAATAAACTAAAATCAACACGTCAAACATCATGATTATGGAAGTTTAAATAAGCATAATTCCTTTATTTTCATATTTAATTGCACTTCTAATTATCGCTCTTTTATTTATTGTCATTGTATTTAATTGCACTTTTAATTATCGTACTTTTTAATTATCGCACTTTTATTTATCGCAATTTCATTATCATTATTTACTTTACGCTTTAAATTAAGTCTTTTATTTATTTAATATTTTACATTAGGTTTTAACTGCGACTAAAGTTTTAAAAATCGACAAACCGGTCATTAAACGGAAAAAACCCCCTTTTTATAATAATAATATTACTTATATATATATTTGTATTTTTATAAGTTAAACTAATATAGCGTTAAGCTTTTTTAAAAGATTTCCTGTGGAACGAACCAGACTTACTAAAAACTACACTACTGTACGATTAGGTACACTGCCTATAAGTGTTGTAGTAAGGTTTAGGTATATCCATTCTATAAATAAATAAATATCTTGTGTAAAATTGTATCGTATTTAATAGTTATTTCGTTGTAAAAATAATACTATTTCCTAGTACACCTCGCACACATCAAGTATTTTTGGCGCCGCTGCCGGGGACAATTCTGCTTAAACGCCGGAAGCGCAACGCTATAGAAAAAAAAAGATTTTTATTAATTTTTAGTTTACTTTTATAAAAATACGCTTTTGTAAAAAAATATACGTTTTAAATTTTAAAAACCGAAAATATAAAAAGAAAAACAAAAATATAAATATTTTAAGAGTTTGTTAAATATATAAGTTTTATAAAGTTTCTTTATTTTTATTTTTTTTTTTAAAATATAAGTTTTATATAAATATTCTATATATTTAAAACAGAAAAACAGAAAAAAAAATATATATATATATATATAAAAGAAAGCTACGCGGCCCGTACTGTAGCAGCCCAATTTCAGGCCCGAAAATCTACTCCATGCGATCGCATGGATTTTTAACGTGAGGACCATGCGATCGCATGGCCCTGTCAGACACACCACATTTGACCTAGTTTCGCATTAATTACGGAGTATATTTAATTATTATTATTATAAAACCCTAATTAGGTTATAATTAATTTATTATTTAGTTTAGTTTTTATTATTTAAAATGTATTATTTAGTTTATTTAGTATAATTAAATTATAAAATTAATAGTTTTATTAAATAAATAATATAAAAATAATATTTTTTATAAAAATTGTACTTTTTACAACTTTAAGTATATTTTTATATTTTGTTCCTTTTTAATTTATTTTAGCGTAATATTTGTATTTTTCGCTCGTATTTAGTTTTAAGTCATAGTTTTTGCCATAGTTATTTTATTTCTAGATTTTTAGGCTTTGCCGTAAAATCCCTTAAGTGCTTTTTCTTTAGACTAAGATTTAGGTGCTTTAGAATTTTGCGACGCCGTTTTTAAGTGTTAGCACCTTTTTAAGTTATTGCCATTTGGGATATAGTATTTCTTTTAAGCTTTAATATTTTTAGACGCAACTTTTAATTCTTAGTTTTTAGTTCCTTTTTAAGTTTCGACGCGCTACATTCTTATTTTTATTTTTCGACTTTTTAATTTTTTTCGACGTTTTTCGACGCGCTCTTTTTCTTTCTTATTTCTCGACATTCTAGTTTTTAGGACATAGAATTTTTCTATTTCTTCTCTCTAAATTTCTTTAAACTTTAACGAAAAATTATTTTAAGTGGTTAAATTGATAGACATCAAAATTTTCTGGTTCGTAGTAATAGTTGTATTTGTACGTGGACCGGGTTATTGGAGCCAAACAGTACTCAATTATATTGAGACCAAACGAATCCTGCCCCTCTGCTGCATCTTTTGGCTATTCGAAACGTGGGCAAAATCAGAAAAGTCTATTAATTTGATAACTTATATAATTTTTCTTATTTTTATAACTAATAGGATATTCAGTGAATGCACCGAGCAAAACGTTCACCACCTTTTGTACGTTCACCACCTGTAACTCGATCAAGACATCTAGCAAATATTATCGCCGTTGATTTTTCTTTAGAATCGTCATCCAGTCGACCAAGTACTCCAATTCAAATTTCCAATAATCCATTTTTTGAACCCGACCTCACAATTGAGAATCTGGAGAATATTCAGGGACAATTCATAGATCCTGAACCATTAATATTTCCTCCAGAACCACTAATCATTCAAACAGAGATTTTTGAGGAACCTACCATTAAATTAGAATCCTATAGTGATTCAGATTCAACAAATTCAATCATGGAGAATCTGGAACCTCTAAGTATGGAAGACCGAATGAGAGCTAAACGCACTGGCCAAGGTCACGCAATTACTCAACCTGACATTAATGCGCCAAATTATGAAATCAAAGGACAAATCCTACACATGGTAACTAATCAATGCCAATTTAGTGGTGCGCCGAAGGAAGATCCAAATGAACATCTTCGTACCTTTAATAGGATCTGCACTCTATTTAAAATCAGAGAAGTGGAGGATGAACAGATCTATCTCATGTTATTTCCCTAGACTTTAAAGGGAGAAGCCAAAGATTGGTTGGAATCTTTACCTGAATGGGCGATTGATACATGGGATGTTTTAGTTGAAAAATTTCTTAAACAATTCTTTCCGGCATCTAAAGCCGTAAGACTTCAAGGAGAAATTGTTACGTTCACACAGAAGCCAAATGAAACTCTATATGAGGCTTGGACAAGATTTGGAAAGTTATTAAGAGGATATCCGCAACATGGTTTAGACACCTGTCAAATAGTACAAATATTCTACCAAGGATGCGACATCACTACAAGAAAAGACATCGATATAGCAGCTGGTGGTTCTATTATGAAGAAAACCGCAACTGATGCTTATAAAATTATTGATAACAATGCTTCCCACTCACATGAGTGGCACCAAGAAAAAGATATCGTTAGATCATCTAAAGCAGCTAGAGCCGATTCTAGCCATGACTTAGATTCCATTTCCACAAAGATAGATGCTGTCGAGAGACGAATGGAAAAGATGACTAAAGATATCCACTTAATACGAATTAGTTGTGAGCAGTGTAGAGGATCACATTTGACAAAAGATTGTCTCAGTATTGAACTAACAATGGAACAAAGAGAGAATGTTTCATACATAAACCAAAGGCCTGGAAATAATTATCAGAATAATTATCAACCGCCAAGACCGATCTACAATCAAAATCAGAATTATAACCGAAATGTTCCATACAACAACCAACAAGGTCCTAGTAATCAACAAGTATCCAATAATACTTACAATCAGCAAAGACCTAATTTTCAAAATAAACCACCACAAACCGATGATAAAAAGCCAAATTTAGAAGATATGATGTCGAAGCTAGTTGAATCTCAAACTCAATTTTTCACATCTCAGAAACAAACCAATGAACAAAATGCTCAAGCATTTAGAAATTAACAAGCTTCTATTCAAAATTTGGAACAAGAAGTAAGTAACCTAGCAAGGTTGATAGGTGAAAGAAAACCGGGAAGTCTACCTAGTGATACAAATGCTAACCCCCGAAATGAAACAGCTAAAGCCATTACCACAAGAAGTGGTATTACACTTAAACCACCTGAAATACCTGTAATTTCTGATGATGCTATTCCTACTCCACAAGAACCACAGTCTGAGCAAGATAAGGAAACAGAACCGGTAGTTGAAAAGGTTAATGAAGATAACACAGTTAAGGCTAAACCTTATGTTAAACCATACCAACCACCACTTCCTTACCCGAGTAAAATGAGAAAAGAGAGACTTGAAGCCGAGCAATCCAAATTCTTGGATATGTTTAAACAGATAAATATAAATCTTCCTTTCATTGATGTGATTTCAGGAATGCCTAGATATGCTAAATTTTTGAAAGATCTAATCACAAATAGAAAGAAAATGGAAGGACTCTCGGCTGTTACTATGAATGCTAATTGTTCAGCAGTGCTGTTGAATAAGATACCAGAAAAATTATCAGATCCAGGAAGTTTCACAATTCCATGTTTTCTGGGTAGTATTAGTTCAATAGAAGCATTGGCAGACTTAGGTGCTAGTATAAATCTAATGCCGTATTCACTATACGCTAAACTAGACCTTGGAGAATTGAAACCAACACGAATAAGCATACAACTAGCCGATCGATCAGTAAAATATCCTAGAGGGATAATGGAGAACATGCTAGTTAAAGTTGGTACTTTAGTATTTCCAGTAGATTTTGTTATTCTGGATATGGAAGAAGATTCTCAAGTTCCTCTCATATTAGGAAGACCATTCTTAAACACGGCTAAAGCAATAATAGACGTGTTTGGTAAGAAACTGACCCTAAGTATAGAGGACGAGAGTGTTACCTTTTCAGTTGATAGAGCCATGCAACAACCGCAATCTGCAGATGATACATATTATTATATTCAAACTATAGAATCACATGCAGAATTGTTAGAAGAATTTCCAAAATTACAAAGAACAGGAGAATGTTCTTTAGGAGAAGGAACTGAACCAATTGATGAAACTGAAATGATAGCTACACTTATGGCTAATAGATATGAACCAACAACAGAAGAAATTCAAATGCTAAAAGAAGAAGACAGATATCGATACAAATCATCGATAGAAGAACCACCAACATTAGAGTTAAAGCCACTTCCAAACCATTTGGAATACGCTTATTTACATGGTGAATCTGAATTACCTGTAATAATATCTTCTTCTCTTACTAAAAATGAAAAATCTCAACTCATTTCTGTGTTAAAAGCTCATAAACCAGCCATTGCATGGAAGATTCATGATATTAAAGGAATCAGTCCTTCGTATTGCACACATAAAATCCTTATGGAAGAAGGTCATAAAACGTATGTGCAACGCCAACGAAGACTAAATCCTAATATGCAAGATGTTGTTAAGAAAGAAATTATTAAACTACTTGATGCAGGTTTAATTTATCCAATCTCTGATAGTCAATGGGTAAGCCCAGTTCAATGCGTACCTAAGAAGGGTGGCATGACTGTCATCACGAATGAGAAAAATGAGCTTATTCCTACTAGGACTGTAACAGGATGGCGTGTTTGTATTGATTATTGAAAATTAAATGACGCCACCAGAAAAGATCACTTTCCCTTACCTTTTATTGATCAAATGTTGGAAAGATTAGCCGGAAATAGTTACTATTGTTTTCTTGATGGTTTTTCTGGATATTTTCAAATTCCAATAGCACCCGAGGATCAAGAGAAAACCACATTCACGTGCCCTTATGGTACTTTTGCTTACAAACGCATGCCATTTGGACTTTGCAACGCCCCTGCAACCTTTCAAAGGTGCATGATGGCGATTTTTCACGACATGATAGAAGAATGCATGGAAGTTTTCATGGATGACTTTTCAGTCTTCGGTGATACTTTTGAAACATGTCTAGTTAATCTTGAACGAATGCTTATTAGATGCGAACAATCAAATCTAGTACTAAATTGGGAGAAATGCCATTTCATGGTTAAAGAAGGCATCGTTCTTGGTCATAAAATCTCAAAGGAAGGAATTGAAGTGGATAGAGCTAAATTTGATGTAATTGCTAAACTTTCACATCCCACCAATGTTAGAGGAGTTAGGAGTTTTCTAGGGCATGCCGGTTTTTACCGACGTTTCATAAAAGATTTTTCTAAAATTGCCACTCCTATGAATAAACTCCTAGAAAAGGATGCTCCATTCATCTTTTCAGATGAATGCATCAAATCTTTTAATATTCTTAAAGAAAAACTCACTAATGCGCCAATCATGATAACTCCAAATTGGAATCTACCATTTGAACTTATGTGCGATGCAAGTGATTTTGCAATGGGAGCCGTTTTAGGACAAAGGATTGAAAAACGATTTCAACCTATATATTATGCTAGTAAGACGTTACAAGGAGCACAAACAAATTACACAACTACTAAAAAAGAACTCCTTGCTATTGTCTTTGCTTTTGAAAAATTTCGTTCATATCTCGTTCTAGCAAAAACGGTGGTCTATACCGACCATTCTGCTCTTAGATACCTATTTTCAAAACAAGATGCCAAACCAAGATTAATCCGTTGGATCTTACTCTTACAAGAGTTTGATATTGAAATCCGAGATAAAAAGGGAGCAGAAAATCTCGCCGTTGATCATCTTTCTCGTCTAGAAAATCCCGAATTAGAAGTTCTAAATGAATCGGCCATACAAGACAACTTTCCTGATAAATATCTATTGAAGATAGATTATAATGAAATTCCATGGTTTGCAGACTATGCAAACTACTTAGTATGTGGATTCCTTGAAAAAGGATTATCGTACCAAAAACGAAAGAAATTCTTTAGTGATATAAAACACTATTTCTGGGAAGATCCACATTTGTTTAAAAGTTGTCCCGATGGAATAATACGCCGATGTGTATTCGGAGATGAAACTAGTCAAATCTTAAACCATTGTCACACATGACCAACAGGAGGGCATTATGGGCCTCAACTCACAGCAAGAAAAGTTTATGATGCTGGATTCTATTGGCCTACAATTTTCAAAGACGCACACCTTCTTTGCAAATCCTGTGATGCTTGTCAAAGGGCCAAAAAAAAAGTCAACGTGATGAAATGCCACAAAATGCCATTCAAGTATGTGAAGTATTTGACATTTGGGGTATTGACTTTATGGGTTCATTTCCAAAATCTCATAATAATCTCTACATTCTCGTTGCCATTGATTATGTATCTAAATGGGCGGAAGCACAAGCTCTCCCAACCAACGATGCACGAGTTGTAGTCACCTTTTTAAAGCGTCTTTTTGCTAGGTTTGGAACACCGAAAGCTTTAATAAGTGATCGGGGTACTCATTTCTGTAATAATCAACTTGAGAAAGTTCTCAAAAGATATGGAGTAACTCATAAAATCTCCACTGCTTATCATCCACAGACAAGTGGACAAGTTGAAAATACCAACCGAGCATTAAAACATATTCTAGAGAAAACCGTAGGATTAAATCCGAAGGAATGGTCCATGAAATTGAAGGATGCACTCTGGGCTTTTAGAACAGCCTACAAAACTCCAATTGGAACCACACCTTTTAAACTCGTTTACGGAAAAGCATGTCATCTTCCAGTAGAAATTGAACACAAAGCATTTTGGTCTTCGAAGACATGTAATCTTGATTTACATGAAGCCGGACGTCTACGATTAAGTCAACTAAATAAATTAGAAGAATTGAGACATGAAGCATACAAAAATTCGTTAATCTATAAAGAAAGAACGAAGAAATGGCATGATAAAAGAATCAAAAGTTCAAAAGAATTTAAAGAAGGAGACAGAGTTCTTCTTTTCAATTCACGATTCAAGCTATTTCTTGGAAAATTGAAATCAAGATGGTCTGGACCATTCATAGTCAAAAGAGTTTTCCCATACGGAACAGTAGAATTAAAAAATTCAAATGGGATTGAATTTAAAGTTAATGGTCACAGAGTTAAACATTACATACATGATCCGATGGAAGTTGACAACAAAGTTAATCACAATTTCAACACCACAGCTAACTAAGTGTGGGGAGGTTCGAATCTTTTTAGGGTAATATGTATTTCTGTTAGAGTTAGATTTTCTGTTTTCATGTAATTCTCGAGAATGGAATCCGAATGGTCTTTCCCTAGCAGACCCTAAAGAACTAGTCTTCTCCCCCCATTCTGAATTTTTATTTTTTTAGGTTTTACGAGATGAAGACTTCCTGTGAACTAAACTATGGTCTAATGCTACACGCTTTGATCACTAAACGTAATAATGACACCCTTCCAAGTGAAATAGTATCATTAATCAGAGGTAAATTGGACGGAGTAAGAAAAGAATCCAGGAACGAAAATAATAAGTTACAGTTTGGTAAAGGAAAATCAAAATTCGCAGCGAAAAGAAGAGCATGACACCTTGAAAGATGTCACAAATGCGAAAAATGGTCACGCGAAGGAAAATGTTCGACGAATCAGACATATTCCAATACCGAATTTGTTACTTTATGCAGAGATGGACCATTCATATGTTTAGAAGAAAAAACGTTGAATGCTTGAGGTTACGCCTATGTAGCTATGGAAAACCAATTAGTCCGACTATCTTATGAATGGGCTAGAGCATATCACTAAGAAATCTATCTCACAGGTAAGTATGTACAGTTTTCATTTTTATTTTTATTTTTAACCTTTTGATAATAAACGCTAAATTGTTCGCTATAAAGTATTAAATTGGTACTCAATAAAATTAGGTTTTGCGACCGAAATTATTGATATCATACAAAAATTTATTACATCACTGCGAAATTTACCGTTTATTCTTAAGGTATAAATATCTTTAATTAATCAACCCAAAATATTTCAAAAATTCGTCACGAGTTAAACTAGGTTATGAAACCGAAATTACTTTACCGAAAAGAGGGGCGTATATTTTTGATAATATTTGATTGATTAAAGTGGGATAAAAGACAAAAAAGATTTTTAATTTTAATTTTTACCATGTTTTTAAAATTAATATTTAAAAATTAAATTAATATTGTGAACCTTTTTAAAATCAATATATTTCAATTTGTAAATATTTGAAAAATTAATATTTTTAATATAAGTTTGTATGTATAAAAACAAAAATATAATTTAAGTTTGGTGTGAATTTTTAATATGAATTTTTAATTTTATGAATTTTAAATTTAAGTTTGGTGTGAACTAAAAAAATTTACTTTATTTCGTTAAGTTAAAAATTTGATTTTTAAAATTCGTCGTGAGTTGAAGACTAGATCATTTAACCGAAATTGCTTTACCCGAGGGAGGGACGAGAACTTTTATTATCATTATTTTTAATCTTATTGAACTAAAGTATGCCAAAAACATTTAAAAAACCCAAAAATCTTTACTTTTAAAACCGCGCTTTGAATTGGCGAATTTTAAAATTTTGTCGAGGGACGGACTAGGACATCGTTCCGAAAAGCCCTTGTCCTAAAAAGGAACAAATTTTAAAAATTTTATTAATTATATGTTTTATTAGTAAAGGTTTTTATATAAAAAAAAAAGCAAATGGTACTGTACCCGGACCCCCATACGATCGCATGGGAAGTGAACTCCAACCTCATACGATCGCATGAGGCTGGATTCCAGGCCACAAACAAAAAGCTCAGCGAGTTCTGTCTTCTCCACAAACACACACACATATACACGAAACTCTCTCAAATCTTCACCAAATTTCACCATTTTTTCACCATAATTCGTCAAATTTCTCGCTCTAATCATGAAATTGTTCAGAAGTTTATCAAGAAAGGTAACAATTATACCCCTAAACCTCTTTAAATTTAATTTTTAGTGTTCTTGAGCTATATTTTTCATAATTTGATTTTGTTAATTTTTAGTGTAATTAGTGTTAAATTGTTAGTATTTTATGCATGTATAACCTAGATTGATGCTATTTAACATGATTTTAAGCCAAAAATTTCAAAATTTTTAGAAATCTAGGGTTTGTGTTCTTGAGCAATTTGGGGCTTTTTGATATAAACAGGTTATGGCCGATTTTTATCATGAATTATTGCTAAATTAAGTAGTGTAACATGTTTAGGTAGCTAAATGATCCAAACTTTAATCCTAAACATGATTTTTGAAGATTAAAGTGGACTTTTTAGTTGCAAAATTCATGAACTTGATTAATTTGATATAATTGCCAATTGAGACTTGTTTAATTGTTAGTAATGACTATTTTGACATGTTATTTGAGTTAAATGCTTATGAACTTTGTCTACATTTTCATATGTGCTTATTTGAAAAAGTGTAGAATTGTAAAAATTGTGAAAATGTGTATAAGTTTAAGTTTGATTTAACATGTTATTGTGGTTAATTTAAGTTGTTATTTTGCTAACACTAATGTATATTTGGATGCACAAATTTTGTGTTTAATGTGTTTTGCAGAGAACCGATACTGGAGGTTCATCATCATCATCATCTAGACGACCTGCTCCAGCTCCAGAACCAGAACCAGAAATGTAATATGAACCCGAACAAGAACCACAACAGGAACCACAACAACAGCCTGATCAACATGTACCTTATTATGATTCGCTACAGTTTGTTACTGAATTCATAGTATTTTCGATGCATCCGCCTGTAGAATACCCAACGATTCCTGAACTCACGTTGCATCCTAATCTGAGATTCGATAGACGATGGAGAGATTACCCGGCATATCAAAGTAATAAATTCAAATTAATAACGAAAGATGTAGAGGTGCCTAGGGTAATTGATTGGGATCCTTTGGAAAGGGTCCAACTTGCTGACCGTGTTAGGGAGCATTTGATCCAAAGGTATGGCAGTTCTTCTTTTACTGATTGGGAACGCTTATTCACCATTCGTAGACCTGTATATAAGGAATGGTGTGTTGAGCTGATGAGTACTATAGCATTAAATGTAGATGTAGATAGATTAGATGATAGAAGTTTTCTTAGGTTTATACTTGGCGGTAGGATGTACAGGATGTCCATGCTGGACATGGCTAGGGCATTACAGATATATACGCCCGCTGAATTGCTGCTACCCGATTGTATGAATTTGATTTATCGTGGTGAAAGGGTAGATAGGAATTTTGACGCGAACGCCGTCTGGAGGCGTATGTCGGACTATAATGTTTTTGGACGGGGAGGAACACATACCTACTTACATATTAACAAATCCGAGCTTCGCATAATTCATAGATTTTTGGCTAACTCGATTACACAGAGAGGTCACAACAAGGAAAAATTGACCTTACATGATTTATTTTACCTAAAGTGTATTCGAGACCCAAGAGGCTTTGTTAATATCCCCTACTGTGTTGGTTTTTATTTATCTAAGATGGTTGAAGGAATACAGAAAGGGGGGATAATTGGAGGAGGTATTTTTGTTACTCTCATTGGAGAGTATTTAGGTGTAGATAAGGACCAAAGGGGTTCACTTATGGAATGTAGGGAACGGGTAGAGCTTTTAGGATTGAGGGTTTATGCGGGTGCTAAGGTATTGAAGAGTAGACGCAACCAGGCAATACCCTATGTAGGTAGTCATCCTCAGGTAGAGAGAGGCTCAGATGAGGAGATGGAGGAAGCAGATGACATTAGGGATGTCATTCGAGAGGGTATGACTGATGTCTACCTGCGTGTAGATGAGGTAGACATGACAAACGTGGAGAGATTTCGTCGGATGGAGCAGTGGCAAGCCCGGAATGATTACGAGCATTCCAGGCAATGACAGCATGATAGATGGGACTATCATCAGCATCAGATTATGAGCCGGCTGTCACTTCAGGAGCCCTACATCCCGACCAGACCAGCTTACTATCCTCCACACCAGCCCGAGATAAGACCGCCTTATACTCTCTACGACCCTAACCAGGCATACCAGTACACCTATCACCAACCATGGAACTCGGACGATGACATGAACTGGAACCCCTATCCAGATTGATTTAGTTCCGGTTGGTAATTTATATAATTTTTAATTTTTATTATTTCTGTTTATTTATGTTTAAACACATTATATTATGATACTTTTATTGTAATGTTTAATATTTTTATTATACTAATGTTTCATATTTGATTTGAAAGTGGGATTTTAAGTCCCATTTCAAATTACCATGCATGTTTATATTTGTATGTATGTATATTGTGAATTGTACAAAACAGGGTAAAACAACGCATTTTCAAAGACTGGCATTAAGTTCAGCAAAAGCTAGTACTTTTGACGACAAAACGAAAAACAAATGTGATGTAACAACAAGACGGAATGAACAAATGATGTGCACCATTTATCATTCAACAAACAAACGCCAATATGTTTGGAAACTTTGGTAAAATTTAATCATTTTTCTACGCTAATCACCCTCAATAATTTAAATTGTTACTGATTTCTTACAAATGAGGGCATTGCAAGATCTTAAGTGTGGGAAGGGGTTAAATTCTTTTGGAATTTTAAAAATTTTTGATTTAAACACTTGGTTACCATTAAAAATACTAGTAACACAGTAGTTGTATTAGAATCTAGTGTTCTCTGATAATAAAGAACAGCCCTAGTCTTATATACTGACTACCCAATTCTAGTAAAATTTTTCAAAATTTTCAATTAAATGAATTCAAAATCATGTTTATACATATTTATGAACGATAAAACTAGGTGTTAACACTGAAATTATTGTTACCTCGGAAAGGACATAAATTGAGAAACAACCCAAAATGTTAGAATTCATTTAAAATGGAATAGAGGACAATAAAAAGGAAAATAAAAGCCAAGTGTGGGAAAATTTACCAAGATATTTTAAACATATATCACATATTTCTGTAACAAATAATTGAAGATACTTTTGCTTTGGACTAAACTAAACAGTTTTACCCGATTTACTGTAAGAAAGATGGATCTACACGATGAATCAATTCCATCATTAAAAGGAAGTAAAGTCTTCCAAAAAAGAAACGCGCTTCTTGATTTAGGTCATGAAGTTGTCGTCCAGACTAGCTGTAGGTTGACGAAAAATCTAGAAAAGTCATCTTTAAAATCAGCAGGAAATTCACGGACCTCGGCATCAAACAAGGTCGCCAAGTGGTCAGACTTATCCTAACCATGAGAGGATCTGTCTTGTAAAATGGGGAGGACGCCGTGCAAATTAGCTGGATAAGACTAATGAATCAGATCTCCAGAAAAGGATAATCTCCTTAAAGATCAAAAATCAGCTTTTAAGCCTGATATTACTCAGTCCTAGAGATTGATCTTAAAGATTGAGAATTACAAACTCATGGAATTCGATGATATCTAAACTCGAGCTTGAACGAGAAAATATTTTGATCAAAATTACAAACCGGTTTGTTTTCTGAAAACCTATTTTTAATGCGTTCATTACCATTGAACGTAAAATCCTGGGAATTCACCTGGAATTCATTAAGGTCACCTGAACCAAATCGGGTGTCAACCGTAAGAACGGTGGTTGCATAGCATGGTCAAAGACAGGACCTTGTGCCAGACCAAAAAATTATAAGGGTGAGCTTTACTATTGCTCCTACCAAGGATAGTAATTGCATCCGACACGTTATAGACCATAATTAAAAGCATGTCAGGGGACATTGCCTTGACAGTTGCTTGTTCAAAGCTTTCCTTTACAACCGGACGGTAGTTTACCGAAAGGTAATATACGGAACAAGTATACTGGACGTGTTGCTTTCCCAATACAAGGTTAGCAAGTGTGTGACACAAAACCGCAAGTTTTGAGCTAAAGTTTTCAAATCTGAAACCCACCAAACCCACAAAAATAATTTGCAAACACCGGTGAAGGGTCATTCCGGAAAACTTATCTAGGGTAAAAGCTAGATTTAATCTTCAAAAGATCAAATGTTTTCATAAAGATCCAATTCCTTAATGGATCTAAATTTTTATAGTCATGTGGGACTGTAAACCACAACGTTATTACCATTGTTTATACCGTCGTATAGAAATCACTGATGTACAAAGTGTGAAGAATAAAGAAGTGATTCTAGTATTTTTATTTCAAGACTATATTGCTTGAGGACAAGCAACGCTCAAGTGTGGGAATATTTGATAATGCTAAAAACGAACATATATTTCATAGCATTATCCCTCAAGAAAGACAAGCATTTAGTTGCAATTGTTCTATTTACAAGTGATATTCGTTTAAATAATAAAAGGTGAAGACAAAAGACAGATTCGACGAATTGAAGATGCAACCGACCAAAAAGCTCAAAAGTACAAAATACAATCAAAGTCGTTCCAATTATTGATGAGAAACGTCTCAAAATTACAAGAGTACAAGACGCGAAACGCAAAGTACAAGATATTAAATTGTACGCAAGGACGTTCGAAAATCCGAAATCGAGACATGAACCAACTATCAACGCGCGACGCAACGGAGCTAAAATTACAAGTCAACGGAGTACAAGAATATAATATAATATATATATAATTATATTTAATTATATATATTATATTATATAATAAATAAATAAGCAGCCCACGTTTTTAAAGACTTTTGAGCTCTCCCAGCTGGCCATGCGATCGCATGGCCTGGAAGAACAAAAACCATGCGATCGCATGGCCCTGAAATCCAGGCCTGGTCCTATAAAGTTCGCGAGTTTTGGAAGAAATTTAACATCTTTTTCTTCTTCCTTCATACGTAAACATATATATATATATATATATATATATATATATATATATATATATATATATATATATATATATATATATATATATATATATATATATATATATATATATATATATATATATATATATATATATATATATTTTAATTTTAATTTTAAATTCTAATAATAAGGGTATGTTAGCGAATGTTGTAAGGGTGTAAGTCGAAATTCTGTCCGTGTAACGCTACGCTATTTTTAATCACTGTAAGTTATGGTTAATGTTATTTTTAAATTAATGTCTCGTAGCTAAGTTATTATTATACTTATTTAAAAAGAAGTAATCATGATGTTGGGCCAAAATATTTAAGATTGGGTAATTGGGCTTTGGACCATAATTGGAGTTTGGATAAAAGAACGACACTTGTGGAAATTAGACTATGGGCTATTAATGGGCTTTATATTAACTAAATGATACCTCGTTAATTTAATATATAGACTTATAATTTGACGTATTTATATATAACCACATACGCTTGACTGGGCACGGTGGGCGGGATTTCTATAAATACCAATAATTGTTCATTTTACCGGACACGAAACTGGATTAATAGTTAATAGACTTGTTGAAACAGAGGTGGATTACATTCAAGGGTAATTGGTGTAATTGTTAACAAAGTATTAAAACCTTGGATTACACGCAGTCGATGTAGAGACCCATCCTAATCCATCTGAACAAAGTCCATATCGATTATAAACGATTCACAATAGTTGATTACATCGAGAGGTACTTGACCTCTATATGATACATTTTACAAACATTGCATTCATTTTTAAAAGACAAACTTTCATTACATCGAAAATTGACAGGCATGCATCCCATTTCATAAAATATCAAACTATCAACGACTTAATAATAATCTTGATGAACTCAATGACTCGAATGCAACGTCTTTTAAAATATGTCATGAATGACTTCAAGTAATATATCTAAAATGAGCAATTGAACAGCGGAAGATTTCTTTCGTACCTGAGAATAAACATGCTTTCAAGTGTCAACCAAAAGGTTGGTGAGTTCATTAGTTTATCATAAATAATCATTTCATAATTTTAATAGACCACAAGATTTCATATTTCCATTTCTCATAAACATACGTCCCATGCATAGAGACAAAAATATCATTCATATGGATTGAACACCTGGTAACCGACATTCACAATATGCATATAAGAATATCCCCATCATTCCGGCATCCTCCTTCGGACATGATATAAATTTTGAAGTACTAAAGCATCCGGTACTTTGGATGGAGCTTGTTGGGCCCGATAGATCTATCTTTAGAGTTCGCGTCAATTAGGGTGTCTGTTCCCTAATTCTTAAATTACCAGACTTAATAAAAAGGGGCATATTCGATTTCGATCATTCAACCATATAATGTAGTTTCGATTACTTGTGTCTATTTCGTAAAACATTTATAAAAATTGCGCATGTATTCTCAGCCCAAAAATATAAAAGGGTAAAAAGGCAAATGAAACTCACGCATATAAATATTGTAAAACAGTTAATAAAGCATTTGCATGTATTCTCAGTCCAAAAGTGTAAAGAGAAAAGGGACAAATGAAACTCACGCATATAAATATTGTAAAACAGTTAATAAAGCATTTGCATGTATTCTCAGCCCAAAAGTGTAAAGAGAAAAGGGGCAAATGAAACTCACCATACTGTATTTTGTAGTAAAAATACACATGACTAATTTGAACAATGCAGGGTTGGCCTTGGATTCACGAACCTATATCATTTGTATATTTATTAATATACATTGTTGTAATCGAATAAATATATATATATATAAATTTATTAGTTATATCCTTTTTATATTATATATATATATATATATATATATATATATATATATATATATATATATGTTTCGTATATTCATTTTGTACATGAAAATATTGATTTTTGTTATGTTATATGTATTAAATATGTTTTATATATATTATTTGTTTGTTACTAATAGTAATTATAATGATACCAAAGTTATATTAATATTGATAATAATAATAATAATAATAATAATAATAATAATAATAATAATAATAATAATAATAATAATAATAATAATAATACTTGATATTACTAAATAAATTAATGATGTTAATAATAAATATAGTAATATTAATAATAATAATAATAATACTTGTAAAAATATCAATTTTTCTGTTACCTATAGTTATAATAATAATAATTATAATCATGATAGTAATTATAATATATATATATATATATATATATATATATATATATATATATATATATATATATATATATATATATTTTAGTTATAATAATAATAATACTAAATCTTAATACTTTGTAATGATAAAAATATTGATAATAATAATGATAATAATTATAACAAGAATAATAATAATACTAATAATAATTCTAATCATAATTATATATTTATTACTTAAATGTTAAAATTAATAATGATATTAATAATACTTATAACAATAATAATTTTAGTAGTTTTTATTATTTATAAATCTAAGTATGATAGTAGTACTTAATATTAATAATACTCATAATAATAATAACAATAATAATATTCATAACAATTAATGACAACAATAACACAATAATAATATTTATAATAGTTTGTTATAGTTACTACCTTTAGAAAGCCTTAAAAAAAATGCACCAATGTTGGAATCGAACCCATGACCAATCGTAGATCCACAACACCCCTTAACCATCTGCTCTAAACTATTTTTCTGTTGTATGCTACCAATTAAATTTATATATACTGTATTTTCTGTTTCCTTCTCCTCCTTCTTCTGTTAAACGAACGGTGACCAGGGGAAACACTCAAAATATAATCAATAATCAATATAACTACTTTAAGGTTGGAATTTTGATTTAAAAAGAGTACATAAACATTTAAAGGTCAAGTGGAATCAATAAAACAATAAAAGGTTTTTTTTTAAAACCCGCTGCACAGCTCGCCATGAACCAATAATCAAATTCGTATTTATAATGCGTTTTAGTCCAAGATCAAAACATGAAAGAGATGCTAAATCATCCCTAAAAACTTTCTCAAACATCCATTTCAACAGAAACCTCACATAAATCGTTAATTTGATCTTTGAATAAAGTTTGACCTTTTAATTTCAAAACTTTGACTCTAAAATTTGTTTTCAATTCAAGGATTTGAGGATTGAAACTTTCCAGATAGAAGGAGTAGAAGATTTTAAACAACACTGCATTAGTAGTTTTTGAAATTGATTGTAAAAGTCGAATTTTTGAAAAATCGACCAAGAACAGAGACGTGTTCTTTATTTTTTTGTTTCATTTTCTAATTTTAATGAGTAATAGGTATTGTCTGAGTAATTAGATGAATCTTAATATTTGTAATCGACCCAGTTTGATGTGTAATGTTTAATGATTTCGACTGGTAACAAAATTTGACCATAAGGACGTGGAACTCATTAATCAGACAACAAATAATATAAATAAAAGTTAGATATCGACCTCCAACAGATTTTTGGATTACATGCTTGTTTTTGTGAATTAAAAGTCATCATATGGAGTCAGGATCAGCAAAAGAAGATTTGGGATTGAGACACTCAACAGAAATTGGATTCTACTCCATTTTTATTTTTTATTTTTATTTTTTATTTTTTTTTGTTTTTATTTATAGTTATATATATATATATATATATATATATATATATATATATATATTTATATATATATATATATATATATATATATATTTATATATATATATATATATATATATATATATATATATATATAATTTTATATATATCTGCATTCTGTAAAGTATTTATATTTATATATCATATGCATATCGATTTTCATAATCTTCTGTATATACATATATTTATCAGTATTTATATATACTGTAAATATGTATCTGTATTTATATGTAACAACTAATTAACAAGTAATTATAAATATAATACTTTTAATGTTATAATTAATATTAACATAAAAATTTATAATAATATAATAGTAAAAATAATAATATTATTTTTAATGATATTGATAATACTAGCTATAAAATTATAAAAATTATAGTTATAATAATATTACTAATATTTTAATGATAATAACAATAATAGTAATTATAACACTTTATATATATATATATCAAATTGTATTTATAGATTATATATTTAAAATAATGTTAATACACTAGTATTGATATTTATTTAAAGTAATAACAACATTATTACATTTCAAAATAACTTATATTAGATATTAAATTTTTTTACGCACTTATCATATATTACAATATACCTATAATAATAATTATAGAAGTCATATATATAGATTCATTTTAAATTGTACTTACTTATTTTGTATCATATTTATTTCTAATGTTTAACTTATATTTTATAATTTCAAATTATAATATAAATTTACATTTATATATATACATATTTATTTACAACAATTGTTCGTGAATCGTCGGAGACGGTCAAAGTCAAATGTATTCATGGAAATAGTTCAAACATTAAGAGACTCAGTATAATAGACTTTGCTTATCGTGTCGAAATCATATAAGATTAAGTTTAAATTTGGTCGGAAATTCTCGGGTCATCACAGTACCTACCCGTTAAAGAAATTTCGTCCCGAAATTTGAGTGTGGTCGTCATGGCTAACAATAAATATGTTTTCCTGACGAATATGAGCTGATAAATAGAGTTTTATCATCATTGAATAATACAAGTAAAATAATTCGATTGTTCTAAGAATACGAGTGAAGCTATCACAAAAGATTGAGATAGAGATTTAACTTTTGACGTTTTCTTGGTTGAATTCCGAAATTCAAGGGATTTAAAGAAAATCTTCGAAATCTAAAGATTTGATTCTTCGGCGAGTATGGAAATTAAGATCTCTATAATTAAATGCGATGATCTTCCTCGGTTATTCTGTCTGATATTTCCATTATAAATTAAACTCTTCCTTTCAATTATTCTCACCATTCCTATATTTTCTTTCTTAGTTCATACATCCAAAAGATTGCGAAAATGCTTAATCCCGTTATAATCCTTGATATTTTTCAAATTATCAATTCTGTCATCCTTCTCTTCTACCAGAAAAATCTATTTACTTCTACTATTACCTTGAGTGATACTATTCTTAATTATACCATGTCTTTATATTGCTATTCGTATTAATATCCACGGTTTGTGACCTCCATGTCATTATTGGGCTTTATATTTTCTCTTATATTTTGGAGCTCTTTGCTTTTTATTCTCTTC
The DNA here is from genome assembly GCF_046630445.1 of Rutidosis leptorrhynchoides. Taxonomy (NCBI): domain Eukaryota; kingdom Viridiplantae; phylum Streptophyta; class Magnoliopsida; order Asterales; family Asteraceae; genus Rutidosis; species Rutidosis leptorrhynchoides. The sequence goes on along the minus strand of NC_092340.1, from coordinate 372,376,806 downwards.
TCGATCTCTAGTAAGGCTAGTAATGGTCCAGAATTCGTAAGTATGGAGTTTCGAATGATCTTAATGTTCTAAAAATTGCACGATTTGATTTATCAAATTACTTGAATCACTGAGAATAGAACTATCAAGAATATACTTTCTTGATATGTTCAGAAATTAAGCAGAATGAAAGAGTTATGTAACATGGCATGTGATGACGTTATGGTCTGTGAATCATCACGTTTCATAAGAAACTCAGCATGACTTACTGTAATATAATCACGTTGATCAAGTGTCATTATATTATACTAACTCATGCATCAATTTCCAACACTACTCTAGAAGTCATTCATAATTTAAACTCGAATTTTAAAGAAATTTAGAAACTAAAATGGTTTCCTTTATGATGTAATACGGATAGCACGAAGAGATAACTAATTTCAGACAAGAAGAGTTATGAAAATATCCTCAGAAATATCGAAGATATTTATGATGATATTTTGGGATTTCTAAGTTCGATGGTTGATGAAGAAAGATTTTCCGCAAGATTTTAACATGAGTACGGAGTAAGATATTCGTTGAAGTTTTCATTGGATCCAAAATTACCTGGATTCTTTGAATATATGTTATGGTCCTGGTATTTGGCCTTGGCCTCCTCCATGGTTTGCTCAATCCGTTTCTTAGTACCAAATTTTCTATCGAACGTTCCTAACACTCCCTTCTTTATCGTCAAACTTTTGGCCGTTTAGGCCATCTATAATTTTTCTGTTTCCTCTGCATTTAATGCTACGATATCTGAATCATCGTTTATCAATCCGAGGTGGTTTCAGGAGAATTGTGTTTTTAGATGATTAAACGCTGATTGTAATATGGTGGAATATAAAAGGTTCCCCAGTAGTAATAAAAGAGCATACATATAAATCAAGGTGATAATAAGGTTGTTTCGAACGAAAAGTCAAAGTTGACTTGCTGGAGCTGTGACAAAATTTGCTACTTTGAAAGGAATTACCAAGTTATTTTGGGTAATAATAACACTAAAGGAATTAGCACCGATACGTGTTAAACGTTTACTCAGGTTTCGAGAGTTTTCAAGTGCACAATTATATGCATCAATCTTTTCTTCCGTAGTTGAAATGCGGTTGGTTCATCCTCACGATTGAGGTATTTTTCAAGAATCATGAAAGGTTTGAACGCGGATTGCAATTGTCAAGATACAAATGAGGTTTAATATGAACTTAAGTGGCAACCTTGAAGAATTGTTTAGTTTCATATGTTATAATAAATTTTTTTTTTTCATTTTAATTGTCCAATGTTGATAGTCCTCAGTTGATAGTCCATAGTTAGCAATTTAATAATTCATATATAGTTTAATTTATAATATTCGGATTAATTAATACATATCGTGACTCGTGTACATGTCTCAGACTCGATCACAACTCAAAGTATATATATTATTTGAGAATCAACCTCAATCCTGTATAGAGAACTCGATCATTACTACATATAGAGTGTCTATGGTGATTCCAAATAATATATATAGATGTGTCGATATGATATGTCAAAACCTTGTATACGTGTCCTGATATTTAAAGTGCGTAATATAAATAACAGAAATTAAATGACGATAAATAAAATTGCGGTAATTAAATTGCGATAAATAAACTGCGATAAATAAAATGTAATCATTTAGCTAGGAACAGTTAGCTGGAAACAGTTAGCGTGGATTCTTAACAAAAAAAAAATTTCATAGTTAAATTGTTTGTTTCTATCAAATTTTTATTTTGTCAAATGTGTTCTTCATTATGCCACTTGTTAGATTCTGATAGATTAAAATCCAAATATGAAATTGAATAAAAATGGTTATTCTGTGGTGAATCAGATTCGTATATCTGTGGATGTAAGTAGGATGGTAATTGACCGTTGAATCAGATTCGAAGAATGTACAGTGTAACTTATTAATGTGAAATCTAAATATTCCTCGGGTATTACCTACCCGTTAAAATATTTTCATCATTAACAGTTTGTACGAAAGAATTTTTAATTACAATCTTTATGAAAATATATATACATATATATTTTCTTCAGATGTAATCATGGATTTAATGAGTCAATATGATATTAAACTCATTTGATTTACCGTTAGAACAAGAATATATAATCTCTAAAACATTAGAGATTACATAATCGCCATGTCGAACGAAGATAAATGATGTAGAACGATTCGTAGAAAGATGATTATACTCGAGGTACAAAATGAGATTTTGAGGCATGGATTGTTGAAACTTGGGTTGTTGGTGGTACTGGTGCCATTCGTATTGAGGCTGGTGATGTTACTGGTGTTGATGACACTGCTGGTGCTTGCAAATTGTATACCGTGCTGTGACGATCGCTCCAAATCCATATGGACGAACACGTCATTCATTGATTTCATTGCGAGGTATTTGACCTCTATGTGATACATTTTGTAACATTGTATTCGTTTGAAAAGGTATTTCATAAATGAATATATAAATTCCAGGTTTTTAACATCTGATGATTCCTACGTATAGACAATCACCATTTAAATGGTTTACAATAATACATCTGTTGACAATACAGTCAAAATAAGATACATGGTAATGGTTTGGTGAATGCAAGTTTCTTGTATATAGCATGTATGACTCCAAGCACATATCTTGTATCACGTATAAGCAAACAGCGGAAGACTTCTAGAAACCTGAGAATAAACATGCTTCAAGTGTCAACACAAAGGTTGGTGAGTTCATAGTTTTAATATTACACATAATCCGTATATCAATGTGGATTACAAAAGTTCAGTTGTTTTATTCAAAACGTTTATCAATAGGTTTTACATAAAAGGTGGATCACAAGATTTCAGTTGTTTCATTCGAAACGTTTATCAATCGGTTCTACAAAATTGAGCACCCTGGTAACTAAACTTTAATGTTTATATAATTTGTACCCTTTGTATAATCATCTTAATAATACACGCAAACCAACGTGCACGCTTCTCAAATAGCATACGTCCGTTAAAAGGCTAGCGCTCTAGCTCGGACGGGGATATCAAGCCCTATGGATCCATATACTACTACTCGCGCCCACCAGTTCTTATAACTGGCAGTTAACAGTTACCAAAGCTAAGGGATTTTCGGTTCAAACTCAGTGTAGAATTTAGTATGTACTTGTATCCATTGTGTTTTAAATAAAGTGCATGTATTCTCAGCCCAAAAATATATATTGCAAAAGCAATTAAAAAGGAATCAATGAAACTCACGCATATAGATATTGTAAAACAGTTATTAAATCATTTGCATGTATTCTCAGCCCAAAAACATAAAGAGTAAAAGGGAGCAAATGAAACTCACGCATATAAATATTGTATATCGGTTAATAAAGCATTTGCATGTATTCTCAGCCCAAAAATGTAGAGAGTAAAAGGGATCTTATGAAACTCACAGTTTAATATTGATATACAATATTGCAGGAAAGCACGTAGACGCATCGGAGATGATAAACACGAGGTTTGATTCACAAAAATACCCCCGAACATTACCCATAATTTCCTTGGCAATAACTCATATTTTCCTTAGCTCTTTCCCGCTCGAAAACATATTTTGAAAATTACTTGGACAGCACTCCGTCGTAATATTTTTTGTACATTATTATTTTTGTATCGCAAAAATAATAACACTAATAATAATAAAAAAATAATAAGATTAATAATAATCTTATTAATAATAATAATAATAATAATAATAATAATAATAATAAATAATAAATAATATTACGGAGTATATATATATTTGTGTATGTGTGTGATTTAAATCGAGCGAAAACACTGAAATTTATAGATGTGGCCTGAAATCTGGAGTCATGCGACTCGCATGGAAATGGCCTTCTGGCCATGCGACTCGCATGAGGACCAGGGACAGCTCACATTGTTTTGGCTCCTAGCTTGTCGACATAATTAAATATTAATATAATATATATAATTTAAATAATTAATTATATATTATATTAAATTCACGTGCATAGTTGACTTGTAATTTTTGTTCCGATAAGTCGTACGTCATCACTCGACTTATGTCCCGGTTCTGGTTTTTCGAATGTCCTTTCGTACGCTGAGAAAACTTGCATTTTACGTTTCGTGACACGTACCTTTGTCAAGATATAGCCTTAAGTTATCCATAAACTATACCACTCATAGTATATCTTAAACTTTCGAGTATTTTGGTCATTTACTTCTATAAATCATCGTCTCGTTATTTGTTAAAAATACATTTTAAAATAGTGTTTTACTGTAGCAAAGTTACTGTAGCAAAGTCAAATTTTACTGTAGCAATTCACTGTAGCAAAGTCAATTTCACTGTAGCAAATAGTGATTTTCGAAAACACTGTAGCATTTTGAGTAATGTGGCAATTTGAAAACACTGTAGCAAATTAGTGTTTAACTGGTTCATCTTAAACGCTTTAGTTAACTTATCTAAATATCAATTGAATCAATAAACGAATGTTACTATCGTTTATTATATATATGTATATATCTTTTTAATATACATAAATCAGTTTTTAAATACACATTGGACGTTATTTATAAATAAATTTTAATAATAAATATTTCAACTTATCATATACATTCAAATAGATATTTAAACCAATAAGTTTAATGTACGGTATCAAACAATTAATACATTGTTACCTTTTCATGTTATAGTATATATGTATCTTTTTACATATAATTGTTCGCGAATCGTCGAAAACAACCGAAGGTATTTAAATATATAAAAGTAATTCAAAAATTTTGAGATTCAGTTTTACAGACTTTGCTTATCGTGTCGGAAATGTTAATCATACAAAGATTAAGTTTAAATTTAGTCGAAATTTCTGGGTCATTACAGTACCTACCCGTTAAAGAAATTTCGTCCCGAAATTTGAGTGAGGTCGTCATGGCTAACAATAAAAATGTTTTCATGACGAATATGAGTTGATAAATAGAATTTTATTACCGTTGAGTAATATGGATAAAATAATCCAATTACTCGAAGCGTATAAGAGAAGTTATCGTAATAGAGTGAAATGGAGAATAGAGATTCGTCTTAACTCTTGACGTATTAACGATTGATTTCCATAATTTAAGGAATAGAAAATCTTCATAATCTAAATAAGATTTGATTCTTCGGAATTTAAGGAAATTAAGATTTCTTTTGATTAAATGCGTAATTTGCTTCGATTGCTATGTTTGATATTTCGCTATAAATTGACCTCTTCCGTTTCATTATTTTCATCACTCTTACATCTTCTTCCTCATTTCCTATTTTCAAAAGATTGTAAAAAAATGCTTCATCCAGTTCTGATTCTTGATATACTCCTAACTTTCATATCTGTCATTCTTCTTTTTCATCTACCACCGGAGGAAGTTATTTTCTTCTACCATTACCTTGGGGTTATAGTATTTTTCATTCTCCCGTGTCTTTATATTGCTATACGCATTGATATACACGGTTTGTAATTTCTGGGTAGTTGTTGGGTTTTATATCTTCCCTTATATTTCGATGTCTCTGCTTCTGTCTTTCCATAATTATTGACATCCACAGTCAATACTCTCTCCAATTTACTTATATATACTCTCATTGATATTTTGAAGCTTCATGCTTTTGTTTTATCTTCCCGACTTTAAATCAAGCGAATAATGGTCCAGAATTCGTAGGTATGAATTTCGGAATGAACATAATTAATGTTTTAAAAAAAAAACGGTAATAGCACAATCTGACTTGTCAAATTACCAGAATACCTCGAAAAAGACCGAATCATTAAGAAAATATTTTGTTGATAGTTTAGAGGTTAAATAGAACGAAAGAGTTATGTAATATGGTTTATGATGAGGGTATGATCTGTGAACCTTTATCACGTTCCATTAGAAACTCAGCATGACTTACTGTAATATAATCACGTTGATCAAGTGTCATTATATTATACTAATTCATGCTTCAGTTCCCAACACTACTTCAAAACATTCAAATTTTAAGGTTTCAGAATTTAGAAACTAAAATAGTTTCTTTTATGATGTAATACAGATAGCGCGAAGAGATGAATGATTTCAGATAAGAATGCTTATGAAAATATCTTCAGAAATATCGAGGATATTTAAAAGATACGATGATATCTTAGAATTTCTAATATCGAAGAATGATGAAGAAGATTTGTTCGTAACGGATTTTGAGTTAGTAGCAAGGTATTCGTTAATGACTTCAGCAGATACTGAATCATTTGTATTCTTTGAAGGCAGGTTTAGTCTTTGTGATTTATCCACAGCCCTCCTTCATACTTTGCTCAATCCGTTTTCCAGTTTCAAACCTTCTTTTTTTTCTCAGCTTTACCATCATATTATTCTTTATCATCAAACTTTTGACTGTTAAGGTCGTTTACAGTTTTTGCTGCTTCATCAGCATTGTTCTAATTTCAGAGAACTAGTTTCATAGTTTGGGGTGTTTTTCGGAAATTTCACATTCGAAGTATGTAATTCGAGGAGGTAGACGTTATATGTACACATATAACTGTTGGCGTAGACGTGCTGCAAGATTTCAAAATACTGATTGCAAATTCCCGATAGTTGGAATGGCAACTATTGTTACAAGATGTGGATGAGTACATGATAGGGTTTCAATGTATATATAGTGATTTCCGGAGAGTTTCAAATAGCAGAGTGACGGAGTCGCTGGTACATTTACTGCTAATATGGTGGAACATAAAAGGTTCCCCAGTAACAAAAATGTATATGCCAAAGTTATAAGTTTGAAAGGTCGTCGTTGACTAGTTGAATGGGTGATAATACTGGATACTTTTAAAAAGGAATTGCAAGGTTATTTTCAGTAATGATAATGCCGAAGGATTTATCACAGATACGTGTTAAAGTTTTACTTAGGTTTCGAGAGCTTTCCAGATATATGATTATAATTACAAATCTTTCTTCTCGTAGATATCGTGTAGTTGGTTTGTCTTCTCGTTTGTTCATTAGTTGAAGTGTTTCCAAGAATTTCGATGGGTTTGAACGCAAAATGTAATCATATGATGTTCTAGTACTGTTCTGAATTCAAAGCATGGTTTTCGAAGCATGGTTTTGAAAGATGTAGGAATCTAAGAGTGATGTTTTTCGTTTAATCTTGACTTGGATTCTGATCAATCGAAATCAGAATATGAAATTGAATGAAAATGGTTATTCTGCGATGAACAGATACGTATATCTATAGGTTTGAGCAGTATAGTTAATGATTGCTGAATCAGAATTGAAGAATGTATAGTGTAACATATTAATGTGGAATTTATATATTTCTAGGGTATTACCTACCCGTTAAAATATTCTCATCATTAACAGTTTGTACAAAAGGATTTTCAATTACAATCTTTATGAAAATATATGTATGTATATTTCCTTCAGATGTAATATAGATTTAATGAGTTATTAAACTCATTTGGTTTTCGGTTAGAACTAGAAACGAATAATCTCTTCTATATTAAAGATTACATAATCGTCGCAGGATATTTCTCCAATGAAGTTATGAATTAATACTTCATCGTTTATGGTTATTAGTATTCTTCGGTGCCTACGGTGCGTATGAGGTTGATACTCATGGGACAGATTGTGAGGTTAAGGTTTACGGTGCGGATGTTGTTGTTGGTGGTACTGGTACTGTTGTTGGTTGTGCTGCTGGTTCTGGTGGTGCTACCGGTGCTGCCTGTGATGCCTGCAAATTGTGCATCATATTCTCCAAAGCCACAACTCGAGCGCGAAGCTCGTTAACTTCTTCTATTATTCCGGGATGATTGGCGGTTGGTACGAGAGGATGAATAAAGTTTAAAATTCTAGTTATCATATAATCGTTGCGAAATATCCTGGAAATTAGGGTAAAGATAGTGATTTTCGTTGCGAAATATAATCGTTGCGAAATATCATATAATCTTCTATTACTGTAGCAATTCACTGTAGCAAAGTCAATTTCACTGTAGCAAATAGTGATTTTCGAAAACACTGTAGCATTTTGAGTAATGTGGCAATTTGAAAACACTGTAGCAAATTAGTGTTTAACTGGTTCATCTTAAACGCTTTAGTTAACTTATCTAAATATCAATTGAATCAATAAACGAATGTTACTATCGTTTATTATATATATGTATATATCTTTTTAATATACATAAATCAGTTTTTAAATACACATTGGACGTTATTTATAAATAAATTTTAATAATAAATATTTCAACTTATCATATACATTCAAATAGATATTTAAACCAATAAGTTTAATGTACGGTATCAAACAATTAATACATTGTTACCTTTTCATGTTATAGTATATATGTATCTTTTTACATATAATTGTTCGCGAATCGTCGAAAACAACCGAAGGTATTTAAATATATAAAAGTAATTCAAAAATTTTGAGATTCAGTTTTACAGACTTTGCTTATCGTGTCGGAAATGTTAATCATACAAAGATTAAGTTTAAATTTAGTCGAAATTTCTGGGTCATTACACGTGCTCTCTAAAGTTAATACTCGAGCTCGAAGTTCTCTAATTTCTTCTACTAACCCTGGTTGATTATCAGTGTGAGGTAGAGGTCGGATATCTTCTCTAGTTCCGTTAATGGTAGCTTCAAGATGAAAAATTCTTGCAAAAAGGGTATAAACGGTGTTGCGAACGGGTTCGCCGGTGAGCGGGTCAAGTACTCCAAGGTTAGGTGGTAGATTCGATTCATGATATGGAGTACCTTCTTCCCTTCTCCATAGGGTGAGTATGTCGCGAACCCACCCCCATTTTCTCCAGTAATCACGGTAGTTGATTGGTTAGTGTGCTCCTGTCACGCTGTCTTCGAAGTCAGAGGAACTTGGTCGATTCGTAGAGGCCATCTTACGCGATCTCAGGAAAGATTTTTGGTATGAAGAGTTTAGTGACAGCAATTGATATATGGATGGTATTCTCAATGCATAATTTGCATAGATATATGTAGTACCAGGATCCCTTAAATTGAGGAGAAATTTAAGAGAGATATCAGGCAAGATCTACAGTAACAGATACGCTAAGATATGAATTTTGTCTATACACTATTCATGCAGTCAATGCAGTAATACGTTTCTAGACTAAGAATAATGAGTAGGTAATTTTCTAAGGATGATAAGCAGATGATTTCCGACAAAAATGATAAGCAAAACTTTTGACATGCAGACACGGTCGAAGTCCAGACTCACTAATGCATCCTAATGACTATCAGTTAGACACACTAATGCAAGACCTGGTTCGCTAAGACCACCGCTCTGATACCAACTGTAGAGACCCGTCCTAATCCATCTGAACAAAGTCCATATCGATTATAAACGATTCACAATAGTTGATTACATCGCGAGGTACTTGACCTCTATATGATACATTTTACAAACATTGCATTCGTTTTTAAAAGACAAACTTTCATTACATCGAAAATTGACAGACATGCATCCCATTTCATAAAATATCAAACTATCAATGACTTAATAATAATCTTGATGAACTCAATGACTCGAATGCAACGTCTTTTAAAATATGTCATGAATGACTTCAAGTAATATCTCTAAAATGAGCAATTGCACAGCGGAAGATTTCTTTCGTACCTGAGAATAAACATGCTTTCAAATGTCAACCAAAAGGTTGGTGAGTTCATTAGTTTATCATAAATAATCATTTCATAATTTTAATAGACCAAAAGATTTCATATTTCCATTTCTCATAAACATACGTCCCATGCATAGAGACAAAAATATCATTCATATGGATTGAACACCTGGTAACCGACATTCACAATATGCATATAAGAATATCCCCATCATTCCGGGATCCTCCTTCGGACATGATATAAATTTCGAAGTACTAAAGCATCCGGTACTTTGGATGGAGCTTGTTGGGCCCGATAGATCTATCTTTAGAGTTCGCGTCAATTAGGGTGTCTGTTCCCTAATTCTTAGATTACCAGACTTAATAAAAAGGGGCATATTCGATTTCGATCATTCAACCATATAATGTAGTTTCGATTACTTGTGTCTATTTCGTAAAACATTTATAAAAATTGCGCATGTATTCTCAGCCCAAAAATATAAAAGGGTAAAAAGACAAATGAAACTCACGCATATAAATATTGTAAAACAGTTAATAAAGCATTTGCATATATTCTCAGCCCAAAAGTGTAAAGAGAAAAGGGGCAAATGAAACTCACGCATATAAATATTGTAAAACAGTTAATAAAGCATTTGCATATATTCTCAGCCCAAAAGTGTAAAGAGAAAAGGGGCAAATGAAACTCACGCATATAAATATTGTAAAACAGTTAATAAAGCATTTGCATGTATTCTCAGCCCAAAAGTGTAAAGAGAAAAGGGGCAAATGAAACTCACCATACTGTATTTTGTAGTAAAAATACACATGACTAATTTGAACAATGCAGGGTTGGCCTCGGATTCATGAACCTATATCATTTGTATATTTATTAATATACATTGTTGTAATCGAATAAATATATATATATATAAATTTATTAGTTATATCCTTTTTATATTAATATATATATATATATATATATATATATATATATATATATATATATATATATATATATATATATATATATATATATATATATATATATATATGTTTCGTATATTCATTTTGTACATGAAAATATTGATTTTTGTTATGTTATATGTATTAAATATATTTTATATATATTATTTGTTTGTTACTAATAGTAATTATAATGATACCAAAGTTATATTAATATTGATAAAAATAATAATAATAATAATAATAATAATAATAATAATACTAATAATAATACTTGATATTACTAAATAAATTAATGATGTTAATAATAAATATAGTAATATTAATAATAATAATAATAATAATAATACTTGTAAAAATATCAATTTTTCTATTACCTATAGTTATAATAATAATAATTATAATCATGATAGTAATTATAATATATATATATATATATATATATATATATATATATATATATATATATATATATATATATATATATTTTAGTTATAATTATAATAATACTAAATCTTAATACTTTGTAATGATAAAAATATTGATAATAATAATGATAATAATTATAACAAGAATAATAATAATACTAATAATAATTCTAATCATAATAATATATTTATTACTTAAATGTTAAAATTAATAATGATATTAATAATACTTATAACAATAATAATTTTAGTAGTTTTTATTATTTATAAATCTAAGTATGATAGTAGTACTTAATATTAATAATACTCATAATAATAATAACAATAATAATATTCATAACAATTAATGACAACAATAACACAATAATAATATTTATAATAGTTTGTTATAGTTACTACCTTTAGAAAGCCTTAAAAAAATGCACCAATGTTGGAATCAAACCCATGACCAATCGTAGATCCACAACACCCCTTAACCATCTGCTCTAAACTGTTTTTCTCCTGTATGCTACCAATTAAATTTATATATACTGTATTTTCTGTTTCCGTCTCCTCCTTCTTCTGTTAAACAAACGGTGACCAGGGGAAACACTCAAATTATAATCAATAATCAATATAACTACTTTAAGGTTGGAATTTTGATTTAAAAAGAGTACATAAACATTTAAAGGTCAAGTGGAATCAGTAAAACAATAAAAGGTTTTTTTTTTTTTTAAAACCCGCTGCACAGCTCGCCATGAACCAATAATCAAATTCGTATTTATAATGCGTTTTAGTCCAAGATCAAAACATGAAAAAGATGCTAAATCATCCCTAAAAACTTTCTCAAACATCCATTTCAACAGAAACCTCACATAAATCTTTAATTTGATCTTTGAATAAAGTTTGACTTTTTAATTTCAAAACTTTGACTCCAAAATTTGTTTTCAATTCAAGGATTTGAGGATTGAAACTTTCCAGATAGAAGGAGTAGAAGATTTTAAACAACACTACATTAGTAGTTTTTGAAATTGATTGTAATAGTCAAATTTTTGAAAAATCGACCAAGAACAGAGACGGGTTCTTTATTTTTTTGTTTCATTTTCTAATTTTAATGAGTAATAGGTATTGTCTGAGTAATTAGATGAATCTTAATATTTGTAATCGTCCCAGTTTGATGTGTAATGTTTAATGATGTCGACTGGTAACAAAATTTGACCATAAGGACGTGGAACTCATTAATCAGACAACAAATAATATAAATAAAAGTTAGATATCGACCTCCAACAGATTTTTGGATTAGATGCTTGTTTCTGTGAATTAAAAGTCGTCATATGGAGTCAGGATCAGCAAAAGAAGATTTGGGATTGAGACACTCAACAAAAATTGGATTCTACTCCATTTTTATTTTTTTATTTTTATTTTTATTTTTTTTGTTTTTATTTACAGTTATATATATATATATATATATATATATATATATATATATATATATATATATATATATATAATTTTATATATATCTCCATTCTGTAAAGTATTTATATCTATATATCATATGCATATCGATTTTCATAATCTTCTGTATATACATATATTTATCAGTATTTATATATACTGTAAATATGTATCTGTATTTTTATGTAACAACTAATTAACAAGTAATTATAAATATAATACTTTTAATGTTATAATTAATATTAACATAAAAATTTATAATAATATAATAGTAAAAATAATAATATTATTTTTAATGATATTGATAATACTAGCTATAAAATTATAACAATTATAGTTATAATAATATTACTAATATTTTAATGATAATAACAATATTAGTAATTATAACACTTTATATATATATCAAATTGTATTTATAGATTATATATTTAAAATAATGTTAATACACTAGTATTGATATTTATTTAAAGTAAAAACAATATTATTACATTTCAAAATAACTTATATTAGATATTAAATTTTTTTACACACTTATCATATATTACAATATACCTATAATAATAATTATAGAAGTCATATATATAGATTCATTTTAAATTGTACTTACTTATTTTGTATCATATTTATTTCTAATGTTTAACTTATATTTTATAATTTCAAATTATAATATAAATTTACATTTATATATATACATATTTATTTACAACAATTGTTCGTGAATCGTCGGAGACGGTCAAAGTCAAATGTATTCATGGAAATAGTTCAAACATTAAGAGACTCAGTATAATAGACTTTGCTTATCGTGTCGAAATCATATAAGATTAAGTTTAAATTTGGTCGAAAATTCTCGGGTCATCGCAGTCGATATCCTGGTGTAATTATTAAACAAAGTATTAAGACCTTGTTACAGTTTAAGTCCCCAATTAGTTGGAATATTTGACTTCGGATATAAGGATAATTTGACGAGGACACTCGCACTTTATATTTATGACTGATGGACTGTTATGGACAAAAACCAGACGGGCATATTAAATAATCCAGGACAAAGGACAATTAACCCATGGGAATAAACTAAAATCAACACGTCAAACATCATGATTATGGAAGTTTAAATAAGCATAATTCCTTTATTTTCATATTTAATTGCACTTCTAATTATCGCTCTTTTATTTATTATCATTGTATTTAATTGCACTTTTAATTATCGTACTTTTTAATTATCGCACTTTTATTTATCGCAATTTCATTATTATTATTTACTTTACGCTTTAAATTAAGTCTTTTATTTATTTAATATTTTACATTAGGTTTTAACTGCGACTAAAGTTTTAAAAATCGACAAACCGGTCAGTAAACGGAAAAAACCCCCTTTTTATAATAATAATATTACTTATATATATATTTGTATTTTTATAAGTTAAACTAATATAGCGTTAAGCTTGTTTAAAAGATTCCCTGTGGAACGAACCGGACTTACTAAAAACTACACTACTGTACGATTAGGTACACTGCCTATAAGTGTTGTAGCAAGGTTTAGGTATATCCATTCTATAAATAAATAAATATCTTGTGTAAAATTGTATCGTATTTAATAGTTATTTCGTTGTAAAAATAATACTATTTCCTAGTACACCTCGCACACATCAATAACATAAGTTACGAATGCAAAAGAAAAGTTCCATGATTGAGACATCTGTAAGTAATCCAGCGGAAATCTAACACAGCTGGTCCATAACAGCAAGTCTATAACACCAAGACAGCAATTCTAACAGCGGAAGCAACATCTTCTAAGCACCTGAGAAATACACGCTTAAAAGTCAACACGAATGTTGGTGAGCTATAGTTTGTTTGTAATCAGTAATGTAATGTAGACCATGAGATTTCAGTGCTTCAACCAGCAGTTTAGATCAGTGTTTCAAAACAGTATGAACAGTATATGCTTAACCGTGGGCACCCGGTAACTAACTTAACGTAATAATAATACCCCCTAAAAGTACACTTGGCGAGTGCGTATGTCCTCGAAGTATCAAACACCCGTTAAATGCTAGAGCGACTAGCCCGAGTGGGGATGTCAAACCCTTTGGATCCATATCTAATATTCGCGTTCACCGGTTCAAAAACCAATGATAAAACGTTACCGTGCTAAGGGGAAAGTTTATGCCGTTATATAACCCACACATATGTAAAGTTTAAGTACTCGTGTCTAGTATGTAAAACATAAAAAGCGCATGTATTTTCAGTCCCAAAAATAGTAAAAGTAGTAAAGGGATGCTATAACTCACAGTGAATAAGCAGTAAAAGTCGATATGAAACGTATGCAGGTAGTAAGTCGGTCCGAAAGGTCGTCAACCTAAGTCAAAGGTCACTAGGTCAGTATGTTGTCCCAATAAGTGTAAAAGTGAATAAATAAAGTTTAAGTGTCATCATCGACATCATCATTATCATCATCATTCATCAACACTAAGGTAAGTTTAACAAGAATAGAGATCGAAACAAAAGGCTGACTTCGGACAGCTGTTACGACCTCTATACAAATCGAAAAAACGCATAGTCAGTGGCCATGGCTCCGTATGTGAGTCCTCTAACAGCTGACAACCTAACTCATCTTTGTTTGACCGTGCAGACGGTTTAAGTGCGAGTAGGTCAGAAATTTCAGCACAACGTTACAAAGGCGTAGTGACTTTCGGAAGGCTATAAATCCTAAATCGTATATCGGATTAAGTCGAGGCCTAAATGGCAATTCATCTACTCGAAACGAACTATCTTAAAATCAATTTTCCAGAAGCTCAGAAGTCTGAAGAGACCCCGAAAAACAGCAAACAAGTGCTCCGGTGAGATTCTTGGTGCTTGATGCTCATCACGGTTCTCATCCTTGATGCTTGTAAGCTTCAAGTGTACAACTCTTTGATGTTTTAGCATCACTTTGACCAAGGTTCGACCATAAACACATAACTAAGAGTAAAACCTATCATTCTACAAGTTTTGAACATCAAGATTGCCTCTTTATTGCATAAATCCAATAAAGCTTCAACCTTTGTCCTTTTTACACAAGTTTATGCATCTCCATCATATGTGATGATGAAGACTTGATCTTTATCATCACAATAAACACAAAAAGGTTTCAAGTAAGTGAGATCTACAATAATAACTTAGATCTCAAGTATTAAGAAAACTCTAAGCTAGAAAGCTTGGATCTTTACAAGATTAATGAGACCATAAGCTAGAAAGCTAAGATCTTTAACAAAATAATAAAAGTAATGAGACCATAAGCTAAAAAGCTAAGATCTTTAACATAATAATGAAACCCTAAGCTAGAAAGCTTGGATCTTTAGTGTTCTTGAAGATCTTGAAGCATAAAGCTTGGATCTTTAAGATACATGAAGATCATAAACACAAGTTTTGATCTTTATAACAAAATAAAGAAATCACAAGCTAGATCTAACAAGTCAATGAAGATTCAAAGCTAGAAATCTTGAATCTTTCATGTTCTTGAAGGATTCAAACCCAAGTTTGAATCTACAAGATATAACAAGATCAAAAGCTAAAAAGCTTGATCCTTTAAATGATGATGATGATGTCGTGAATATGAAGAAGAAAAGAAGAAGAAGAAAATTTAATACTTACACTTTTTAGAGTGAGAAAGACTAGAGAGAAAATAAGAGAGTAAGTGTGTGTAAATTGTGAGTGAGATCAAGTGTAAAATGGAATGAAATGGCTTGGTATTTAAAGGGGTGGGGGAGGCCTCATGGCCGTAGCTTCTGGGGGACAAGGGAGGGGACAACTTTTGCTTTTTGGTTAATGGCTGTCTAAAGTTGGTGCTTATGTTGGGATCCAATGCAACAATTGTGATTATGGTTAACAAAAATGCTAGTATGTTCCCTCTAATTAATGGGCATTTGTCTTACATTTATATGGGTCATAAACTTATTAAAATTGGGCTAATTAAATAGTCCATTAGCTAGAGTAGGGTGGACTTGAGTCCAACAAGGTAGAAAAGTCCAACAAGACTAACTAGTAAGCACAAGTAAATTACTAAGCGTAATTAAGCATCCAAAAACCTAAGTAATTGTTATTAGGAAATAAAAATTAGTATTACGTAGTCATAATATTCAATTTATGACCAAAGTTAAACGTGTACCAAGTACATAGCTCGTTTCAAACGTCAAGTGACACCAACGGTCGTAAAAGCATTCGGGGATCAAGTTAAGTGATTAAACACTTAATAGCACATTGTAAGATATTAACCAAAGTAATTATCATGAAATAAGATCCCAGAGCATAAACTCGCTCAGTACGCACAAATACGCAGTTTTGTGAAAGCACAAAGCACAAAAGCAAGTCGAAAAATTCAGGTCGTTACAGCTACGTTGTGGTAGTATTGGTAAGTTCAAACTCCGAATTTCATTTGTTAGAATTGATATTCAAGTTAGGGTTTGAGCTTGATTAGTTGTGAAACCCTTTTAGATGATGAAGTGGGTTTATGGTGACTAGTTATTCTTGTCACTTGGCGGGTTTTGGGATTGGTTGACGTTTTGGCCATGATTAGTCTTTGATAATGTGTTTAATCGCTAGGTTTAGTGATTATTAAAGTGTTGGAACCTATTTTGGGTATTTGGTTGACTAATTTTGAAATGGGTCAAAATTAGGGTTTGGTGTCATTTTAGGCATGACGAGTGTTTAACACTTGTGTTTGGGTTTAATTGTCGTGTTAGGACCATTTTTACTTGTGTTAGTGATTATTAGTTAGTTTGGGCGCAGTTTGTGCTTGGAAGTGCAATTGGGTCGAAATTGCACTAAGTATCAATTAGGTTGGTTTGTAAGTCCACCCTAATTGTGTTGTTTGTATTGTGATAATGGAATAGGTACTTTCCATTGACATGTTGCGGATTTGTTCGGTTGCATTCATCAGGACAACAAGGTGAGTGTTAATATCCTATGTGCATATGTATGTGTAGGATGGGCGCGGGTCGGGTGAAGTGGTTCTCGGTTATAGAGCTCACTTCACATATAGGTGGATTTGATGGACTTGCGTATAGGTCCAATTGGCACGGTTGTGCGTTTTGGTTGACCACCTTTGGTGAGGTGCACACTTTGTGTGTACGTTATCACATGTGTTTGTGATGTGGATTATATAACCCCAATGGGCGAAGGGTTGGTATTGAGTTGTGATTGAATAACCCAGATGATGTGGATTTGTATAATCCCGGGACCGTGGGTTTTGATGTAGGAAGTGAATCACGTGTGGATGCGAATTCACGATGACGCGTGTAGTTTCGGTCATCTTATTGAGGTAGTAGTCTCGTGTGGATGCGGATTTACTAAGGCTCGTGTAGTTCGGCCAACCTCGATGTAGTTGTGATATTGAAGATAGTAGTCTCGTGTGGATGCGGATTTACTAAGGCTCGTGTAGTTCGGCCAATCTTCATTTCGGTATTGGGTTAAGGGGTTAACCTTGGGCGGTTTACGCTTTTGATATATCTATATATTGTCGTATTGTTGTGACTTAGCTAACCCTCCGGGTGTAGCTTGATGGCGTTGTTCACATCGTTGTTGGTGAACTTACATTGTTGTTGTATTAGCTTGTTGTATATCGATCGTAGGGTATGCTTAGATTAGCTTGCCTTTATGCTTGGATGCTCAAGTATGTGTTATTTGTTTATTATCGTGTGGCGTGTCCATTTTATGCATATATATGTATGTAGTATATTCTCACTCACTAAGCATTAGTTTACCCTCTCGTTGTTTACATTTTTATAGATTTGCGTGGAGGCGGTGGCTCGGGTAAACATGGGGACTAATGGATTTGCGTAGTTGCTTAGAAGACGTGCTTTTGGATTTGATTAGGATTGGGTAGCGTATCCTCAATCACCATGCTCGGTCTTTATTTTTGTGTTAAAACTCACGTGGTCGGAAACTTATATTTTGTACGAAAGTCGTAAAACGGCCGATGTAGGCCCGGTGTTGTAAAACTTGTTTTATCGTGAGAAATTCTTAGTTTTACTTATAATGACGTGTCTTGATAATTGGTTTTGTTTAAAAGTGTCGGGAAGCGGGTTTACCGCTCGCGTGTAATTTGAAAAACTGATCAGAGATTTTTAGTTCATTTGGACGCCATCCAAAAGGCTTGGACGCCGTCCTGTACTTCACTGCTGGACGCCGTCCAGATGTACTGTCTCACAAAAAAAAATTTGGGTCGTGTTTTCGGTTGAATAATGGGTTGGGTCGTTACACCTTGCTCCCAGATGGAAGCAATGGAGCAAGAGGCACCTTGCGTCCTTGCTTCCACCTGGGAGCAAGAAACACCTTGCTCCTTGCTCTTAGGTGGAACCAATGTCGCAAGGACGCAAGGCGCAAAGGAGCAAGAGGCACTTTGCTCCTTGTGAGGGCAAATTGGAAAAAAAAAAATAGGGGGGGCACTCACGCATAAAAAGGTCGAAAAAATGGATTTTTTGGTGATAATCTCACCCACAATTCATATAAACGGGGTTGACAACCCTCAAGAACCATATTTCCCTTACCAAAACAAGAATCAAAGATAAAATTTCGAATTAGAGTTTTACCTTAAACACAAGGACGAGTTCTAGTAGCATGGAGACACAATTAGCAAGCAAAATGGGTTAAGATTATCTCCTCTTTCTTCTTATTCTTCTTCCCTGCCTACTTCTATTTCTAACTACTCTCTTTTAACTTGTAATAAATCTTCAGAAAATGGAAATGGTGAAATGAGTTTCAAAATTCCACATTTTGGGGTTTATTCAACATTTTTGAGAAAGTTACACACAAGGGCGGAACTTAGTGTATCACAAAGGGGGTATCCGCCCCACATAGATATAACGGAAAAAAAATGATAATAAAAAAAGAATTAGCCAAAAAATAAGGTCTTTTTTAGTATTTAACCATCATGACTTTGAAAAATTTATTAAATTTTTACACTCACCCCATTTGTATCCGAGTTCATGTTCCGCCAATGGTTACACAATAATACGAAATTAAACCGAAAACAAAAGTGTAAATGAATCTACCAACATTAAGCTCCCTTGCGCTCCTTTTTGTTCGGCCAAGATGTGACCTCATCGACTTTATCGATGTGTACACACACGTAAAGGAGTATGATAAAACATTGTTCGAGCTACTAATAATTAGGGTGCCCGAATGAGGTGGAATCAAATTGTGATCCGCCAAGTCTTGAAAAAAACCTTTATGGTTAACATCCGAAGTACCCCTTGTCTTGATATGTAATGCAAACTCGCCATTAACACTCTTCACCTTCGGCTTGCTTTTCTCTGGTTGAGGTTTTTTAATTGTGCAAGAATTACCAATCGCATTAGTTGCAACAATAATGGGTGAGGCAACATCAAATTGTACCTTCGAACACACCTTGTCCAAAACACGAACATCAATAAATTGGGAATTCGATTCAGCAAACATATCAACACTAATATTAACTAACGAATTGCAAATCAGAGCCAAAAACTGTATTTACGTCTTGAACGAACTCCTATGCGTCATCTTCAACTTCAATACCGATATACTCATTAGACTTGTTTTATTTTTTGTTTTGAAAAAACGAGAACTTTATAGAAACTGGCCTTTAAAAAGAAAAAAAGGTTAAACAAAGATGCAAGTAATAAGCGAATTAATTCTGAAAAAAATAAAAATAAAAAAACCCTAATCAACTGCACCTGACCCGAGATTTACACAAATCTAATTCAATTCAATTCAATTCAATTCACTAACTCAGACATTTGAGACCGAATAGACCTGGTTGGCTAGAAAAATACAACCTTTTTCCAATAGTTATCTATCTATCTATCTAATAAATTACGGAGTATTATCTTGAAAATTCAATTTCAATTTGATAGCTACAACAATAATCACAAACCTATTGTGCTTTCCATCCTAGATAATAATTGAAGTCCAATATAATCTAGTCTTGTCTGTAATTTGTTTCTAGGGTTTAAGAAAAATACAGTAAGAATTAGAGTGAGTCGGAAGTGAATGGGGAATCCAAAGCAGAAGTGGACGCCGGAGGAAGAAGAAGCCCTACGCGCCGGAATCGCTAAACACGGCACCGGTAAATGGAAAAACATCCAAAAAGATCCTGAATTCAACCACTTGTTATATTCTCGTTCCAATATCGATCTCAAGGTTCTCTTTTTTTTTTTTTTTACCCTTTTTGAATACTTACATAAATAAACATCCTTCAATTTTACAATTACAAATATTATGCATAGTTACATATGTATATCAGCATCCATGTCTTTTGTGGATATTATTATATGGTAAGTAATTGTTTTTAGATACTTATGTAGTATTCTGTTGTTAGGGTTTCACATATTTGTCCCCCAATTCTGAATTTCTTCTTTATATGATTATACAGCTGAAGGTCAATTAATTAAGAAACTCTTAAATGTATAAATAAATTTACAACTTTTGATTTGTAATGAACGTAGGAACATACATTTGTCTATATACACTTCGTAACTTATATGAACGTACATCTGTGTATGTATGTATAATACAGTACTACTGTAATCACTCGCCTTTAGCGTGTAACGACAATCTTTATTATCTTGTTATAGGATAAATGGAGGAACATGAGTGTAAGTTCGAGTGGTCAAGGTCCAAGGGAAAAATCAAGAACACCGAAAGCAAAAAGTAGTACCGATGCTCCTACAACACCTTTGGCCATTACACACACTCCTGGTTCCTCAGCGATCGTTTTAGCTGACCCATCATCTGCTGATGTCAGTGTGCATATGGATGATGCATCAAAATGCTTACTTGATGGAAAAACCGCTTCCAAGTATGTTATTATTCTATTAAATTGTAATTTTCAAATTGTTTATTTATGGATGGTGATTAATATTAGTGTTTTATTTTTTAGGTATAATGCAATGATTTATGAAGCATTGTCAACGCTGAAGGATCCAAATGGATCAGATACTAGTGCAATTGTTAGTTTCATTGAGGTAATAAATATCAGATGATTCTTAAACTTATATTTATGATGTTTACCATGTTTTTAACTTATGATGTCGCAATCTCTGTGATACACAGAAAAGGCATGAGGTGCCTATCAATTTTAGGAGGTTATTAACTTCGAGGTTAAGAAGGCTTGTTGCTCAAGATAAACTTGAGAAGGTGAACTTTTTGAATGTTTTCAGGTGTCAAACTATTAAATACAATGCTTTTTCAACCCAACCCATAGCACCCTATTGGTCCTGCGCACTCATTTTGCCACCACTAATAAATGCAATGCTCTTTCGAAAAGTATTTGTTTTTGGACCTTGAAACATTGTTAAATATGATCATATGATATTGCATATGGGAATGAGCAACGTTTGCGGATGATTAGGTTCAGAACTGCTATCGACTTCGAAAGGAGTTAGAGAATGGAAGCAAGGGTCCAATCCCGAAAGCGAAAGAGATTGGGCCTAGGATATTCGCGGTCAACAACAGTCAACATGTTGGTGAAACATTACAAGAGGCTGCAGTTACTGCTGCTTATAAAGTTGCTGAAGCAGAAAACAAGTCGTTTGTTGCAGCTGAAGCTGTGAAAGAAGCCGAAAGGGTGTCCAGAATGGCTGAGGAAGCCGAAGCTTTCCTGCATCTAGCCCAACAGATTTACGACAGATGTAACGGCCCCACATCCCTCTTAAGTCTAAAATAGTCTAGACCCCCACCCACAAATGTAGTACGTACTGACCATTGGTTTCAACTTGTTCTGCCTACAGGTTCGCGTGGTGAAGTGGTGATGGTGCAATGACGTGTGCATGTGAAAGTGTTAATCGTTAGTTTGACTGTTCCATAATATCATATGAAGGTATCTAGTTTCGCCATGTTTAAAGTTTAAAACGCCTTGTGTGTGTGAATGTTTTGTGTAACTATATGTTTTGGCTTCCGATAAAAAGTAGGTTTCGTGTAGCTATCTGTTTTTTTGGGTGGTGTACATTGCCGAATCTAGGATGAAAAACTAAATGAGGTCCCCAAATTTTTTTCAGACCTAATTATATTTGAAGGGTACTTTAGTGGCTGTTTACCTTAAGAAAATTATAAACTCCACAAATACATGAGGGCCTATACTTAAATTTGGTGATGTCCTGTATAATTTGAAGAGGACTTTGGGGCCATGTAGTGTCTACATAGAATCGCCCTTGGTGGTGTGGTAAATGTTACTATTTCTCACTTTGGAAGCCACTTTTGGGTTCGTTTTAATGTCAATTTTATAGATGAAGTAAGTTTTTCTGAAGTCAAGCCGGCTCTCTTTTTTTTTTTTTTTTTTTTTTTTTCCCGAAAGGCAGGTAGAGAATGGCTAGCTGGAGTATAGGAACTGGGAAGTGTATTTGGTACGTAATTGGTAACCTGAGGTTGACCATACGAGGCTGGCTTATTGTTACAAACGGTTATTTTATACGACAACAAGTTCTTAATTAATGCACCATCAATAGTAGCAGCAGCAGCAGTAGTATCGTGTGTGCAGAAATGTAAGAGAATTTGTCACAAACCGATGTTTGCACACATAAACACTGTTAAACACTTGTATGAAACCCGGTATATAGGTGCCAACTCAATCTAAATTAAGTGATAATTGAAGTATAGGATTCCCAAACGTTATTGTAATCGTAAGGTACAACGTTTGAATTTACATGATAATTTACACTTTTGACATGCATCGTTGATATACATGATAATAGTTCACTGCGATATAGAAATAGTAATTAGTTAGTAATAATAATAACAATATTGACAAAATAGCTATAATTAATTAATCATTGAGTTATAATTCAATGATTTAAATTATACTCCGTAGCTCAATTTCATCATTTCATCGTGTATTAACAATAGTCTATATTCTCGTGATTTATAGTTGAGGGATATATGTAGCATAAAAAGTGGAATTTATGTGTTTAATTCTAGTCACATGTTCCCGTAATCACGAGTCACACGATTATCCTCTTCCATTTTTATTGTCGAACTATTAACAGGAGGCCGCCTGATCGGTTTTACCCTTTCTTGTTTTAACACCAATTGACGTTCAGCATCTATTACTAATACCTTTGAACATGAAGTGAAAAACATTATAACAATTGACATGGTTTGTAGAGTTAATAAATGCATAAATATAATCACCCAAAAAGTGTTTAATGTCTCTTCAAGTATACGTTTGGGTTTCAATTCCGGGTTTTTTTTGTTTCGCAATGTAATTTTCATTGATTATGTTTGTTCTTACTTGTTTCTTTTCGGTCAATTGTAATTCTTTGCTTGTAACGGGTCACTTTCATTTGTTTGATGAAAGACCCTCAATTTGTTATGATATAATTCAATCTTTTTCGCCGTAAAAAAAAAAAAAAAAAAAAAAAATGGGAACGAAACAACAAGAACTCCAATTTTCATTTATTTGTGCTGTGTATTATAGAAGACAACAACAAAACCACAAACAAAAACAACAAAATCTTGTTACAGATCTCTTGAAGTGGACACAAACAAAACAATATTATATCCTTGAGCCCAGTAGGCCCACACTTATTTAACTTAAATAAATAATCCATTTTACGTGCCATTTAACGTATCGTCGTAACTTTATAATATATGTATTTATTAAAGCGGTATTTCCGTATTTTATAGACCATGTATATCTGTTTATAATCTGTTTATAAGACCTTGCTAAGTAACACTACTCGTATATGTTAGAAAACTAAAATTTCTCGATCAATTAAGGTAGACAAATATCGTAATTTGAGGGATAGTGTCGTTGTACATTTTTCAAAGGGATAATGATCTATACACTATCAAAATTATCCACACATAACCGAATTAACCAAATATATATCATAATAATTATATTGTACAATCATCTAAATCTAAATGAGTTTTAGCTAGTTGAATACGGAGTAGCTTTTTTTTTTTTTTTTTTTTTTTTGGAACTACAATATATTAACACGCCACACCCCTCTAGCAAGACACTAAAGGGGGGGAAAACAAAACATCAACAATTACAATGGCTTAATAAGCCAAGAATTCCAACAAGGTTACATTTACTCCTACTAGCGACCAAATTAAAAGAATAGTATCTAATAGAATCAAAAAGGGTGTCCTCCTTCAAATAATCCATAGGAGAGCACCAATGATCGAGTATAAACGAGTCTTCGATTCTTGAGGCAATCGAGTTGCTTCGAACCAAGTATTCCATTCCTCCCACGAACAACAAATAGGGATGTCCAACTCCACCCATATCCGAACCTTACGCCATAAATCCAATGCAAGAGAACACTCGAAAAATATGTGAGCACATGACTCCACTTGACACACACAAGTTAGACAACTCGTGTCATCAATCTCCATACCCCTTACGACAAAATTTAATCTAGTAGGAAGCAGGTCCCATGCTTCACGCCACAAAAAAATGTTAATCTACCTAGGAATCTCTTTAACCATTTTGTCACTATAGACGACGAAGGAAGCCACGAATCATCCAGAAAGATACGGGTCTCACTCACTTGGAACATGTCGTCATTAGAAATCGACCATAGCCACGAGTCATCAACCTCACTAACCATACATGGACCACACATGGAGTAGCTTATTAATTTAGGTTAGCCACTTCCATTTATTATTCGTAGTTTTTATGAGAGATAATGTAAATTTTACTATAACGAGTAATGATTAATTAATCATGATGTAGTAGCTGAATGATAATTTTAGGTTTCTCATCAAGTAGAAAAGGAGGTCATGAGTTTAAAACCATGAAGAATAAAAAAAACTTTTCATGACCTCAAAGGTTCACCATGTATAATTCTCACCAGTTTGCAAATCAAGTTATCATTTCGAGATAAGTCGGCTTACAAGGAGATTAGAAACTCAGACTCCAAAGAAAAGAAAAAAAGCTGATTGGCTTGATTCCTTAATCAATGGAGAATCCATTGCCTGGAGAAGATTTTAATTTTAATTTCATCGCATTCAAAATCATAATTACAAGAAGATTGGGACTTTTTAAAAGTTTCTCCCCACTAATACTAATGGTCCTTGTATTTTACCACTTTTATTTTTATAATATATATATATATATATATATATATATATATATATATATATATATATATATATATATATATAGATATAATCAATTGAGAAGTAACCAATCGGGGGGAAGAAAAAAAAAATCGTTTTTTTAAAAAACTTTGTTCACAAACATTATAGATTGGATGAAAATATGAACATTTAGAAAAGACACTTCGTGATGAATGTTATTATTTTGGAGGGAAAACGATCGGCAAAAATAACATTCGAGATTATGTTGTTCGTGAAGAATATTAACGTTTTTTTTTCTTCCATAAACCCAAAACACCAAACCCTAAAGCCTAAAAACTAAATTCTACACCGTTCGTGTTAAAAACTCAATCTAAATCCTAAATCTAAACCCTAAATCTAAACCCTAAACCCTAAATTTCTAAACCCTAATATCTAAACTCTATAAACCCTAATATCTAAACCCTAATATTCAAACCCTAATATCTAAAACCTCAAAATACGCTCGAAAAACACGATAATTGTTATATATATTACTTCTTCGAGCGTTTTCCCGCCAAAATAAAAATATTTATCACAAAGTGTCTTTATTAAATGTTCATATTTTCATCCAATCTATAATGTTCGTGAACAAAGTTTTTTCAAAAAACGAGAAAAAAAAATTGCTTCCCCCCGTTTTCCCCCGAATGGTTACTTCCCTCTTGATCCTACCACTATATATATATATATATATATATATATATATATATATATATATATATATATATATATATATATATATATATATATATATATATATATATATATATATATATATATATATATATATATATATATTCCATGAATTTCATGAACCCATTTAGTTTTACATCTTAATAACCTGTTTAGTTTTACAATTTAATAACCTAAGATTGATAAAACGTATACTAGAAGTTCAAATATATATATATAACTCAACAAAGGAAAGAACTCGGAGAACTAATTCAGACCCGATGTAACCAACAGATGACCTTCAATCTGTTGCAGATTAACCTTCAATCTGTATGCAGATTGACCTTCAATTTGCAACGGATTGAAACTTTTTTTTAAATTTAAGTCTGCAACACATTAACCTTCAATCTGTAACAGAATGACCTTCAATCTGCAACAGATTGACCTTCAGTCTGCAACAGATTGAGCCCATTTGCGTGTAAATTTAATCCAATATGTGGTAATATTGACTCATTTGTGATATTGTAGTTCAGTCTGCCTACAGATTGAGTTCAATCTGTATGGCTCTAAGTCTATTTGCAAGATGTAATTAAATATTCATTGTGAAAAATAATTATATTAAATATTTAGTTAAGTTAAATGTAAACCAACAACAATTCAATATATATACAACATGATTCAACATTTTATAAAAGATAACTTATTAATGGTCATCATATTTCTCTCAAAAATTATATGCATATGATAGATGCATATCACAAAAATCAAGTCAAGACAAAAAAAAAAAAAAAAAAAAAAAAATGGTAGGAATCATCTTGTGAATCTACCCGCAAAGTTTTAGATTCTAACTATTATATTCGAGCTCGAATTCGCGAGTCAAAGGTTGGGGGAAAAGTCAACAATTTCTTCATGATTCAAATTCATAATCTATATGATGTTTCAGCTTAAATTGACGATTGACGGGCATTATATGCAACATTTTAAGCAACATTCATGTTGAAATCAACATCTAAAACGCCTTGAATTTATGAATTGAATTCATGTTCATCGTTCATAATAGCGGTTATGTTTTTTGCTTTGGTTCACTGGGTTCGCTGCTATCGAAAGTTCTCTCCGGATCCTTTCACATCAACTATAGAATGTGCATCGTATATTCTTTTTATCACTTATAATATTTGTTTTCTTTTCTAACTTACAATTAACTCCCCTCACACTTGGGTACTGATTGTAATTTATCACGGGTATAAAATATAATTTTAAGGGTATAAAAGATAAATTCACTATTTAATGTAAACCCACCAACCAAAACCCACTATAATTTTTTTATCGAATTTAACTTTCTGTTCGTCGCGAGTTAGGTTCCACCGCCATCACCGTTCAACTCGAAATAATTTTACGAACTAAAAGCAATAAATTGTGTTCGACCCGGAGTTTCGATGCACTACTAACAGAATATTTCTTTATAGCAATAAATATGAAAGTGTTTGAATTTACAGTTTAAGTCCTTAAACTAATTATGAACGCACAAATATAACTATTATAATATTAATTATACATGACGACTCCCCCGAGTACCAGTATTTTACTGGAAAGACTAACAACTTTTCTAAAATTAAACTCGCGGTTTACACTAATATTTAAAAAATAATTGTATATAATAATTATAAAATAATATAACTTAGTCTTTTGTCACAATCCAACAATTTTATGGCCCAACCCACTAAGTTTATGGCCCAATATGTGAAAATCAAAGAAGGCCCAAGAACCTCATGGAAGTTCACTAGAACTTTCGCATGAGTTCTTCCATGGAATAGTATAGAATGTCCATGGAAATATCTAGATACATGAAGCTTCTAGTTCTTAGATCTTAGCCATCCATTGTATTTAATCCTAGCCATCCATTTTGTGATATGAGTAGTATAAATAGGGGTGGCCTCATTTGGCACACCACACCTCAAATCTCAAACATTCTCTCTTGAAAAGCATTCTCAAGCAATATAAGTATTTTCTTCAATTCCACTTGTTCTATAATATTTTCTCTTTTGGTTACTTGAATCTTGATAAGGTCCGAGTAAGGCTGACTTAGTAGAGACTAAGTGCCGCACGTGAGCATATCGAGATAAGTCTGTGACATTTGGTATCAAGAGCATGGTCGATTCAAGGAGATGGCAACCGAGACCGAGAAGAATGTGAGCGCAACAAGTGGTGTGATGGGTGATGAGACTCGTGGTCGGGTAGAGACTCGCCAAGGAGCCAAGAAGAACTGAGGTACGTCCAAAGACTTTGTCGCAAACTTGAACAAGAGGATCAAGAAATGCCCCGTTCATATACAATATAAACGATTCACAATAGTTGATTACATCGCGAGGTAATTGACCTCTATATGATACATTTTACAAACATTGCATTCGTTTTTAAAAGACAAACTTTCTTTACATCGAAAGTTGACGTCAAGCATACTATTTCATAATACCTCCAACTATAATTGACTTAATAATAATCTTGATGAACTCGACGACTCCAATGCAACGTCTTTTGAAATATGTCATGAATGACTCCAAGTAATATCTCTAATATGAGCAAATGCACATCGGAAGATTTCTTTCATACTTGATAATAAACATGCTTTCAAGTGTCAATCAAAAGGTTGGTGAGTTCATAGGTTTATCATAAAACAATAAAATTCATCATTTTGATAGACCACAAGATTTAAATCCTGCATGGTACAAATGGGCTCGAATCCTATTCCCACCTGTAATGTACATGCGATATCTTTTAAATACAGTTTACCTTTCTCGTGTACGAAATCATCTTTCATAAATCTTAGTAACCGTACACATATCTTGTGCACAAAAATAACATACACATAACCTGTGTATAAAATCATTCTCTCGATACATAACATTCACTTTTCATTGCTTTCATAGCTTGGCTTGGTAACCGACCTTAACATATAATGCGCATAATAATATCCCCAAAACTGTGACGACCCGGGAATTTCCGACCAAATTTAAACTTAATTCTTATATGATTTCGACACGATAAGCAAAGTCTGTAATGTTGAGTCTCGAAATTTTTGAAACTATGTTCATGTATGCATTTGACTTTGAACTATTCCCGACGATTCACGAACAACTGTTTGTAAATAAAAAATGTAAATAAAAGATATAAATATGGAATTTGACACATGTATGGTTACATATTAAATGTTACTTGTAATATCATTAGATATTATTATTACATTTATCCTTAATAACCATGAATATTATTATCATCTTTATAATTATTATTATTATTATTATTATTATTATTATTATTATTATTATTATTATTATTATTATTATTATTATTATTATTATTATTATTATTAATATCTTAGTATTATAAATTTTACTATTATTATTATGATTATTTATTATCAATATATTTATCAATATTATTAGTATTATTATAAATAACATTAATATTAATATAGTTATTATTATTGAGAATTATTTCCAATATTATTAATAATTATTGATATTATTATCATTATTATAAATTGTATTATTATTATTATTATTATTATTATTATTATTATTATTATTATTATTATTATTATTATTATTATTATTATTTATACACTTATTAATGGTATTAATATTATCCTTAATACACATATGTAAATCCATATACAGAATCAAATCACTATCACTTTATAATTTTGTTCAACTAATTAATATGAATGTCGACCTCAATCCACAGTCAAAATCCAAAATTTGTTACACATCAATTTCCAAGTTTTTATCTTTATCTGATTCAGTTAGAAGTCCATATCCACTTTTTATTTAACTTTGTTTATTTCCTCATCTGATGGATTCCTCTTGTCGAATAATCTTTCCATAAGGTCAGCAAATGATTGAACAATACTATTTTTGTTTGATCTTCGAATTATTTATGTGCATGCTCCCATACAACTACATATTTACTTACACTGTGAGACCCATGATCACCACCCCTATCATCAACTACTGTATTTATTTCTTTTCTCTTCTTTCATACTCAATACTTAAACCAAAGCAACCCATTCGATCATACCCATAACCGGAATCTAAGTTTGCAGTATGTATTCTCACTATCCAACCCAAACACCATCAAACTTCTGTTCTTGGTTTATGTTCGATAACCAGTAAATGGGAGCTTTAGTTATGTTGTTCCTACTTCGGTCCTCTGTTGAATCATTACCACATCGAATCACAATCACCATAACCATTACATGATACTTCACAATTAACGGTTACTACTTGAACCTCATCACCACCCGAAACCACAACAAACCATCACCACTCCAATGTCAACAACAACCATCTTTATTCCCTTCGTTAGTGTTTCTACTGCTACGTATTATACCCTTAGAAACCCACCACCATGATTATGAATAACTTGTTTTGGCAGCCATAAAACCATCAAATGGTGTTCCTATCTCCTGCTCCTTTGATAACCCACAAACTAACAAATACCACAAAAAGTTACTACCTTGTTGCTGCTATTTGTCTCTTGTTTCTTTCGTTTGTCAAACACCGGTACACCACCATTAAACTATTGATCGAGTTACATACTGCTCCTGTTCGAACCTTCTGTTTTCTGCAAACTATCGTGATCACCACCACAAGAAAACTCCACCACCTTTTAAAATGCTACAATCGCTGCTATATAATTATGTCTGTTTCGATTTTCAATCAAACCCAACAGCCCCTCTTTTGCTCAATATAAACCCACCCATATTACTCGAGTATTACTACTTTATCTTTTTCTTACTAACCGACAATTACTATGTGGATAACCCACTTGATCATGAAAGGAAATAGAAAACGAGTTAGTGGAATATTAGATCATATATTATTTTTCTTTTGGCCGAACAATTAGTGGTATTATTGAGTGACTTTACGTGTTCTTTCTTTTCTGGTGGGGACCGACAAACACACTAGTTCAATCAGTTCATATATATTAAGTTTAAATAGTTTTCCTTGGGCCGTTTTAGAGGTGTTGTGGGCCGAGATTGGGTTTAGATATTATAATTGGAACGAATGATGATGACGGGTATAAGAATGAGGATGATGAGCATGTCGATGATGAATGGTACACGATGCATAATGATGATTATAAAATGATAATCATAATTAACGTGACAGTTGATGATAATAGTTTAATCACGATGATGATTAAGATGATAGAAAGATGATGACGTTCAAAGAAGAGGAAGAGCAGAAGAAATAGGATATATGATTATAATTTAAGTTTAAAACAGAAATGGGACGACAGAGGGAGGGTTGGACGTGTTGTGTTTAAACAAAAGGTCTCGGGTTCGATTCTAACAAGCTGCGTATATTTTTTTTTATTTATCAATTGAATAGAGGTTGGGCCAAATAGATTACTGTTGGATCGAATTGCTGGTGGGCCGATGCAACTTGGGTCTGTTCTCAATAGTTGGGCCGAAACCTGCTTGTTGGGCCGCTGGACTTTGTTACTATGATTGGGCTCGGCATTTGGGGCTTCAAGTATTAATGTCTTAAAACAATTAAAATTGAAGTTTAATAGAAAAACAAGCTGATGGTCCACTGGTTGGGGTATTTTCGTGTGAGCAAGAGGTCGCGGGTTCGAGTACTGTCTAGGGCATTATTATTATTTTTTGAAAAGCTCCTTAAAGGTAGTTTACTTATTTATCATTGTTATTATTATTACTAATAGTATTATTATTATTATTACCATTATCATTATTATTATTACTATTATTATTACTATTATTATTACTATTATTATTATTATTATTATTATTATTATTATTATTATTATTATTATTATTATTATCATTATTATTATTATTTTTAATGTAACTAGTGTTATTAATATATCAAATATAGATCTTCTATATAAAAGTATATTATTTACATAAAACATAACTATATTAATATGTTTGTAATAAATATTAATTATCAAGTAATGTATATAAAAATAAATATAGCTAATTTATTTATTAATGAAACGTACAAGTTACTAAAATAACAATTAATAATAAAATCTAAACTTGTTCGATTACAAGTATATATTTTAATAAATATATGAATAATATAGGTTTCGTGAATCCGAGGCCAACCCTGCTTTGTTCAGTTGTTAAATATCGTCATATGTATTTTTACTACAAAATAAAATAGGTGAGTTTCATTATTCCCTTTTTTTATATATATTTGGGCTGAGAATACATGCAATGTTTTAATAACTGTTTTACAATATTTATATGCGTGAGTTTCATTTGCCTTTTTACCCTTTATATTTTTGGGACTGAGAATACATGCGCTACTTTTATAACTATTTTACGGAATGGACACAAGTAATCGAAACTACATTCTATGGCTGAATTATTAAACCGAATATGCCCCTTTTTAGTCTGGTAATCTAAGAATTAGGGAACAGACACCCTAATTAACGCGAATCCTAAAGATAGATCTATCGGGCCCAACAAGCCCCATCCAAAGTACCGGATGCTTTAGTACTTCGAAATTTATATCATGTCCGAAGGAGGATCCCGGAATGATGGGGATATTCTTATATGTATATTGTGAATATCGGTTACCAGGTGTTCAATCCATATGAATGATATTTTTGTCTCTATGCATGAGACGTATGTTTTATGAAATATGGAAATATGAAAATCTTGTGGTCTATTAAAATGATGGAAATGTTTATTTATGTTAAACTAATGAACTCACTAACCTTTTGGTTGACACTTGAAAGCATGTTTATTCTCAGGTACGAAAGAAATCTTCCGCTGTGTAATTGCTCATTTTAAAGATATTACTTGGAGTCATTCATGACATAATTTGAAATACGTTGCATTCGGGTCAATGAGTTCATCAAGATTATTATTTATTCAATTATAGTTAGTTATATTGAAATGATTTGCATGCCGTCAACTTTCGATGTAATGAAAGATTGTCTTTTCAAAAACGAATGCGATGTTTGTAAAATGTATCATATAGAGGTCAAGTACCTCGCGATGTAATCAACTATTATGAATAGTTTATAATCGATATGGACTTCGTCCGGATGGATTAGGACGGGTTGTTATAGTTGGTATCAGAGCAGTGGTCGTAGCGAACCAGGTCTTGCATTAGTGTGTCTAACTAGGAGTTGTTAGGATGCATTAATGAGGCTGGACTTCGACCTAGTAGTTGTTAGGTTATATTAATGAGTCTGGACTTGAACCTAGTCCGCATGTCAAAAGTTTTGCTTATCATTTTCTTGTCGGAAATCATCTGTTTATCATCCTTAGGAAATTACCTGCTTATCATTCTTAGTCTAGACACATCTTACTGTAATGATTGCATGAATAGTGTATAAACAAAATTCTTATCTTAGCGTATCTGTTATTGTTACCTTTACCTGACAGCTTCCGTAGATTCCTTCGTAACTTATGGGATTTTAGTATTATATATGCATATGTAAATTATGTATTGCAGGGTACTATTCTACATCCTATAATCTATTTCTTATTGAAAATCCTTCATCTGATTGTACAAGATGAATCCCTCAACCAGTTCGAGTTCCTCAGATTTCGATAACTATTCCGATAGTTATTCCGACAGCTATTCTGACATGGATATTCAACTAAGCTCCGAAAGCAGTGTCATCAGAATGAATCAACCAACCATCCATCCCTAATTAATCTGATTAGTTTGTAGTCGACTTAATCAATGGAGACGCGAAGAAGGCGATCCTTCTCACCAACCGAATTTACCTTTTGACGATGAACCTGAAACACTTATCAGCGAACCAGTCCGAAACACCATATTTACCCTCATTTCCAGGATATCTCGCAATGATTATATGATATCCAAAATCCCCAACCTTATTCATTCGCTCGTTCCTACCGACAATCATCCCGGAATAATATAATAAGTCAACGAGCTTCGCGCCCGAGTTGTAGTCTTAGAAAATATGGTGCAAAACGTACCAGCTTCAGCAACATCACCAGCACCAACAGTACCACCAACATCAATACCAGTACCACCAACAACCTAAGTTTCAACATCACACGCCTCAACATCTCATTCTGTACCTCGAGTATAATTATCATTCTACGAATCGTTCTACATCGTTTATCTTCGTTTGACATGGCGAATATGTAATCTCTAATGTTTTAGAGATTATATATTCTTGTTCTAACGTAAATTAAATGAGTTTAATATCATATTAACTCATTAAATCCATGATTGCATCTGAAGAAAATATATATACAAGTATATTTTCATAAAGATTGTAATTAAAAATTCTTTCGTACAAACTGTTAATGGGGAAAATATTTTAACGGGTAGGTAATACCCGAGGAATATTTAGATTTCACTTTAATAAGTTACATTGTACATTCGACGAATCTGATTCAACAGTCATTTACTATTCTACTTACATCTACAGATATACGAATCCGTTCACCACAGAATAACCATTTTCATTCAATTTCATATTTGGATTTTGACTTCTCAGAATCCAACAAGTGGCATAATGAAGAAAAACATTGGACAAAATAAAATTTGATAGAAACAAACGAATTAACTAATTGAAATATTGTTAAGAATCCACGCTAACTGTTCCTAGCTAATTATTCCTAGCTAAATGATTACATTTTATTTATCGCAATTTAATTATCGCAATTTTATTTATCGTCATTTAATTTATGTTATTTACTTTACGAACTTTATTTATCGTCATTTAAATTCTGTTATTTATTTTACGCACTTTAAATGTCAGGACACGTATACAAGGTTTTGACATATCATATCGACCCATCTATATATATTATTTGGAATAACCATAGACACTCTATATGCAGTAATGCGGGAGTTAGCTATACAGGGTTGAGGTTGATTCTACAATAATATATATAGTTTGAGTTGTGATCGAGTCTGAGACATGTAAACGGGTCACGATACGTATTAATTAATTCGAATATTATATATTAAATTATATATGAATGATTGGAATGTCAACTGTGGACTAATAACATTGGACAATTAAAATTAATTACAATATTGATTATAACATATGAAACTAAAAATTTCTAAAAACAGCGTTTAATCAGCGTTTAATCATCTAAAAACACAATTCTCTTGAAACAACCTCAGATTGATAACCGGTGATTCAGATATGACTGCATTAAATGTAGACAAAACATTAAAATTGTAGATGGCCTAAATGGCCAAGAGTTTGATGATAAAGAATGGATTGTTGGTGAAATGTCCCATTCTTATTGATTAAAAACGTTCCATATTAATTGATTTCGTTGCGAGGTTTTGACCTCTATATGAGACGTTTTTCAAAGACTGCATTCATTTTTAAAACAAACCATAACCTTTATTTCATAAATAAAGGTTTAAAAAGCTTTACGTAGATTATCAAATAATGATAATCTAAAATATCCTGTTTACACACGACCATTACATAATGGTTTACAATACAAATATGTTACATCGAAATCAGTTTCTTGAATGCAGTTTTTACACAATATCATACAAACATGGACTCCAAATCTTGTCCTTATTTTAGTATGCAACAGTGGAAGCTCTTAGTATTCACCTGAGAAAAAACATGCTTTAAACGTCAACAAAAATGTTGGTGAGTTATAGGTTTAACCTATATATATCAAATCGTAACAATAGAGCACAAGATTTCATATTTCAATACACATCCCATACATAGAGATAAAAATCATTCATATGGTGAACACCTGGTAACCGACATTAACAAGATGCATATATAAGAATATCTCCATCATTCCGGGACACCCTTCGGATATGATATAAATTTCGAAGTACTAAAACATCCGGTACTTTGGATGGGGTTTGTTAGGCCCAATAGATCTATCTTTAGGATTCGCGTCAATTAGGGTGTCTGTTCCCTAATTCTTAGATTACCAGACTTAATAAAAAGGGGCATATTCGATTTCGATAATTCAACCATAGAATGTAGTTTCACGTACTTGTGTCTATTTTGTAAATCATTTATAAAACATGCATGTATTCTCATCCCAAAAATATTAGATTTTAAAAGTGGGACTATAACTCACTTTCACATATTTTTACTTCGTCGGGAAGTAAGACTTGTCCACTGGTTGATTCACGAACCTATAACAATATATACATATATATCAAAGTATGTTCAAAATATATTTACAACACTTTTAATATATTTTGATGTTTTAAGTTTATTAAGACAGCTGTCCTCGTTAGTAACCTACAACTAGTTGTCCACAGTTAGATGTACAGAAATAAATCGATAAATATTATCTTGAATCAATCCACGACCCAGTGTATACGTATCTCAGTATTGATCACAACTCAAACTATATATATTTTGGAATCAACCTCAACCCTTTATAGCTAACTCCAACATTCACATATAGAGTGTCTATGGTTGTTCCGAAATATATATAGATGTGTCGACATGATAGGTCGAAACATTGTATACGTGTCTATGGTATCTCAAGATTACATAATATACAATACAAGTTGATTAAGTTATGGTTGGAATAGATTTGTTACCAATTTTCACGTAGCTAAAATGAGAAAAATTATCCAATCTTGTTTTACCCATAACTTCTTCATTTTAAATCCGTTTTGAGTAAATCAAATTGCTATGGTTTCATATTGAACTCTATTTTATGAATCTAAACAGAAAAAGTATAGGTTTATAGTCGAAAAATAAGTTACAAGTAGTTTTTGTAAAGGTAGTCATTTTAGTCGAAAGAACGACGTCTAGATGACCATTTTAGAAAACATACTTCCACTTTGAGTTTAACCATAATTTTTGGATATAGTTTCATGTTCATAATAAAAATCATTTTCCCAGAATAACAACTTTTAAATCAAAGTTTATCATAGTTTTTAATTCACTAACCCAAAACAGCCCGCAGTGTTACTACGACGGCGTAAATCCGGTTTTACGGTGTTTTTGGTGTTTCCAGGTTTTAAATCATTAAGTTAGCATATCATATAGATATAGAACATGTGTTTAGTTGATTTTAAAAGTCAAGTTATAAGGATTAACTTTTATTTGAGAACAAGTTTAGAATTAACTAAACTATGTTCTAGTGATTACAAGTTTAAACCTTCGAATAAGATAGCTTTATATGTATGAATCGAATGATGTTATGAACATCATTACTACCTCAAGTTCCTTGGATAAACCTACTGGAAATGAGAAAAATAGATCTAGCTTCAAAGGATCCTTGGATGGCTTGAAAGTTCTTGAAGCAGAATCATGACACGAAAACAATTTCAAGTAAGATTTCCACTCGAAATAAGATTGTTATAGTTATAGAAATTGAATTAAAGTTTGAATATGATTATTACCTTGTATTAGAAAGATAACCTACTGTAAGTAACAAAGGTTTCTTGATCTTGGATGATTACTTGGAATGGATTTAGAAAACTTGGAAGTAAACTTGCAATCTTGGAAGTATTCTTGATTTTATGAAACTAGAACTTTTGGATTTTATGAAGAACACTTAGAAATTGAAGATAGAACTTGAGAGAGATCAATTAGATGAAGAAAATTGAAGAATGAAAGTGTTTTTAGGTGTTTTTGGTCGTTGGTGTATGGATTAGATATAAAGGATATGTAATTTTGTTTTCATGTAAATAAGTCATGAATGATTACTCATATTTTTGTAATTTTATGAGATATTTCATGCTAGTTGCCAAATGATGGTTCTAGCATGTGTTAGGTGACTCACATGGGCTACTAAGAGCTGATCATTGGAGTGTATATACCAATAGTACATACATCTAAAAGCTGTGTATTGTAGGAGTACGAATACGGGTGCATACGAGTAGAATTGTTGATGAAACTGAACGAGGATGTAATTGTAAGAATTTTTGTTAAGTAGAAGTATTTTGATAAGTGTCTTGAAGTCTTTCAAAAGTGTATGAATACATATTAAAACACTACATGTATATACATTTTAACTGAGTCGTTAAGTCATCGTTAGTCGTTACATGTAAACGTTGTTTTGAAACCTTTAGGTTAACGATCTTGTTGAATGTTGTTAACCCATTGTTTATTATAACAAATGAGATTTTAAATTGTTATATTATCATGATATTATGATATATAATATATCTTAGTATGATATATATACAGTTAAATGTCGTTACAACGATAATCGTTACATATATGTCTCGTTTCGAAATCATTAAGTTAGTAGTCTTATTTTTACATATGTATTTCATTGTTAATACACTTAATAATATATTTACTTATCATTTAACATAATTAACCAAGTGTATCAATATCTTAATATGATTCATATGTACCTAGTAAGACGTTGTTATAACGATAATCGTTATATATATCGTTTTCGAGTTTCTTAAATTAATAGTCTCATTTTTATGTATATAACTCATTGTTAAAATACCTAATGAGATATATATTTATAATAAAATCATGTTAACTATATATATAACCATATATATGTTATCGTATAGTTTTTACAAGTTTTAACGTTCGTGAATCACCGGTCAACTTGGGTGGTCAATTGTCTATATGAAACCTATTTCAATTAATCAAGTCTTAACAAGTTTGATTGCTTAACATGTTGGAAATACTTAATTATGTAAATAACAATTTCATTTAATATATATATATATATAAACATGGAAAAGTTCGGGTCACTACAGTACCTACCCGTTAAATAAATTTCGTCCCGAAATTTTAAGTAGTTGGAGGTGTTGACGTATCTTCTGGAAAAAAATGCGGGTATTTCTTCTTCATCTGATCTTCATGCTCCCAAGTGAACTCGGGTCCTCTACGAGCATTCCATCGAACCTTAACAATTGGTATCTTGTTTTGTTTAAGTCTCTTAACCTCACGATCCATTATTTCGACGGGTTCTTCAATGAATTGAAGTTTTTCATTGATTTGGATTTCGTCCAATAGAATAGTGAGATCTTCTTTAGCAAAACATTTCTTCAAATTTGAGACGTGGAAAGTGTTATGTACAGCCGCGAGTTGTTGAGGTAGCTCCAGTTGGTAAGCTACTGGTCCGACACAATCTATAATCATGAATGGTCCAATGTACCTTGGATTTAGTTTTCCCCGTTTACCAAATCGAACAACGCCTTTCCAAGGTGAAACCTTAAGCATGACCATTTCTCCAATTTCAAACTCTATATCTTTTCTTTTGCTGTCCGCGTAGCTCTTTTGTCGACTCTGGGCGGTTTTCAATCTTTGTTAAATTTGGATGATTTTCTCGGTAGTTTCTTGTATTATCTCCGGACCCGTAATCTGTCTATCCCCCACTTCACTCCAACAAATTGGAGACCTGCACCTTCTACCATAAAGTGCTTCAAACGGCGCCATCTCAATGCTTGAATGGTAGCTGTTGTTGTAGGAAAATTCTTCTAACGGTAGATTTCGATCCCAACTGTTTCCGAAATCAATAACAAAAGCTCGTAGTATGTCTTCAAGCGTTTGTATCATCCCTTCGCTCTGCCCATCTGTTTGTGGATGATAGGCAGTACTCATGTCTAGACGAGTTCCCAATGCTTGCTGTAATGTCTGCCAGAATCTTGAAATAAATCTGCCATCCCTATCAGAGATAATAGAGATTGGTATTCCATGTCTGGAGACGACTTCCTTCAAATACAGTCGTGCTAACTTCTCTATCTTATCATCTTCTCTTATTGGCAGGAAGTGTGCTGACTTGGTGAGACGATCAACTATTACCCAAATAGTATCATAACCACTTGCAGTCCTTGGCAATTTAGTAATGAAATCCATGGTAATGTTTTCCCATTTCCATTCCGGGATTTCAGGTTGTTGTAGTAGACCTGATGGTTTCTGATGTTCAGCTTTGACCTTAGAACACGTCAAACATTCTCCTACATATTTAGCAATATCGGCTTTCATACCTGGCCACCAAAAATATTTCTTAAGATCCTTGTACATCTTCCTCGTTCCAGGATGTATTGAGTATCTGGTTTTATGAGCTTCTCTAAGTACCATTTCTCTTATATCTCCAAATTTTGGTACCCAAATTCTTTCAGCCCTATACCGGGTTCCGTCTTCCCGAATATTAAGATGCTTCTCCGATCCTTTGGGTATTTCATCCTTTAAATTTCCCTCTTTTAAAACTCCTTGTTGCGCCTCCTTTATTTGAGTTGTAAGGTTAGTGTGAATCATTATATTCATAGATTTTACTAGAATGGGTTCTCTGTCCTTTCTGCTCAAGGCGTCGGCTACCACATTTGAATTCCCCGGGTGGTAACGAATTTCAAAGTCATAATCATTCAACAATTCAATCCACCTACGCTGCCTCATATTCAGTTGTTTCTGATTAAATATGTGTTGAAGACTTTTGTGGTCGGTATATATAATACTTTTGACCCCATATAAGTAGTGCCTCCAAGTCTTTAATGCAAAAACAACCGCGCCTAATTCCAAATCATGCGTCGTATAATTTTGTTCGTGAATCTTCAATTGTCTAGACGCATAAGCAATCACCTTCGTTCATTGCATTAATACACAACCGACACCTTACTTTGATGCGTCACAATAAATCACAAAATCATCATTCCCTTCAGGCAATGACAATATAGGTGCCGTAGTTAGCTTTTTCTTCAATAACTGAAACGCTTTCTCTTGTTCATCCTTCCATTCAAATTTCTTCCCTTTATGCGTTAATGCAGTCAAGGGTTTTGCTATTTTGGAAAAGTCTTGGATGAACCTTCTGTAGTAACCAGCTAGTCCTAAAAACTGGCGTATGTGTTTCGGAGTTTTCGGGGTTTCCCACTTTTCAACAGTTTCTATCTTTGCCGGATCCACCTTAATACCTTCTTTGTTCACTATGTGACCGAGGAATTGAACTTCTTCCAACCAAAATGCACACTTTGAAAATTTAGCGTACAGTTTTTCTTTCCTCAATACTTCTA
Source organism: Rutidosis leptorrhynchoides (assembly GCF_046630445.1). Lineage (NCBI taxonomy): Eukaryota > Viridiplantae > Streptophyta > Magnoliopsida > Asterales > Asteraceae > Rutidosis > Rutidosis leptorrhynchoides. Next base: position 372,335,674 of record NC_092340.1, on the reverse strand, counting down.
GCACTTTTCTCAAATGTTCTTCGTGCTCTTGATCATTCTTTGAGTAAATAAGTATGTCATCAATGAAAACAATGACAAACTTGTCAAGGTATGGTCCACACACTCGGTTCATAAGGTCCATGAACACAGCTGGTGCATTAGTTAAACCAAACGGCATGACCATAAACTCGTAATGACCATAACGTGTTCTGAAAGCAGTCTTTGGAATATCATCTTCTTTCACCCGCATTTGATGATACCCGGAACGTAAGTCAATCTTTGAATAAACAGACGAGCCTTGTAGTTGATAAAATAAGTCATCAATTCTTGGTAGTGGGTAGCGGTTCTTGATGGTAAGTTTGTTCAACTCTCGGTAGTCGATACACAACCTGAATGTACCATCTTTCTTCTTGACAAACAAAACAGGAGCTCCCCACGGTGATGTGCTTGGTCGAATGAAACCACGCTCTAAAAGTTCTTGTAATTGGCTTTGCAGTTCTTTCATCTCGCTGGGTGTGAGTCTATAAGGAGCACGAGCTATTGGTGCAGCTCCTGGTACAAGATCTATTTAAAATTCAACGGATCGATGTGGGGGTAATCCCTGTAATTCTTTCGGAAATACATCGGGAAATTCTTTTGCGACGGGAACATCATTGATTCTCTTTTCTTCAGTTTGTACTTTCTCGACGTGTGCTAGAATAGCATAGCAACCTTTTCTTATTAGTTTTTGTGCCTTCAAATTACTAATAAGATGTAGCTTCGTGTTGCCCTTTTCTCCGTACACCATTAAGGGCTTTCCTTTTTCTCGTATAATGCGAATTGCATTTTTGTAACAAACGATCTCTGCTTTCACTTCTTTCAACCAGTCCATACCGATTATCACATCAAAACTCCCTAACTCTACTGGTATCAAGTCAATCTTAAATATTTCGCTACCCAGTTTAATTTCTCGATTCCGGCATATATTATCTGCTGAAATTAATTTACCGTTTGCTAATTCGAGTAAAAATTTACTATCCAACGACGTCAATGGACAACTTAATTTAGCACAAAAATCTCTACTCATATAGCTTCTATCCGCACCCGAATCAAATAAAACGTAAGCAGATTTATTATCAATAAGAGACGTACCCGTAACAAGCTTCGGGTCTTCCTGTGCCTCTGCCGCATTAATATTGAAAACTCTTCCGCGGCCTTGTCCATTCGTGTTCTCCTGGTTCGGGCAATTTCTAATAATGTGGCCCGGTTTTCCACATTTATAACAAACTACATTGGCATAACTTGCTTCGACACTACTTGCTCCGCCATTACTCGTTCCGACACCATTTGTTCCTTTCGTTCTGTTAACCCCTGGTTCGTAGACCTCACACTTCGCCGCGCTATGACCATTTCTTTTACGCTTGTTGCAAAATTTGATACAGAACCCCGAGTGATACTTTTTACACCTTTGGCATACCTGCTTCTGATTGTTGTTGTTGTTGCGGTTGTTATTGTTGTTGGGATGATTGTTGTAGTTGCTGTTGTTGTTGTTGTTGTTGTTGTTGTTGGGCCGTTTGTTGTAGTTGCGATTGATGTTGCGATTGTTGGGATAATTGTTGCGATTATTGTTGTAATTGCTGTTGTTGTTGTATTGGTGATTCTTATCACCGTTTTCCTCCCACTTTCTTTTGACTTGCTTCACATTGGCCTCTTCAGCAGTCTGTTCTTTAATTCTTTCTTCAATCTGGTTCACTAGTTTGTGAGCCATTCTACATGCCTGTTGTATGGAGGCGGGCTCGTGTGAACTTATATCTTCTTGGATTCTTTCCGGTAATCCTTTCACAAACGCGTCGATCTTCTCTTCCTCATCTTCAAACGCTCCCGGACACAATAGGCACAATTCTGTGAATCGTCTTTCGTACGTGGTAATATCAAATCCTTGGGTTCGTAACCCTCTAAGTTCTGTCTTGAGCTTATTGACCTCGGTTCTGGGACGGTACTTCTCGTTCATCAAGTGATTGAATGCTGACCACAGTAGTGCGTACGCATCATCTTGTCCCACTTGCTCTAGATAGGTATTCCACCATGTTAACGCAGAATCGGTGAAGGTATGCATAGCGTACTTCACTTTTTCCTCTTCAGTACACTTACTTATGGCAAACACCGATTCGACCTTCTCGGTCCACCGTTTCAATCCGATCGGTCCTTCGGTTCCATCAAATTCCAAAGGTTTGCAGGCCGTGAATTCTTTGTAGGTGCATCCTACACGATTTCCTGTACTGCTAGATCCAAGGTTATTGTTGGTATGTAGCGCAGCCTGTACTGCGGCTATGTTTGAAGCTAGAAAAGTACGGAATTTCTCTTCATTCATATTCACGGTGTGTCGAGTAGTCGGTGCCATTTCCTTCAAAATAGTCAAATGGAACAAGTTAATCATACAGAATATTAAGAGTAGTTAATAGTATTTCGTAGCATAATATGAACTCATTTATAAAAGCTTTTTCTTCATATTAGCGTTTTATAAGTTTAAATTCGGGTAGTACCTACCCGTTAAGTTCATACTTAGTAGCTAATATACAATTCAACTACTACAATTCTATATGAAAAGCTGATTATAATAATATTTCGCATTCAAACTTTTATACAATATTTTACAAACTTACAATACCGCTTATTTTACATAAAGCATGAAATATAGCACACAATAACTTTGATACAAGATAGTTGTGAAGATAATTCTAGCTAGTACACAAGTCGTTCAGCAAAGGCAATAAAGACACGTAATTCATACGTCCAGAAACAAGTCATGCATTCTGGTTTTACTAGGACTACTTCCCATCCTTGGTCTTGTGGAACATAACCGTTATGGCCGTTGATAAGACATCGTGTTGTAACGTCGTCAAAGGGACGAGGGTTACGTAATGACCAACAGTCTCGTAATAACCAAAAAACCTCATTTCTTACCCCAATTACCGACTCCGTCACTTGTAACGTTTTGTTTAATAGTTGTAGCCCAATGTTCTTTTTCTCACTTTGGTGAGAAGCGAACATTACTAACCCGTAAGCATAGCATGCTTCTTTATGTTGCATGTTAGCCGCTTTTTCTAAATCATGAAGTCCTATATTCGGATACATTGAGTCAAAATAATTTCTTAACCCGTTGCGTAAAATAGCATTTGGGTTCCCCACAATATATGCGTCAAAGTAAACACATCGTAACTTATGGGTTTCCCAATGTGATATCCCCCATCTTTCAAACGAAAGTCTCTTATAAACCAAGACATTCTTGGAACGTTCTTCGAATGTCTTACAAACTGATTTCGCCGTAAATAGTTGTACCGAAGAATTCTGACCGACTCTAGACAAGATTTCATCAATCATGTCTCCGGGTAGGTCTCTTAAAATATTGGGTTGTCTATCCATTTTGTGTTTTTATACTGTAAAATAGACAAGAGTTAGATTCATAAATAAAAAAAAATACTTATTAATACAAGCAATTTTTACATATATCATAAAGCATAAGCACACTATATTACATATATTACACCACACGAATACAACTATCTTATTCCGACTCGCTCGTTTCTTCTTTTTCGGTTTTGGTTCGTTTTGCCAAGTTTCTAGGGATATATGATGTTCCCCTAATACGAGCTGTCGTTTTCCACAACGGTTTAGAAAAACCTGGTGGTTTAGAGGTTCCCGGGTCATTGTTACAACTTAAGGGCTTCGGGGGTTGACGATACATATAAAGTTCATCGGGGTTGGAATTAGATTTCTCTAATTTTATGCCCTTTCCCTTATTATTTTCTTTTGCCTTTTTAAATTCAGTTGGGGTAATTTCTATAACATCATCGGAATTCTCGTCGGAATCCGATTCATCGGAGAATTGGTAATCCTCCCAATATTTTGCTTCCTTGGCGGAAACACCATTGACCATAATTAACCTTGGTCGGTTGGTTGAGGATTTTCTTTTACTTAACCGTTTTATTATTTCCCCCACCGGTTCTATTTCCTCCTCCGGTTCCTCCTCTTCCGGTTCTGATTCTTCTTCCGGTTCTGATTCTTCTTTCGGTTCTTCTTCGGAAACTTGTGAATCAGTCCAATATATATACGACTCTTCGTTATTATTAGGTGAGTCAATGGGATTTGTGCTAGAGGTAGACATCTATCACACAATATCAAACATGTTAAGAGATTAATATATCACATAATATATACATGTTAATAATATATACTTTCCAACAAAAATGTTAAGCAATCATTTTTAAAGAAAACACGGTCGAAGTCCAGACTCACTAATGTATCCTAACAAACTCGATAAGACATACTAATGCAAATTTTCTGGTTCTCTAAGACCAACGCTCGGATACCAACTGAAATGTCCCGTTCTTATTGATTAAAAACGTTCCATATTAATTGATTTCGTTGCGAGGTTTTGACCTCTATATGAGACGTTTTTCAAATACTGCATTCATTTTTAAAACAAACCATAACCTTTATTTCATAAATAAATGTTTAAAAAGCTTTACGTAGATTATCAAATAATGATAATCTAAAATATCCTGTTTACATACGACCATTACATAATGGTTTACAATAAAAATATGTTACATCGAAATCAGTTTCTTGAATGCAGTTTTTACACAATATCATACAAACATGGACTCCAAATCTTGTCCTTATTTTAGTATGCAACAGCGGAAGCTCTTAGTATTCACCTGAGAATAAACATGCTTTAAACGTCAACAAAAATGTTGGTGAGTTATAGGTTTAACCTATATATATCAAATCGTAACAATAGACCACAAGATTTCATATTTCAATACACATCCCATACATAGAGATAAAAATTATTCATATGGTGAACACCTGGTAACCGACATTAACAAGATGCATATATAAGAATATCCCCATCATTCCGGGACACCCTTCGGATATGATATAAATTTCGAAGTACTAAAGCATCCGGTACTTTGGATGGGGTTTATTAGGCCCAATAGATCTATCTTTAGGATTCGCGTCAATTAGGGTGTCTGTTCCCTAATTCTTAGATTACCAGACTTAATAAAAAGGGGCATATTCGATTTCGATAATTCAACCATAGAATGTAGTTTCACGTACTTGTGTCTATTTTGTAAATCATTTATAAAACCTGCACGTATTCTCATCCCAAAAATATTAGATTTTAAAAGTGGGACTATAATTCACTTTCACAGATTTTTACTTCGTCGGGAAGTAAGACTTGGCCACTGGTTGATTCACAAACCTATAACAATATATACATATATATCAAAGTATGTTCAAAATATATTTACAACACTTTTAATATATTTTGATGTTTTAAGTTTATTAAGTCAGCTGTCCTCGTTAGTAACCTACAACTAGTTGTCCACAGTTAGATGTACAGAAATAAATCGATAAATATTATCTTGAATCAATCCACGACCCAGTGTATACGTATCTCAGTATTGATCACAACTCAAACTATATATATTTTGGAATCAACCTCAACCCTGTATAGCTAACTCCAATATTCACATATAGAGTGTCTATGGTTGTTCCGAAATATATATAGATGTGTCGACATGATAGGTCGAAACATTGTATACGTGTCTATGGTATCTCAAGATTACGTAATATACAATACAAGTTGATTAAGTTATGATTGGAATAGATTTGTTACCAATTTTCACGTAGCTAAAATGAGAAAAATTATCCAATCTTGTTTTACCCATAACTTCTTCATTTTAAATCCGTTTTGAGTGAATCAAATTGCTATGGTTTCATATTGAACTCTATTTTATGAATCTAAACAGAAAAATTATAGGTTTATTGTAGGAAAAATAAGTTACAAGTCATTTTTTTAAAGGTAGTCATTTCAGTCGAAAGAACGACGTCGAGATGACCATTTTAGAAAACATACTTCCACTTTGAGTTTAACCATAATTTTTGGATATAGTTTCATGTTCATAATAAAAATCATTTTTCCAGAATAACAACTTTTAAATCAAAGTTTATCATAGTTTTTAATTCACTAACCGAAAACAGCCCGCGGTGTTACTACGACGGCGTAAATCTGGTTTTACGGTGTTTTTCGTGTTTCCAGGTTTTAAATCATTAAGTTAGCATATCATATAGATATAGAACATGTGTTTAGTTGATTTTAAAAGTCAAGTTAGAAGGATTAACTTTTATTTGCGAACAAGTTTAGAATTAACTAAACTATGTTCTAGTGATTACAAGTTTAAACCTTCGAATAAGATAGCTTTATATGTATGAATCGAATGATGTTATGAACATCATTACTATATCAAGTTCCTTGGATAAACCTACTGGAAATGAGAAAAATAGATCTAGCTTCAAAGGATCCTTGGATGGCTTGAAAGTTCTTGAAGCAGAATCATGACACGAAAACAATTTCAAGTAAGATTTCCACTCGAAATAAGATTGTTATAGTTATAGAAATTGAATTAAAGTTTGAATATGATTATTACCTTGTATTAGAAAGATAACCTACTGTAAGTAACAAAGATTTCTTGATCTTGGATGATTACTTGGAATGGATTTAAAAAACTTGGAAGTAAACTTGCAATCTTGGAAGTATTCTTGATTTTATGAAACTAGAACTTTTGGAATTTATGAAGAACACTTAGAACTTGAAGATAGAACTTGAGAGAGATCAATTAGATGAAGAAAATTGAAGAATGAAAGTATTTTTAGGTGTTTTTGGTCGTTGGTGTATGGATTAGATATAAAGGATATGTAATTTTGTTTTCATGTAAATAAGTCATGAATGATTACTCATATTTTTGTAATTTTATGAGATATTTCATGCTAGTTGCCAAATGATGGTTCCCACATGTGTTAGGTGACTCACATGGGTTACTAAGAGCTGATCATTGGAGTGTATATACCAATAGTACATACATCTAAAAGCTGTGTATTGTACGAGTACGAATACGGGTGCATACGAGTAGAATTGTTGATGAAACTGAACGAGGATGTAATTGTAAGAATTTTTGTTAAGTAGAAGTATTTTGATAAGTGTCTTGAAGTCTTTCAAAAGTGTATGAATACATATTAAAACACTACATGTATATACATTTTAACTGAGTCGTTAAGTCATCGTTAGTCGTTACATGTAAACGTTGTTTTGAAACCTTTAGGTTAACGATCTTGTTGAATGTTGTTAACCCATTGTTTATTATAACAAATGAGATGTTAAATTGTTATATTATCATGATATTATGATATATAATATATCTTAGTATGATATATATACAATTAAATGTCGTTACAACGATAATCGTTACATATATGTCTCGTTTCGAAATCATTAAGTTAGTAGTCTTATTTTTACATATGTATTTCATTGTTAATACACTTAATAATATATTTACTTATCATTTAACATAATTAACCAAGTGTATCAATATCTTAATATGATTCATATGTACCTAGTAAGACGTTGTTATAACGATAATCGTTATATATATCGTTTTCGAGTTTCTTAAATTAATAGTCTCATTTTTATGTATATAACTCATTGTTAAAATACCTAATGAGATATATATTTATAATAAAATCATGTTAACTATATATATAACCATATATATGTCATCGTATAGTTTTTACAAGTTTTAACGTTCGTGAATCACCGGTCAACTTGGGTGGTCAATTGTCTATATGAAACCTATTTCAATTAATCAAGTCTTAACAAGTTTGATTGCTTAACATGTTGGAAACACTTAATTATGTAAATAACAATTTCATTTAATATATATATAAACATGTAAAAGTTCGGGTCACTACAGTACCTACCCGTTAAATAAATTTCATCCCGAAATTTTAAGCAGTTGGAGGTGTTGACGTATCTTCTGGAAATAAATGCGGGTATTTCTTCTTCATCTGATCTTCATGCTCCCAAGTGAACTCGGGTCCTCTACGAGCATTCCATCGAACCTTAACAATTGGTATCTTGTTTTGTTTAAGTCTCTTAACCTCACTATCCATTATTTCGACGGGTTCTTCAATGAATTGAAGTTTTTCATTGATTTGGATTTCGTCCAACAGAATAGTGAGATCTTCTTTAGCAAAACATTTCTTCAAATTTGAGACGTGGAAAGTGTTATGTACAGCCGCGAGTTGTTGAGGTAGCTCCAGTTGGTAAGCTACTGGTCCGACACGATCTATAATCTTGAATGGTCCAATGTACCTTGGATTTAGTTTTCCCCGTTTACCAAATCGAACAACGCCTTTCCAAGGTGAAACCTTAAGCATGACCATTTCTCCAATTTCAAACTCTATATCTTTTCTTTTACTGTCCGCGTAGCTCTTTTGTCGACTCTGGGCGGTTTTCAATCTTTGTTGAATTTGGATGATTTTCTCGGTAGTTTCTTGTATTATCTCCGGACCCGTAATCTGTCTATCCCCCACTTCACTCCAACAAATCGGAGACCTGCACCTTCTACCATAAAGTGCTTCAAACGGCGCCATCTCAATGCTTGAATGGTAGCTGTTGTTGTAGGAAAATTCTGCTAACGGTAGATTTCGATCCCAACTGTTTCCGAAATCAATAACACAAGCTCGTAGTATGTCTTCAAGCGTTTGTATCATCCCTTCGCTCTGCCCATCAGTTTGTGGATGATAGGCAGTACTCATGTCTAGACGAGTTCCCAATGCTTGCTGTAATGTCTGCCAGAATCTTGAAATAAATCTGCCATCCCTATCAGAGATAATAGAGATTGGTATTCCATATCTGGAGACGACTTCCTTCAAATACAGTCATGCTAACTTCTCTATCTTATCATCTTCTCTTATTGACAGGAAGTGTGCTGACTTGGTGAGACGATCAACTATTACCCAAATAGTATCATAACCACTTGCAGTCCTTGGCAATTTAGTAATGAAATCCATGGTAATGTTTTCCCATTTCCATTCCGGGATTTCAGGTTGTTGTAGTAGACCTGATGGTTTCTGATGTTCAGCTTTGACCTTAGAACATGTCAAACATTCTCCTACATATTTAGCAATATCGGATTTCATACCTGGCCACCAAAAATGTTTCTTAAGATCCTTGTACATCTTCCTCGTTCCAGGATGTATTGAGTATCTGGTTTTATGAGCTTCTCTAAGTACCATTTCTCTTATATCTCCAAATTTTGGTACCCAAATTCTTTCAGCCCTATACCGGGTTCCGTCTTCCCGAATATTAAGATGCTTCTCCGATCCTTTGGGTATTTCATCCTTTAAATTTCCCTCTTTTAAAACTCCTTGTTGCGCCTCCTTTATTTGAGTAGTAAGGTTAGTGTGAATCATTATATTCATAGATTTTACTCGAATGGGTTCTCTGTCCTTTCTGCTCAAGGCGTCGGCTACCACATTTACCTTCCCCGGGTAGTAACGAATTTCAAAGTCATAATCATTCAACAATTCAATCCACCTACGCTGCCTCATATTCAGTTGTTTCTGATTAAATATGTGTTGAAGACTTTTGTGGTCGGTATATATAATACTTTTGACCCCATATAAGTAGTGCCTCCAAGTCTTTAATGCAAAAACAACCGCGCCTAATTCCAAATCATGCGTCGTATAATTTTGTTCGTGAATCTTCAATTGTCTAGACGCATAAGCAATCACCTTCGTTCGTTGCATTAATACACAACCGACACCTTGCTTTGATGCGTCACAATAAATCACAAAATCATCATTCCCTTCAGGCAATGACAATATAGGTGCCGTAGTTAGCTTTTTCTTCAATAACTGAAACGCTTTCTCTTGTTCATCCTTCCATTCAAATTTCTTCCCTTTATGCGTTAATGCAGTCAAGGGTTTTGCTATTTTGGAAAAGTCTTGGATGAACCTTCTGTAGTAACCAGCTAGTCCTAAAAACTGGCGTATGTGTTTCGGAGTTTTCGGGGTTTCCCACTTTTCAACAGTTTCTATCTTTGCCGGATCCACCTTAATACCTTCTTTGTTCACTATGTGACCGAGGAATTGAACTTCTTCCAACCAAAATGCACACTTTGAAAATTTAGCGTACAGTTTTTCTTTCCTCAATACTTCTAGCACTTTTCTCAAATGTTCTTCGTGCTCTTGATCATTCTTTGAGTAAATAAGTATGTCATCAATGAAAACAATGACAAACTTGTCAAGGTATGGTCCACACACTCGGTTCATAAGGTCCATGAACACAGCTGGTGCATTAGTTAAACCAAACGGCATGACCATAAACTCGTAATGACCATAACGTGTTCTGAAAGCAGTCTTTGGAATATCATCTTCTTTCACCCGCATTTGATGATACCCGGAACGTAAGTCAATCTTTGAATAAACAGACGAGCCTTGTAGTTGATCAAATAAGTCATCAATTCTTGGTAGTGGGTAGCGGTTCTTGATGGTAAGTTTGTTCAACTCTCGGTAGTCGATACACAACCTGAATGTACCATCTTTCTTCTTGACAAACAAAACAGGAGCTCCCCACGGTGATGTGCTTGGTCGAATGAAACCACGCTCTAAAAGTTCTTGTAATTGGCTTTGCAGTTCTTTCATCTCGCTGGGTGTGAGTCTATAAGTAGCACTAGCTATTGGTGCAGCTCCTGGTACAAGATCTATTTAAAATTCAACGGATCGATGTGGGGGTAATCCCTGTAATTCTTTCGGAAATACATCGGGAAATTCTTTTGCGACGGGAACATCATTGATGCTCTTTTCTTCAGTTTGTACTTTCTCGACGTGTGCTAGAATAGCATAGCAACCTTTTCTTATTAGTTTTTGTGCCTTCAAATTACTAATAAGATGTAGCTTCGTGTTGCCCTTTTCTCCGTACACCATTAAGGGCTTTCCTTTTTCTCGTATAATGCGAATTGCATTTTTGTAACAAACGATCTCTGCTTTCACTTCTTTCAACCAGTCCATACCGATTATCACATCAAAACTCCCTAACTCTACTGGTATCAAGTCAATCTTAAATATTTCGCTACCCATCATTTTTGTAACATCAAAACAAATGTTTGTAGGTGTTTTTGGTCGTTGGTGTATGGATTAGATATAAAGGATATGTAATTTTGTTTTCATGTAAATAAGTCATGAATGATTACTCATATTTTTGTAATTTTATGAGATATTTCATGCTAGTTGCCAAATGATGGTTCCCACATGTGTTAGGTGACTCACATGGGCTGCTAAGAGCTGATCATTGGAGTGTATATACCAATAGTACATACATCTAAAAGATGTGTATTGTACGAGTACGAATACGGGTGCATACGAGTAGAATTGTTGATGAAACTGAACGAGGATGTAATTGTAAGAATTTTTGTTAAGTAGAAGTATTTTGATAAGTGTCTTGAAGTCTTTCAAAAGTGTATGAATACATATTAAAACACTACATGTATATACATTTTAACTGAGTCATTAAGTCATCGTTAGTCGTTACATGTAAACGTTGTTTTGAAACCTTTAGGTTAACGATCTTGTTGAATGTTGTTAACCCATTGTTTATTATAACAAATGAGATGTTAAATTGTTATATTATCATGATATTATGATATATAATATATCTTAGTATGATATATATACAGTTAAATGTCGTTACAACGATAATCGTTACATATATGTCTCATTTCGAAATCATTAAGTTAGTAGTCTTATTTTTACATATGTATTTCATTGTTAATACACTTAATAATATATTTACTTATCATTTAACATAATTAACCAAGTGTATCAATATCTTAATATGATTCATATGTACCTAGTAAGACGTTGTTATAACGATAATCGTTATATATATCGTTTTCGAGTTTCTTAAATTAATAGTCTCATTTTTATGTATATAACTCATTGTTAAAATACCTAATGAGATACATACTTATAATAAAATCATGTTAACTATATATATAACCATATATATGTCCTCGTATAGTTTTTACAAGTTTTAACGTTCGTGAATCACCGGTCAACTTGGGTGGTCAATTGTCTATATGAAACCTATTTCAATTAATCAAGTCTTAACAAGTTTGATTGCTTAACATGTTGGAAACACTTAATCATGTAAATAACAATTTTATTTAATATATATATATATAAACATGGAAAAGTTCGGGTCACTACAGTTGGGAACGTCAATAGAAAATTTGGTACTGAAAAACGGATTGAGGTAACCATGAAGGAGACCAAGGACAAATACAAGGACCATACCCTATATTCAAAGAATCCAGATAATTCTGGATCCGTTGAAATCTTTAGTGAATATATTGCTTCGAAGTCATGTTAAAATCTTACGGAAAATCTTTCTCCATTAACCATCGAACATAGAAATTCTAAAATATCATCATCAATATCTTCGATATTTCTGAGGATATTTTCATAAATATTCTCGTCCGAAATTATATACCTCTTCGTGCTTCCTGTGTATCATTATATTGGAAACATTCAATAGAAAATTTAGTACCAAAAGGCAGATTATGCGAAACTATGAAGAAAGCCGTGGACAAATCACAAAGAATAAGTTTGACTTCAAAGAATCCAAATGATTCAATGTCTGCTAAGGTCTTTAGTGAATATCTTGCTCCTTACTCTAAACCCTTGCAGACAATAGTTTCTATCATCCTCTGATCTTAGATATTCCGAGATATTATCGTATCTTTCATTATAAATATCCTCCATATTTCTGGAGATATTTTTATAATTATTCTTATCTAGAATCATTAATCTCTTCGTACTATAAGTGTTACATCATATAGAAATTGTTAGTTTCTATATTCTGTACACTTTCGAGCTTAAAATATGAAAGTTATTGAAGTAATGATGGGAACTGATGCATGAGTTAGTATAATATAATGACACTTGATCAACGTGATTATATTACAGTAATTCATGCTGAGTTTCTAATGAAATGTGATGATTCTCAGTACCATCATCATGTGCCATGTTACTCGACTCTTACATTCTACCCAATCTCCAAACATATTAAGAACATATCTCCTTGATAGTTCTATCTTTTCATATATTCTAGTAATTTGACAAATCAAGATCGTGCCGTTACGATTTCCTTCTTTGAACATTAACTATGTTCATCCAAAACTTCATACCTATGAATTCTGGACCATTGTTCGTTTAACTTGAAGTCGGGAAGAGGAGACAAAAGTATGGAACTCTTGAATATAAAAGAAAATACAAAGCTCGACAACAACACCTAAATTACAAACAGTGTATATCAATACGTATCGCAACGTAAAGACATGAGAGAATTAAAAACACTATAACCCCGAGGTAATGATAGAATAAAATAACTTCCTCCGGTGGTAGATGAAAAAAAAGAATGACAGATATAAAAGTTAAGAGTATACCAAGGATCAGAACGGGATGGATAATATTGACGAATGTCTTAAAGTATGAATTATGGAGAAAGAATAGAAGGTGTGAGTTGTAAGGAAACGACGGGGGTGGATTTATAGTAAGATATCCGATCGAGCAATCAAAACGTAAGATCGCATTTAAAGCGGATCCTAATTCCCTCGTTTACCGAAGAATCAAATCTTATTACAAAGATTTTCCTCAAACCTCTTGAACTTGGAAATCAATCCTATCTACGTCAAAAGATATGACGAATCTATACCCACTCATTTCACTTTTTGGTAACAGTTTCACTCGTACTCTTCACAAAAATCAAATGGTTTTATCCATATTACTCAATCATGATAAAACTCTATTTATCAACTCATATTCGTCATGAAAACATTTTTATTGTTAGCCATGACAACCTCACTCAAATTTCGGGACGAAATTTCTTTAACGGGTAGGTACTGTGACGACCCAGGAATTTTCGACCAAATTTAAACTTAATTCTTATATGATTTTGACACGATAAGCAAAGTTTGTAATGTTGAGTCTCGAAATTTTTGAAACTATGTTAATGTATGCATATGACTTTGAACTATTCCCGACGATTCACGAACAACTGTTTGTAAATAAAAAATGTAAATAAAAGATATAGATATGGAATTTGACACATGTAACTGGTTACATATTAAATGTTACTTGTAATATCATTAGATATTATTATTACATTTATCCTTAATAACCATGAATATTATTATCATCTTTATAATTATTATTATTATTATTATTATTAATATCTTAGTATTATAAATTTTACTATTATTATTATGATTATTTATTATCAATATATTTATCAATATTATTAGCATTATTATAAATAACATTAATATTAATATAGTTATTATTATTGGGAATTATTTCCAATATTATTAATAATTATTGATATTATTATAATTATTATAAATTGTATTATTATTATTATTATTATTATTATTATTATTATTATTATTATTATTATTATTATTATTATTATTTATACACTTATTAATGGTATTAATATTATCCTTAATACACATATGTAAATCCATATACAGAATCAAATCACTATCACTTTATAATTTTGTTCAACTAATTAATATGAATGTCGACCTCAATCCACAGTCAAAATCCAAAATTTGTTACACATCAATTTCCAAGTTTTTATCTTTATCTGATTCAGTTAGAAGTCCATATCCACTTTTTATTTAACTTTGTTTATTTCCTCATCTGATGGATTCCTCTTGTCGAATAATCTTTCCATAAGGTCAGCAAATGATTGAACAATACTGTTTTTGTTTGATCTTCGAATTATTTATGTGCATGCTCCCATACAACTACATATTTACTTACACTGTGAGACCCATGATCACCACCCCTATCATCAACTACTGTATTTATTTCTTTTCTCTTCTTTCATACTCAATACTTAAACCAAAGCAACCCATTCGATCATACCCATAACCGGAATCTAAGTTTGCAGTATGTATTCTCACTATCCAACCCAAACACCATCAAACTTCTGTTCTTGGTTTATGTTCGGTAACCAGTAAATGGGAGCTTTAGTTATGTTGTTCCTACTTCGGTCCTCTGTTGAATCATCACCACATCGAATCACAATCACCATAACCATTACATGATACTTCACAATTAACGGTTACTACTTGAACCTCATCACCACCCGAAACGACAACAAACCATCACCACTTCACTGTCAACAACAACCATCTTTATTCCCTTCGTTAGTGTTTCTACTGCTACGTATTATACCCTTAGAAACCCACCACCGTGATTATGAATAACTTGTTTTGGCAGCCATAAAACCATCAAATGGTGTTCCTATCTCCTGCTCCTTTGATAACCCACAAACTAACAAATACCACAAAAAGTTACTACCTTGTTGCTGCTATTTGTCTCTTGTTTCTTTCGTTCGTCAAACGCCAGTACACCACCATTAAACTATTAATCGAGTTACCTACTGCTCCTGTTCGAACCTTCTATTTTCTGCAAACTATCATGATCACCACCATAAGACAACTCCACCACCGTTTAAAATGCTACAATCGCTGCTATATAATTATGTCTGTTTCGATTTTCAATCAAACCCAACAGCCCCTCTTTTGCTCAATATAAACCCACCCATATTACTCGAGTATTACTACTTTATCTTTTTCTTACTAACCGAAAATTACTATGTGGATAACCCACTTGATCATGAAAGGAAATAGAAAACGAGTTAGTGGAATATTAGATCATATATTATTTTTCTTTTGGCCAAATAATTAGTGGTATTATTGAGTGACTTTACGTGTTCTTTCTTTTCTGGTGGGGACCGACAAACACACTAGTTCAATCAGTTCATATATATTAAGTTTAAATAGTTTTCCTTGGGCCGTTTTAGAGGTGTTGTGGGCCGAGATTGGGTTTAGATATTATAATTGGAACGAATGATGATGACGGGTATAAGAATGAGGATGATGAGCATGTCGATGATGAATGGTACACGATGCATAATGATGATTATAAAATGATAATCATAATTAACGTGACAGTTGATGATAATAGTTTAATCACGATGATGATTAAGATGATAGAAAGATGATGACGTCAAAGAAGAGGAAGAGCAGATGAAATAGGATATGTGATTATAATTTGAGTTTAAAACAGAAATGGGACGACAGAGGGAGGGTTGGACGTGTTGTGTTTAAACAAAAGGTCTCGGGTTCGATTCTAACAAGCTGCGTATGTTTTTTTATTTATCAATTGAATAGAGGTTGGGCCAAATAGATTACTGTTGGATCGAATTGCTGGTGGGCCGATGCAACTTGGGTCTGTTCTCAATAGTTAGGCCGAAACCTGCTTGTTGGGCTGCTGGACCTTGTTACTATGATTGGGCTCGGCATTTAGGGCTTCAAGTATTAATGTCTTAAAACAATTAAAATTGAAGTTTAATAGAAAAACAAGCTGATGGTCCACTGGTTGGGGTATTTTCATGTGAGCAAGAGGTCACTGGTTCGAGTACTGTCTAGGGCATTATTATTATTTTTGAAAAGCTCCTTAAAGGTAGTTTACTTATTTATCATTGTTATTATTATAACTATTAGTATTATTATTATTATTACCATTATCATTATTATTATTACTATTATTATTACTATTATTATTATTATTATCATTATTATTATTATTATTATTATTATTATTATTATTATTTTTAATGTAACTAGTGTTATTAATATATCAAATATAGATCTTCTATATAAAAGTATATTATTTACATAAAACATAACTATATTAATATGTTTGTAATAAATATTAATTATCTAGTAATGTATATAAAAATAAATATAGTTAATTTATTTATTAATGAAACGTACAAGTTACTAAAATAACAATTAATAATAAAATCTAAACTTGTTCGATTACAAGTATATATTTTAATAAATATATGAATAATATAGGTTTCGTGAATCCGAGGCCAACCCTGCTTTGTTCAGTTGTTAAATGTCGTCATATGTATTTTTACTACAAAATACAATAGGTGAGTTTCATTATTCCCTTTTTATATATATTTTTGGGCTGAGAATACATGCAATGTTTTAATAACTGTTTTACAATATTTACATGTGTGAGTTTCATTTGCCTTTTTACCCTTTATATTTTTGGGACTGAGAATACATGCGCTACTTTATAACTGTTTTACGGAATAGACACAAGTAATCGAAACTACATTCTATGGCTAAATTATTAAACCGAATATGCCCCTTTTTAGTCTGGTAATCTAAGAATTAGGGAACAGACACCCTAATTGACACGAATCCTAAAGATAGATCTATCGGGCCCAACAAGCCCCATCCAAAGTACCGGATGCTTTAGTACTTCGAAATTTATATCATGTCCGAAGGAGGATCCCGAAATGATGGGGATATTCTTATATGTATATTGTGAATGTCGGTTACCAGGTGTTCAATCCATATGAATGATATTTTTATCTCTATGCATGGGACGTATTGTGACGATCGCTCCAAATCCATATGGACGAACACGTCATTCATTGATTTCATTGCGAGGTATTTGACCTCTATATGATACGTTTTGTAAACATTGCATTCTTTTGAAAAGGCACACCATAAATGTATATTTAAATCAAAGGTTTTCGACATCTGATGATTTCTACATATAGACAATCACCGTATATAATCGTTTACAATAGTACTTTCGTTGACAATGCAGTCAAAATAAGGTACATGGTGATGAATTGGTGAATGCAACGTTTTCTTGAAAAATATGTCATGTAAGACTCCATGCACATAGCTTGTATATCATAATAGCAAACAGCGGAAGGCTTCTAGGGAACCTGAGAATAAACATGCTAACAAGTGTCAACACAAAGGTTGGTGAGTTCATAGTTTGTATGTTTCGCAAAACCCGTTTTTAAATTACTCGAACAGCACTCCGTCGTAGTATTTTATGTATAATACTAATAATAATAAGATTAATAATAATGTTAATCTTAATATTAATTTTAATAATAATAATAATAATATAAATATTAATAAAATAAATAACAGAGGGAGGTATGTGTGTGTGTCAAATGCCAGAACTCGATCGCGTTTTATAATGTTTCCTGAATCTTGATCTCATGCGATCGCATGGGTAATGTGGGTTAGTGCCATGCGATCGCAAGGCCAGCTGTTTGGCACCCAATCTGTTTTGTTTTCATTCTGTCGACATATTTATATATATATTATATATAATATATATAATTTAAATAATTAATTATATATTATATTAAATTCACGTGCATAGTTGACTTGTAATTTTCGTCCCGATAATTCGTACGTTGTCACTCGACTTATGCCCCGGTTCCGGTTTCTCGAACGCATTTTCGTATGCTTAGAAAATTATCACTTTACATTTCATGACTCGTACCTTTGTCAAAATATCGTCTTAAATTATCAATAAACTTTACCACTCAAGGTATAACTTATACATTTGAGTGTTTTGGTTATTTACTTCTATAAATCATCGTCTCGCTATTTTTTAATATATATATATATATATATATATATATATATATATATAATACATACATTTTCATTTTAAAATAGTGTTTTACTGTAGCAAAGCCATTTTTACTGTAGCCATTCACTGAGCAAAGTAAATTTTACTGTAGCAAATAGTGATTTTCAAAAACACTGTACTGTAGCAATTTGAAAATACTGTAGCAAATTAGTGTTTTACTGGTTCATCTTAAACGCTTTCGTTAACTTATCTAAATATCAATCGAATCAATAAACGAATGTTACTATCGATTACTAAATAACTTGAAATTATATATATGTATATATCTTTATTTGATATACATAAATCAGTTTTTAAATACACATTGGAAGTTATTTATAATTAATTTTAATAATAAATATTTCAACTTATCATATATATTCAAATAGATATTTAAACCAATAAGTTTAATGTACGGTATCTAACAATTAATACATCGTTACTTTTTCAAGTTATAGTATATATGTATCTATTTACATATAATTGTTCGCGAATCGTCGAAAACAATCGAAGGGTATTTAAATATATAAAAGTAGTTCAAAAATATTGAGATTTAGTTTTACGGACTTTGCTTATCGTTTCGGAAATGTTAATCATACAGAGATTTAAGTTTAAATTTGGTCAGAAATTTTCGGGTCATCACAGTACCTACCCGTTAAAGAAATTTCGTTCCGAAATTTAAGTGAGGTCGTCATGACTAACAATAAAAATGTTTTCATGCCGTATAAGTGTTGATAAATAGAGTTTTATCACCGTTAAATAATATGGATAAGACAATCTAATTACTCGAAGTGTATGAGGGAAGTTATCGTAATAAAGTGAAATGAAAGAATAGAGATTCGTCTTAGCTTTTGACGTAGTTACGATTGATTTTTGGAATTTAAGGAATAGAAAATCTTCATAATATAAATAAGATTTGATTCTTCGGAATTTACGAAAATTAGGATTTTCTTTGATTAAATGCGTAATCCGCCTTGATTGTTATGTCTGATATTTCGCTATAAATTGACCTCTTCTGTTTCATTTATTTTCACCACTCCTATAATCTTCTTTCTTATTTCATACATCCCAATAGATTATGAAAATGCTTAATCCAGTTCTGATTCTTGATATTTTCCTGGCTATCGTATCCTTCATTCTTCTTTTTCATCTGCCACCAGAGGAAGTTATTTTCTTCTACTATTACCTTGGGGTTATAGTGTTTTTCATTCTCCCGTGTCTTTATATTGCTATACGCATTGATATACAAGGTTTGTAATTTCGAGGTTGTTATCGGGCTTTATGTTCTCCATTATATTTCGGAGCTTCATGCTTTCGTTTTCTCTTCCCGGTCTTAAGTCAAACGGATAATGGTCCAGAATTCGTAGGTATGAAGTTTCATATGAACATAACTAATGTTCTAAGAAAGAAATTGTAATAGCACAATCTAACTTGTCAAATTACCAGAATACCTTGAAAAAGACCGAATCATTAAGAAAATATTTTCTTGATATTTTTAGAGATTATATAGAATGAAAGAATTATGTAACATGGTTCATGATGAGGGTATGATCTGTGAACCTTTATCACGTTCCATTAGAAACTCAGCATGACTTACTGTAATATAATCACGTTGATCAAGTGTCATTATATTATACTAACTCATGCTTCAGCTCCCAACACCACTTCCAAAATATTCATATTTTAAACTTGAAAGTTTCAGAATTTAGAAACTAAAATAGTTTCTTTTATGATGTAACACAGATATCGCAAGGAGAAAATTGATTTCCGATACGAATGATTATGAAATTATCTCCAGAAATATGGAGGATATTTATAATGAAAGATACGATGATATTTTAGAATTTCTAATATCAGAGGATGATGAAGAATATTTTCAATAACGGTTTAGATTCGGAAGCAAGGTATTCGTTAATGGATTCAGCAGCTACCAAATCATTTGGATTCTTTGAAGGCAGATTTCCTCCTTGTGATTTATCCACAGCCTCTTTCATACTTTGCTCAATCCGTTTTCCAGTTCCAAACTTTCTCTTTTTCTGAGCTTTGCCAGCACACTATCCTTTATCATCAAACTTTTTACTGTTAAGGTCGTTTACAGTTTTTGCTGCTTCATTAGCATTTTTCAAGATTTCGAGAACTAGTTCGTAGTTTAAGGTGTTTTTCAGAAACTTCACATTCGAAATCTGTAAGTCTAGAAGATCGATGTTATCTATATATAACTGTTGTCATAGAAAATGCTGCGAGATTCAAAATATTGATTGCTAATTCTCGATAGTTGGTATGGCAATTGCAGTTACAAGATGTGGATGAGTACATGATACGGTTTCAATGAGTATAAGGATTTTTCGAAAGGTCAAAGATCAATGAAGTTGTTGGTAAATTTACTGCTAATGTGGTGGAACATGAAAGATTCCCCGATAACAAAAACGTATATGCCAAAGTTACAAGTCTGAAAGGTCATCGTTGACTGGTTGAACGGTTGATAATACTGGATACTTTGAAAAGAAATTGCACGGTTATTTTCAGTAATAACAATGCTAAAGGATCTTTCACATTTTTGAAGTCAAAGTATAGCTTTGAAAGATGTAGAGATCTAAGAATGATGTCACCCGTTAAATCTTGACTTGGATTCTGATCCGTCAATATTAGAATATGTAATTGAATTTGTATGGAAACGATTGTATATCGCTGTGAGCATAGTTAATAATTTTTGAATCAAAGTTGAAGAATGTACAGTATAACATATTAATTGTGAACTTATATATTTCCCGGGAATTACCTACCCGTTAAAGATTTCACAAGTAATATTTTGTACAAAAGATTTTTTTTTTATTACCGTCCTTATGAAAATATATGTATGTATATTTTTCATATGTAACACAGATTTAATGAGTTAATATCATATTAAGCTCATTTAATTTTAAACACTAGGTTTGATTCACAAATATACCCCCGAACATTACCCATAACCTCCTTGGCAATAACCCATAATTTCCTTAACTCTGCCCCGCTCGTAAAACCCGTTTTTAAATTACTCGAACAGCACTCAATCGTAGTATTTTATGTATAATACTAATAATAATAAGATTAATAATAATGTTAATCTTAATATTAATTTTAATAATAATAATAATAATAATAATAATAATATAAATATTAATAAAATAAATAACAGAGGGAGGTATGTGTGTGTGTCAAATGCCAGAACTCGATCGCGTTTTATAATGTTTCCTGAATCTTGATCCCATGCGATCGCATGGGTAATGTGGGTTAGTGCCATGCGATCGCATGGCCAGCTGTTTGGCACCCAATCTGTTTTGTTTTCATTCTGTCGACATATTTATATATATTATATATAATATATATAATTTAAATAATTAATTATATATTATATTAAATTCACGTGCATAGTTGACTTGTAATTTTCGTCCCGATAATTCGTACGTAGTCACTCGACTTATGCCCCGGTTCCGATTTCTCGAACGCATTTTCGTACGCTTAGAAAACTATCACTTTACATTTCATGACTCGTACCTTTGTCAAAATATCGTCTTAAATTATCAATAAACTTTACCACTCGAGGTATAACTTATACATTTGAGTGTTTTGGTCATTTACTTCTATAAATCATCGTCTCGCTATTTGTTAATATATATATATATATATATATATATATATATATATATATATATATATATATATATATATATATATATATATATATATATATATATATATATATATATATATAATACATACATTTTCATTTTGAAATAGTGTTTTACTGTAGCAATTCACTGTAGCAAAGTAAATTTTACTGTAGCAAATAGTGATTTTCGAAAACACTGTAGCATTTTGGGTACTGTAGCAATTTGAAAATACTGTAGCAAATTAGTGTTTTACTGGTTCATCTTAAATGCTTTAGTTAACTTATCTAAATATCAATCGAATCAATAAACGAATGTTACTATCGTTTACTAAATAACTTGAAATTATATATATGTATATATCTTTATTTGATATACATAAATCAGTTTTTAAATACACATTGGAAGTTATTTATAATTAATTTTAATAATAAATATTTCAACTTATCATATATATTCCTTATCATATATATTCAAATAGATATTTAAACCAATAAGTTTAATGTACGGTATCTAACAATTAATACATCGTTACTTTTTCAAGTTATAGTATATATGTATCTATTTACATATAATTGTTCGCGAATCGTCGAAAACAATCGAAGGGTATTTAAATATATAAAAGTAGTTCAAAAATTTTGAGATTTAGTTTTACGGACTTTGCTTATCGTATCGGAAATGTTAATCATACAAAGATTTAAGTTTAAATTTGGTCAGAAATTTCCGGGTCATCACACGTATGTTTTATGAAATATGGAAATATGAAAATCTTGTGGTCTATTAAAATGATGGAAATGTTTATTTATGTTAAACTAATGAACTCACCAACCTTTTGGTTAACACTTGAAAGCATGTTTATTCTCAGGTACGAAAGAAATCTTCCGCAGTGTAATTGCTCATTTTAAAGATATTACTTGGAGTCATTCATGACATAATTCGAAAGACGTTGCATTCGGGTCATTGAGTTCATCAAGATTATTATTTAGTCAATTATACTTAGTTATATTGAAATGATTTGCATGCTGTCAACTTTCGATGTAATGAAAGATTGTCTTTTCAAAAATGAATGCAATGTTTGTAAAATGTATCATATAGAGGTCAAGTACCTCGCGATGTAATCAACTATTATGAATCGTTTATAATCGATATGGACTTCGTCCGGATGGATTAGGACGGGTCGTTATAAAAACAGAACATCTCGTCTGTATAATAATCATATAAACTTCGAAGTACTAAACACCACACCCACTAACCCTTCCGTCTAGTGAACATTCTGGGTGGGGGTGTTAAACCCGGTAGCTACCTTTAGGATTTGCGTCAATTAGGCGTGCACTAATTCTCAAAATTAGTGATGTTCCCTAATTCTTAGGTTACCAAGCAATAATAATCAGAGGAAAAATATTCATACCAATTGTGGCAATTATCACGTCCACATAATTATATGGTGGCAATTATCACGTCCACATAATTCATTCGAGGAATGTTTTGCTTGTGTCTATCTCGTCAAACATTTATAAAAGCATTTTATGTATTCGCAGTTCAAAATGTTTTTCAAAAGTATTTAATAAAGCAGTTGTAAAAGTAGCGCATGTATTCTCAGTCCCAAAAATGTAAAGAGTAAAAGGGAATCAAATGAACTCACAATATAATATTTTGTAGTAAAAATATTCATACGACAATACTGATCAATGCATGGTTTGCCTCGGATTCGCGAACCTATATCGAGTATGTGTATTAACACTTTTAATACTATTCAATTAAATATATATTTTGATATTAGTAATATACTTGTGATATTAAGTTTAATATTAATAATTACTTAAATATTTTTATTTTATATATTTATTAAATTATCATAATAATATATTATATACTTTATTAATATAATTTAAATAAATACTTAGTATTAATATTTTTTAAATACTCATAATTTTTAATATGATAGTATTTTTAATAAATTCGAGTTATATTAAATCGTAAATGAACAAAAGGTATTTTATTAGAAAAAGTAGTATACTTATTATATCTAATGTTTGTATCTAACTTATAATATCTATCTTTTTAATTCAAGATCATAAAAATATAGTTATATTTTATATATAAAATATATTTAAAACTAAAGTTATAGTTAGTAATATTAATTATAATAATAATGATAAAAATAATACTAATTATGAATGAAATTGTGATAATTCTAATAATAATAATAATGAAAATTTTAATAATACAAAAGTGATAACTTTAATAAAATATTAATAATAATAATAATAATAATAATAATAATAATAATAATAATAATAATAATAATAATAATAATAATAATAATAATAATAATAATAATAATAATAATAATAATAATAATAATAATAAAAATAATAGGAATAATAAGTATACTACATTTAAGAAATAGCAAAAAAATATAGTGTCGCAACCCGGGCTCGAACTCCCGACCTCTCGCTTAAACCCGCAAGCACTTCAAACCACTCATCCAACTCAGTTTTCATCTTTCTAAACCCGAATTACATCTTCATCATTTATCATCCCACATCATCTTATTATTATCATCTTAATCTAATCATGATCGTCATCAGAGGATTATTATCATCATACTTTATTCTTACTCCTATGATCAACATCATTATTAGTTCGTCACCCCCTCATATCAACATAAAATCATCAATACCATTCGTTGTCATTCGTTTAAGCTAAAAAATAAATAAATACGGAAGCTGGCTCCACTAATAAACGAACATGGACAACACTCACAACCCATTAGTATTTGAATTTGATGGCTTTTAGATTAGTGTAATTGCATCAACTTTTCTATGTGTATACCCCATATAATATATCAAAAAGCTTTCCCCTTGTCTGCCACCTTATAATTATTTTATTTTAAAATATATATATATACAATGATCCCCTTTATTGACCCATTTATGAAAATCTGGTATCCAGCTCGTCATCATCATTATCATATGTTAACATCCTCATCCTCTATCATTATAACCGAACATCTTTATCATCAATACAACCGATCATTATCATCATGAAGTATCGATTATTATCATCATTAATCATGTATTTCATCACCAACATAAATACATAAAATCATAATCTTATCATCATTACTAAACCCGCTATTCATTATCATCCGTCGTTTATCTATCTAGTATCATCATCATCACCTAATCGCTTATCATAATCGAACATCTAACCTTATTTAACAAATCCATCAACATCACGACATCATCAATCACTACTTATGTCATAAACAAATCGAGTATTAATATAATTCAGTTGCACGAACGTCATCAACAATCACTAAAATATTTGGGACTTCGGCCCACCAAGAATAAAAACAAACGCAAAAGAAACCTTGCATTTCTTAAATCAAACGGTGGGGCACCAAGGGAGTGAAAGAAACGATTAAAGCCAAATGAGTTTAACTTTAATACTTATAATTGCACCCACTATCGAAAAGGAATTTATAAGTGGGGTAATCCCACTAGATAGATGTCGACCAAATGCACAAGAGAAATATATAAAACCAGTCATGTTACCTTATGCAAAAAGAACCTTCGATGTTTGGTTTTCGGTTTGGTACAACCTAAATAGAAGATAGTTGCAGCGTTTTTGTTATAGTTGAATAGAAAAGAAAGAAACAAGAAGAGTGGTAGCTTGCATCGAATAAGTAGTAGCAGTAGTCATACAATGAAATAGAAAAGTAGCAACTGTCATGGGTTTGTGTGGTGGTTGTGATGTTCTTGTTTTCAAAACAGAAGTATAGAAGTGGCTGCAATGATGAACATAATCGGTTTGCAATGTAAGATGTTATCCTAACAAGAGAAGAGAAGAAGAAAGACAAGGTGTTTATGGGTTGCTTAAAAATGGATTCCAAGTTGAGTTAAAGGTGGTGGTGTTTATTAAGGTGAGTTCAAGAAAGTATAAGAGAGGGAGTGGCGATGGTTCGGTGATGGTGGTTCTTTAATATTTTCTGTTTTATTTTTACAACAATCAACAACTTTATAGAGTGTAATGAAATTAGATTGTTACTGTATTATGATTTGATTTGGAATTGGATTGCAGCGAGCCAGATATCGATGTATAACAATATTACAGACAAGAAGTACACAAGTATCAATCAGAAGAAGAAAAGAGAGATTACAGATTGATACGTGCAACAGATTTTGGGATTTTCTGATTGGAAGTCGACATATACTCTAGTTAATTACGTAATTTAAACAGAAGGAGAGTGACCTGAAATAGAATATGTATTTTTCTGTATGTATATATACATATACGATTTTTATATATTAATATGTATCTGTTTATGTAATTATATAAATATGTCTGTATGTATATATATATATATATATATATATATATCAGTTATTATTTATGTATCTGTCATATATATTAGTCTTATTTAATAATAATACTCTTTATATACTAACAATAATAATATGGTTATTATTATTGACAGTGATAAAGTGAAAATAATAACTATAAGGTTTATCTTACTAATATTATTAATAATACTAATATTAATTATAATAATGATAATAATGTTAATGATAATAATACTACAACAATTTATATATATGTTTATCAAATTTCATATCTATAGATAACAACATTAATAACACTAGTTTGATTTTTAATATTAACAGTAATAACAGCCTATTATAACAATTATATTTAATATATTAGTTTTTACATAGTATGTATTGTAACTATGTAATATATTATATAATAATGAGTATTAAATTTTTAATAGTAATATCTAATATAAATCATAATAACTAACATTATAATTTTTCTACTAGTTATAATAATAATAATGACAACAATAATATTATTAATGCTGATACAATTGATGATTATTAATGATAAAGGAAATAATAATATCTAATGACAAAATAGTTTATTAATCTATTTTGATTTTTAATATAATTATTTACATATATAGTTATATATATATATATATATATATATATATATATATATATATATATATATATATATATATATATATATATATATATATATATATATAGTTATATATATATATTTCTATTTACGATTATAGGTTCGTGAATGGTTGGAAATAGTCAATGGTTAATTAATTACATGAATATAATTCCAAAGTTTTTGAGACTCACATTACAAACTTTGCTTATTTGTCGAAATCATATAAAGATTAAGTTTAAATTTGGTCAGAAATTTCCGGATCATCACAGTACCTACTCGTTAAAGAAATTTCGTCCTGAAATTTGAGTGGGATCATCATGGCTAACAATAAGGATGTTTTCCTGACGAATATGAGTTGATAAATATAGAGTTTTATCATCATTAAGTAATTTGGATAAAACAATTCGATTATTCGAAACATATGAGTGAAGTTATCATAAAAGAGTGAATTGAAGAAATAATGTTTCATCAAATCTTTTGACGTATATATGGTTGATTTCCGGAATTCAAAGGATTTAAAGAAAATCTTTGTAATAAGATTTGATTCTTCGATAATTAAGAAAATTAGAATCTTCGTTGGTTATATGCGAGGATCTGTTTCGATTGCTTTGTCGGATATCTCACTATAAATACACCCTCTTTGTTTCCTTATTATCACCACTCTCATCCTACTTCAAGTCAAGCAAATAATGGTTCAGAATTCGTAGATATGAAGTTTCGAAGGAACATAACTAATGTTCTAAGAAAGAAATTGTGATAGATCGATCTAACTTGTCGAATTAGCAGAAGTCTCGAGAAAGGGTAGAACTATCAAGAAGATATGTTCTTAATATGTTTACAGATTAGATAGAATGTAAGAGTCGTGTAACATGGCACATGATGACGTTATAATCTGTGAATCATCACATTCCATTAGAAACTCAGCATGACTTACTGTAATATAATCACGTTGATCAAGTGTCATTATATTATACTAACTCATGCATCAATTCCCAACACTACTTTAAAAACATTCATAATTTAAACTCAAATTTTAAAAAAATTTAGAAACTAAAGTAGTTTCCTTTATGGTGTATTATAGATAGCATGAAGAGATAAATAATTTCGAACGAGAATATTTATGAAAATATCTTCAGAAATATCGAAGATATTTATGATGATATTTTGGAATTTCTAAGTTCGATGGTTGATGAAGAAAGATTTTTTCGCAAGATTTTAACATGAGTACGGAGCAAGATATTCGTTGAAGGTTTCATCGGATCCTGAATTACCTGGATTCTTTGAATATATGGTATGGTCCTTTTATTTGGCCTTGGTCTCCTTCATGGTTTACTCAATCTGTTCTTCAGTACCAAATTTTCTATCGAGCGTTCATATCACTCCCTTCTTTATCATCAAACTTTTGGCCGTTTAGACCGTCTATAATTTTTCTATTTCCTCTGCATTTAATGCTATGATATTTGAATCATCGGTTATCAATCCGAGGCGGTTTCAGGAGAATTGTGTTTTTAGATGATTAAACGCTGATGGTACTATGGTGGAACATAAAAGGTTCACCGGTAACAATAAAAGAGCACGCAAATATATCAAGGTTATAATAAGGTTATTTCGAACGAAAATTCGAAGTTGACTTGCAGGAGCTGTGACAAAATTGGCTACTTTGGAAAGGGATTGCAAGGTTATTTTCGGTAATAACAACTCCAAAGAAGCTAGCACAGATATGTGTTAGACGTTTACTTAGGTTTCGAGTGTTTTCAGGTGCATAATTATGTGTATCAATCTTCTCTTCCGTAGATAAAGTGCGGTTGGTTCATCCTCTCGATTGAAGTGTTTTCAAGAATCATGAAAGGTTTAAACGCAGATTGTAATCGTCAAGATACAAACGAGGTTTAAGATGAAATCAAGTGGCAAACTTGAAGAGATGTTTAGTTTCATATGTTATAATCAATATTTTAATTCATTTTAATTGTCCAATGTCATTAGTCCACAGTCGATAGTCCACAGTTAACAGTCCAATAATTCATATACAGTTTAATATATAATATCCGAATTAATTAATACGTATCGTGACCAGTGTACATGTCTCAGACTCGATCACAACTCAAAATATATATATTATTATAGAATCAATCTCAACCCTGTATATCTAACTCTATCATTACTGCATATAGAGTGTCTATGGTTATTCCAAATAATATATATAGATGCGTCGATATGATATGTCAAAACTTTGTATATGTGTCCCGATATTTAAAGTGCGTAAAATAAATACAGAAATTAAATGACGATAAATAAAGTGCGTAAAATAAATAACAGAAATTAAATGATGATAAATAAAATTGCGAGAATATAAATTGCGATAAATAAATTGTGATAAATAAAATATAATCAGTTAGCTAGGAATAGTTAGCTAGAAACAGTTAGCGTGGATTCTTAACAAAATTTTTCTCATAGTTAATTTGTTTGTTTCTAACAAATTTTATTTTGTCCAATGTTTTCTTCATTATGCCACTTGTTGGATTCTTATAGGTCAAAATCCAAATATGAAATTGAATGAAAATGGTTATTCTGCGGTGAACGGATACATATATCTGTGGATGTAAGTAGGATAGTAAATGACTGTTGAATCAGATTCGAAGAATGTACAATGTAACTTATTAATGTGAAATCTAAATATTTCTAGGGTATTACCTACCCGTTAAAATATTTTTACCATTAACAGTTTGTACAAAAGAATTTTTAATTACAATCTTTATGAAAATATAATTACAAAAATATACTTACATATATATTTTCCTCAGATGTAATCATGGATTTAATGAGTTAATATGATATTAATCTCATTTGGTTTTCGGTTTGAGCTAGAATAAATAATCTCTAAGACTTTAGAGATTACATAATCACCATGAAGAACGAAGATAATTGATGTAGATCGATACGTAGAACGGTGATTATACTCGAGGTACAGAATGAGATGTTGAGGCATGTGATGTTGAAACTTGGGTTGTTGGTGGTACTGTTGGTGCCGGTGATGTTACTGAAGCTGGTACGTTTTACACCATATTTTCCAAGGCTATTACTCGAGCACAAAGTTCGCTGACTTCTTGTATTACTCCGGGATGATTGTCGGTCGGAACGAGTGGATGAATAAGGTTTAGAATTGTGGATAGAATATAATTGTGATGAGATACTCTGGAAATGAGAGAGAAAATGGTGTCTCGAACAGGTTCGCCGGTAAGTGCTTCAGGTTCATCGTCAAGAGGGTAATTTGGTTGGTGGAAAGGATCGCCTTCTTCGTGTCTCCATTGATTAAGTCAACTACGAACCCATCTTCAATTCATCCAGAATAGATGATGGCTAATTGGTTGATTCATTTCGATTACACTGCTTTCGGAGCTCAAGTGGAAATCTATGTCGGAATAGCTGTCGGAATAACTATCGGAATAGCTATCGAAATCTGAGGGGCTCGAACTGGTTGAGGGATTCATCTCGTACGATCAGATGAAATATTTTCGATAAGAAATAGATTATAGGATGTAGATTAGTACCCTGCAATACATAATTTACATATGCATATATAATACTAAAATCTCATAAGTTACGGAGGAATCTACGGAAGCTGTCAGGTAAAGGTAACAATAACAGATACGCTAAGATATGAATTTATCTATACACTGTCTATGCAATAGAGGCAGTAAGACGTGTATAGACTTTAAGGATGATAAGAAATTAATTTTTCGACACTAAATGATAAGCAAAACTTTTGACATGCAGACACGGTTGAAGTCCAGACTCACTAATGTATCTAAACAACTATCAGTTAGACACACTAATGCAAGACCTGGTTCGCTAAGACCACCGCTCTGATACCAACTGAAATGCCCCGTTCATATACAATATAAACAATTCACAACAGTTGATTACTTCGCGAGGTAATTAACCTCGATATGATACATTTTACAAATATTGCATTCGTTTTTAAAAGACAAACTTTCTTTACATCGAAAGTTGACGGCAAGCATACTATTTCATAATACCTTCAACTATAATTAACTTAATAATAATCTTGATGAACTCGACGACTCGAATGCAACGTCTTTTGAAATATGTCATGAATGACTCCAAGTAATATCTCTAATATGAGCAAATGCACAGCAGAAGATTTCTTTCATACCTAAGAATAAACATGCTTTCAAGTGTCAACCAAAAGGTTGGTGAGTTCATAGGTTTATCATAAAACAATAAAGTTCATCATTTTGATAGACCACAAGATTTAAATCCTGCATGGTACAAATGGGCCCGAATCCTATACCCACCTATAATGTACATGCGATATCTTTTAAATACAGTACACCTTTCTCGTGTACGAAATCATCTTTAATAAATCTTAGTAACCGTACACATATCTTGTGCACAAAAATAACATACACATAACCTGTGTATAAAATCATTCTCTCGATACATAACATTCACTTTTCATTGTTTTCATAGCTTGGCTTGGTAACCGACCTTAACATATAATGCACATAATAATATCCCCAAAACAGAACATCTCGTCTGTATAATAATCATATAAACTTCGAAGTACTAAACACCACGCCCACTAGTCCTTCCGTTTAGTGAACATTCTGGGTGGGGGTGTTAAACCCGGTAGCTACCTTTAGGATTCGCGTCAATTAGGCGTGCACTAATTCTCAAAATTAGTAATGTTCCCTAATTCTTAGGTTACCAAGCAATAATAATCAGGAGAAAAATATTCATATCAATTGTGGCAATTATCACATCCACATAATTCAATGGTGACAATTATCACGTCCACATAATTCATTCGAGGAATGTTTTGCTTGTGTCTATCTCGTCAAACATTTATAAAAGCATTTCATGTATTCGCAGTTCAAAATGTATTTCAAAAGCATTTAATAAAGCAGTTGTAAAAGTAGAGCACGTATTCTAATTCTCAAAAATGTAAAGAGTAAAAGGGAATCAAATGAACTCACAATATAATATTTTGTAGTAAAAATATTCATACGACAATACTGATCAATGCAGGGTTGGCCTCGGATTCACGAACCTATATCAAGTATGTATATTAACACTTTTAATACTATTCAATTAAATATATATTTTGATATTAGTAATATACTTGTGATATTAAGTTTAATATTAATAATTACTTAAATATTTTTATTTTATATATTTATTAAATTATCATAATAATATATTATATACTTTATTAATATAATTTGAATAAATACTTAGTATTAATATTTTTTAAATACTCATAATTTTTAATATGATAGTATTTTTAATAAATTCGAGTTATATTAAATCATAAATGAACAAAAGGTATTTTATTAGAAAAAGTAGTATACTTATTATATCTAATGTTTGTATCTAACTTATAATATCTATCTTTTTAATTCAAGATCATAAAAATATAGTTATATTTTATATTTAAAATATATTTAAAACAAAAGTTATATTTAGTAATATTAATTATAATAATAATGATAAAAATAATACTAATTATGAATGAAATTGTGATAATTCTAATAATAATAATAATAATAATGAAAATTTTAATAATACAAAAGTGATAACTTTAATAAAATGTTAATAATAATAATAATAATAATAATAATAATAATAATAATAATAATAATAATAATAATAATAATAATAATAAAAATAATAGGAATAATAAGTATACTACCTTTAAGAAATAGCAAAAAAATATAGTGTCGCAGCCCGGGCTCGAACTCCCGACCTCTCGCTTAAATCCGCAAGCACTTCAAACCACTCATCCAACTAAGTTTTCGTCTTTCTAAACCCGAATTACATCTTCATCATTTATCATCCCACATCATCTTATTATTATCATCTTAATCTTATCATGATCGTCATCAGAGGATTATTATCATCATACTTAATTCTTACTCCTATGATCAACATCATTATTATTTCGTCACACCCTCATATCAACATAAAATCATCAATACCATTCGTTGTCATTCGTTTAAGCTAAAAAAAATACGGAAACGAACATGGACAACTGATGATGTAGCGTGAGGGTACGAAATAGTATTATTTTTACTAGGAAATACTACAAAATATGACACAAGTTTTATTAATTTACGGATGGGATATACCTAAACCTTGCTACAACACTATAGGCAGTGTACCTAATCGTAGAGTAGTGTAGTTTTTAGTAAGTCCGGTTCGTTCCACAGGGAGCTGGTGAAGTTAACGCTATATTATTAAGTTTATTTGTAAAAATATATATATAAATAAGTAGTAGTATTATTATAAAATGGGGGTTTTACCGTTTAATGACCGGTTTGTCGATTTTAAGCGTAAAAATAAATGACAAAAATTAAAGTGCGTAAAATAAATTGCGATAAATAAAATGACAGAAAATAAAATTGCGAGTAATAAAATGACAGTAAATAAAGATACGATGAGAAATATAATAAAAGAATTATGCTTATTTAAACTTCCGTAATCATGATGTTTGACGTGTTGATTTTAATTTATTACCATTGGTTAATTGTCCTTTGTCCTGGTTTATTTGATACGTCTATCTGGTTTTTGTCCATAATAGTCCATCGGTCATAAATATAAAGTGCGAGTATCCTCGTCAAATTACCCTTATACCCGAAGTCAAATATTCCAACTGATTAAGGATTTAAACTGTGACGCAGTTATCACTTCTGTCAACAATTACACCAGTTATCACTGTATGTAATCCACCCCTGTTTTAATTAGTTTATGAATATTAATTCATCCACTTGATCAGAATGAATAATCAATTACCCAACCCAATTGATTAATTAAATGATTATAACAGATTCCATATGAACATCACTAAATAGGACAACCATAATCATTATTAATTATTAGGTTAATTAATTTGAAGATAGGTTCGACAGACTCCAATGAGTTGTCACTCAATTAGACAATACCCCCCATCTATTAATAGTCAATAGTTCAATTTCCACAAGTGTCGGTCTTTTGCCCAAACCTTAATTATGGTACAAAGCCCAATTACCCAATTTTAGTAATTAGCCCAACATCATGATTACTTCGTTTTAAATAAGCATAATAATAACTTAGCTACGAGACATTAATGTAAAAAGGTTGAACATAACTTACAATGATTAAAAATAGCGTAGCGTTACACGGACAGAATTTCGACTTATATACTCAAAAGATCTCTATCATAAATCTTATTATTATCATAATTTAAATTTAAAATTAAGATTATTGTTATATCTTATTACATTAACATTATGATAGAGATATAGAATATAGATATTGATATTTGATATAGAAAAATAAGAAAAAGATAGAAAGAAAGAAAAAGATCGTAAAAAATCTCCCCCTAATTCATCGAACATATCGTTCGTTTTATAGGCAAATTAGAATTCAAATTTTCATTTACGACCCCTGAACTATGCTCAATTAACAACTTTTTATTATTTAATATTATTCTTATTATGAATTATTTAAATATTATATTTTATTCTTGTGCATAGTTGACTTGTAATTTTTACACCGTTGCGTCGAGCGTTGAGAGTTGGTTCATGTCCTGGTTTCGGATTTTCGAACGTCCTTTCGTACAATTTTATATCTTGTACTTTGCGTTTTGTAACTTGTACTCTTGTCATTTTTAGACGTTCTTCATCAATAAATTGAACCTTTTGAATTGTATCTTGTACATTTGAGCTTTTTGGACGTTTTGGTCTTTCAAATCTTCGTTTTTGTCTTTAAATCTTCATTTTCGAGCGATTTGCGTCTTTCGTCTTCGCACTTATTTATTTAACTATTACAACTAAAAATAAGGAAATTACATTTAAAAACATTACATATTGGAACGATATTGCTACTAAATATATGTTCATTTGGAACACTATCAAATATCCCCACACTTGAGCGTTGCTTGTCCTCAAGCAATACAGAATTTGAAATAAAAACATACATGAATCACTTTTTTATTCATCACATTTTGTACATCAGTGATTTTGATATAGCGGTATAAACAATGACAGTAATGATGGTTAAAGGTGGGTGTGTCATCCACAGTTGCCTCGGGTTTAGGTCAACGACACTTGCAATCAAATAGCCGATTTACTTTCGGTTTCCAAAGCAAAGTGCACATTTGAAAGGCGGTTTACAGTCCCACATGACTATAAAAATTTAGATCCTTTAAGGAAATTGGATCTTTATGAAAACATTTGATCTTTTGAAAATTCAAGCTAGATTTTACCCTAGACAAGTTTTCTGATTTGATCCATCATCGGTGTTGCAAAATATATTTGTGGATCAATATTTTGGCTAAAACTTTTAGGTTCGTGTAATCCACTGCTATCCCGGTATCGGAAAGCACACATCCAGTTTACTTGTTCCGTATATTACCTTTCGGCAAACTACCGTCCGGTTGTAAAGGAAAGCGATGAACAAGAAACTGTTAAGGCAATGTCCCGTGACATGCAGATGATTATGGTCTTATTAACGTGTCGGATGCTAGAACTATCCTTGGTAGGAGCGATAGTAAAGATCATCCTATGATTTTTCGGTCTGGCACAAGGTCCTGTCTCCGACCATGCTATGCAACCACCGTTCTTACGGTTGACACCCGATTTGGTTCAGGTGACCTAATGAATTCCAGGTGAATTCCTAGGATTTTACGTTCAATGGTAATGAACGCATTGAAAATGGATTTTCAGAAAACAAATCGGTTTGCAATTTTGATCAAAATATTTTCTCGTTCAAGCTCGAGTTTAGATATCATTGAATTCCATGAGTTTGAATTCTCAATCTTTAAGGTCAATCTCTAGGATTGAGTAATATCAGTCTTAAAAGCTGATTTTTAATCTTTAAGGAGATTATCCTTTCTGGGGATCTGATTCATTAGTCTTATCAAGCTAATTTGCACGGTGCCCCCCCATTATACGAGATAAATCCTTCTCATGGTTAGGATAAATCTGACCACTTGGCAACCCTGTTTGATGCTGAGGTCCGTGGATTTCCTGCTGATTTTAGAGATGACTTTTCTAGATTTTTCGTCAACCTACAGCTGGTCTGGACGACAACTTCATGACCTAAATCAAGAAGCGCGTGTCTTTTTCGGAAGACATTACTTCCTTCAAATGATGGAATTGATTCATCGTGTAGATCCATCTTTCTTTCAAATGTATTACAGTAAACCGGGTAAAACTGATTAGTATCGTCCAAAGCAAAAGTACCTGCAATAATCTTGTACAAAAATATGTGATATTTGTTTTAAATTGAATAACTTGGTACATTCTTCCCACACTTAGTTTCTTTCTTTGCCTTTTTATTTTCTTTTATTTCATTTTAAATGAATTCAAGCGTTTTAGG
This sequence comes from Rutidosis leptorrhynchoides, assembly GCF_046630445.1. Lineage (NCBI taxonomy): Eukaryota > Viridiplantae > Streptophyta > Magnoliopsida > Asterales > Asteraceae > Rutidosis > Rutidosis leptorrhynchoides. The sequence continues at coordinate 372,299,273 of NC_092340.1, read as the reverse complement.
GTGTTTCTCAATTTATGTCCTTTCCGAGGTAACGATAATTTCGGTATTATCACCTAGTTTTCATCGTTCATAAATATGTATAAACATGATTTTAAATTCATTTAGTTGAAAATTTTTTCAAATTTTCACAAAATTTGGCAAATAGACTAAGTGCAAACCCGAGAGAATTTATAACCCTTCCCCACACTTGAGATCATGCAATGCCCTCATTTGCATGAAATCAGACTATAATTATAAATTCATGAGGGTGATTAGTGTAGAAAAGTGATTAAAAATACCGAGTTTGATATTTTGCGTCTTGTTGTCAAAATTAGAAGCTTTTGCTGAACTTAATGACATTCTTTGAAAGTGCTGTTTTACCCTGTTTTGTACATAACATAAAATACAAACATATATATACATATTTTTGAAGTTTGGTTTATAACCCCACTTTTCAAAAATTTATAAAGTATAATATTTTTGGCATACTTTAAATCAATAAAATTAAAAATAATGATAACAAAATTTGTCGCCCCGCCCTCGGGTAAAGTAATTTCGGCTTAATGACCTAGTCTTCAACTCACGACGAATTTTAGAAATCATTTTTTTCAACTTAATGAATTAAAGTAAATTTTGTTTTTAAAATTCACACAAAACATAAATTAAAATGCATATTAATTTCAAATAAAACCTAAAAAAAATAAAAATTCAGAATGGAGGGAGAAAACTAGTTCTTTAGTGTCTGCTAGTGGAAAAGACCACTCGGATTCCATTCTCAGAACTACATGAGAACAGAACAACTAACTCTAGATAGCATTTTCTTTTTAGAACACTTGAATCTCCCCACACTTAGGTAGCTGTGGTGTCAAAATTGTGATTAACTTCATCGTCAATTTCTCTTGGTCCATAATCAACTTGCATATCCGTGACTTTTTCTTTAAGCCATTGGTCGGATTCCTGTGTAATATCCACAATTTCAACTAGTTTCTCCTTTTCTTTAGGTGATAGATTGGATACTAACCGGTTACATAACTTAAAGTTCCCCTTGGTTTTAGCATCGCGAATCCGTTTAATAAGTTTCTTCATTGAACTATTAATAACGGGATCATTTAATTTCGTATCAACAACGGGGTTCTTTGTTATCATGTCATCATTAGGTGTTACTTCATTTTCCCCACACTTAGGCGTTTCATTATTGCTAAGTATTACCGTTGGAGTTGGTAAAACCACATGGTTCTTACCAATTGTTTTTACTGGTTCAACGGTTTTGGCTGGTGGAGATTTAGACTTTCGAATCATAAAGGTGATCGATTTGTCACCACTACTAAGTGTCATTCTTCCATTTCCTACATCAAATAACGCCCCGGTGGACGCTAAGAATGGTCGTCCTAAAATTAGAGGAATGTTTGAGTCCTCTTCTATGTCAATGACAATGAATTCGACTAGAAAGGTTAAATTACCTACTTGAATGGGTAGGTTGTCAGCAATTCCAACTGGGTGCTTAATGGTTTGATCAAAGAGTCGAACACTCATATCCGTTGGACTTAACTCACCTACCCCTAATCTCTTATATAATGAAAGAGACATAACACTCACACTTGCACCTAAATCTGCTAGTGCATCATACATGACACAATCACTAAGTAGACAAGGAACAATAAATTCACCTGGATCACCTACCCTAGGTGGAGGTTTTGGTGGAACTGTATTCACCGGGTTTATATTTACGGCTTTTGTTTCTTGCACTTTCTTATTCTTTTTCTTCTTCTTCTTTCCAGAGGTATCACAATCTTTATTACCTATCACTTGCTCATACTCAACTCCTTTTCTTGGAAACGGGATGGGTGGTTTGTATGGTGCCACCACTGGCTTTACATACTCGGGTGGTGGTGGTGTAACTTCTTCATTGTTACTCTCATCTAAAACCTTCCCATCTTCTGATGCTGGTTTTTCAGAATTCGTTGAAACCATATTAACATTCTCATTCCGAGGATTTACTTCAGTATTACTCGGTAGCTTTCCTTGTTCCCTCTCACTCATCATGCTAGCAAGAGTACCTACGTGTTTTTCAAGATTCAAAATGGAAGCTTGTTGAGTTCTTAATGACTGATCAAACTTCTCGTTCGTTTGGGTTTGAGATGTAATGAATTGTGTTTGAGATTCAATCAGCTTTGCCATCATTTCTTCTAGATTTGGCTTTTTCTCTTCGGGTTGTTGTGGTGGTTTATACAAGCTAGGTCTTTGTTGATTGAAAGTGTTGTTTTGAGTTGGTTGGTTATTCGGACCTTGTTGGTTATACCAGTTATTTTCGGGTCCTTTTGGATTGTAAAGAATGTTTTGATTTCGATTTAAGTTTAGCCTTGGCGGTTGATAATTATTTTGATAATTATTTCCCGGCCTTTGGTTCATATAGGAAACATTCTCTCGTTGTTCCATCGTTGGTTCAATGTGACAATCTTTCAATAAGTGTGGTCCACCGCATTGCTCACAACTGATTCGTATTGCGTGAATATCTTTATTCATCTTTTCCATTCGTCTTTCGAAAGCATCTATTTTTGCGGAAACGGAATCAAAGTCAGGGCTAGAATCGGCTCTAGCCGCTTTAGATGATCGAAAGATATCTTTTTCTTGGTGCCACTCATGCGAGTGGGAGGCTGTGTTATCAATAATTTTGTAAGCTTCAGTTGCGGTTTTCTTCATAATGGATCCACCAGCGGTTATGTCGATGTCTTTTCGTGTGGCGATGTCTACGCCTTTATAGAAGATTTGTACTATTTGAAAAGTATCTAATCCGTGTTGAGGACATCCTCTCAACATCCTTCCGAATCTTGTCCACGCCTCATATAATGTTTCATTTGGATTTTGCGCGAACGTAACAATTTCTCCTTGAAGTCTCACGGCTTTGGATGCCGGAAAGAATCGTTTAAGAAATTTTTCAACTAAAACATCCCATGTGTCAATCGCCCCTTCAGGTAACGATTCTAACCAATCTTTGGCTTCTCCCTTTAAAGTCCAGGGAAACAACATGAGATAGATCTGCTCATCTTCCACTTCTCGGATTTTGAATAGTGTACAAATTCTTTTAAACGTACGAAGGTGTTCGTTAGGATCTTCATTCGGTGCACCACTGAATTGGCATTGGTTAGTTACCATGTGTAGAATTTGTCCTTTGATTTCATAATCTGGCGCATTAACTTCTGGCTTAATAATGGCGTGACCTTGGCCAGTGCGCTTAGCTCTCATTCGTTCTTCCATACTTAGAGGTTCTAGATTTTCCATGATTGGAAGTGTTGTATCTGAATCACTAGAGGTTTCTGATTTAATGGTTTCTTCCTCAACAATCTCTGTTTGAATGATTGGTGGTTCCGGAGGAATAATTAATGGATCAGGGTCTCGGAATTGTCCCTGAGTATTCTCCGGATTCTCAATTGTGATATTGGTTTCAAAAACTGGATTATCGGAAATTTGAGTTGAAGTACTCGGTCGACTTGATGACGAGTCTAAAGAAAAATCAACGGCAGCTATATTTGTTAAACGATGTCTTGATCGAGTTACAGGTGGTGAACGTACAAAAGGTGGTGAACGTCTTGCTCGGTGCATTCACTGAATATCCTATTAGTTTTAAAAAGGAAAGAAAAATTATAATAAGTTATCCAACCAATAGACTTTTCTGATTTTGCCCACGTTTCGAATAGCCAAAAGATGCAGCAGAGGGGCAGGATTCGTTTGGTCTCAATATAATTGAGGACTGTTTGGCTCCAATAACCCGGTCCACGTACAAATCCAACTATTACTACGAACCAGAAAATTTTGATGTCTATCAATTTAACCACTTAAAATAAATTTTCGTAATTTTAAGAAATTTAGAGAAGAAGTAGAAAAAAATTCTAAGTCCTAAAAACTAGAATGGCGAGAAATAAGAAAGAAATAGATTGCGCGTCGAAAAATGTCGAAAAATAAAAGGTCGAAAAATAGGCGTCGAAAAATAAAAATAAGAAAGTAGTGCGAAATACGGCGTCGTAAAATTCTAAATCACCTAAAACTTAGTCTAAGGAATAAGCACTTAAGGGATTTTACGGCAAAGCCTAAAAATTCTAGAAGTAAAAATAACTATGGCAAAACTAAACTTAATACTAAAAGTTGCGACTATAGTCTAAAAATCTAAAGGTAATAAAACTAAAAAAAAACATTTTTTTTTTATAGACAAAATTTTAAAAATATATATATTTTTTTTTAATAAATTTTTTTTTTTTTTTTTTTTTTTTTTTTTTTTACGTTTTTTTTTTTTTTTTTTACGTTTTTGTTTTTTTTTTTTTTTTTTTTTTTTTTTACGTTTTTTTTTTTTTTTTTTTTTTTTCAAATTTTTTTTTTTTTTTTTTTTTTTAAACGATTTTTTTTTTCTTTTAAAAAAAAACGAATTTTTTTTTTTTTTTACACAAATTTTTTTTTTTTTTTTTTTTTTTTTTTTTTTTAAAACGAAATTTTTTTTTTTTTTTTTTTTTTTTTTTTAAAAAAAAAAAACGATTTTTTTTTTTTTTTTTTAAAAACGATTTTTTTTTACAAATTAATAATTTTTTTTATAATTATAATTTTTTTTTAAAACTTTTTTTTTTTTAATTCATTTACTATTCATGAATAGTAAATGAAAATAAATTAATTAATTTACTATTCACATGAAAGCGACATGATAGCAATTATTAATTATAAGTTACATAATATACCCCTGAAGTATTTAATAAATACGACTTTTTTTTTTAAATTTTACGTAAACTTTTATTCTTAAATATTTTTATATTATTATATTCTATTTCAATATTATTATATTATTATATTCTATTTCAATATTATTATATTATTATATTTTATTTCAATATTATTATAATTAAAAATATAGCGTTTTAGCGCTCCCCGGCAGCGGCGCCAAAAACTTGATGATGTAGCGTGAGGGGTACGAAATAGTATTATTTTTACTAGGAAATACTACAAAATATGACACAAGTTTTATTAATTTACGGATGGGATATACCTAAACCTTGCTACAACACTATAGGCAGTGTACCTAATCGTAAAGTAGTGTAGTTTTTAGTAAGTCCGGTTCGTTCCACAGGGAGCTGGTGAAGTTAACGCTATATTATTAAGTTTATTTGTAAAAATATATATATAAATAAGTAGTAGTATTATTATAAAATGGGGGTTTTACCGTTTAATGACCGGTTTGTCGATTTTAAGCGTAAAAATAAATGACAAAAATTAAAGTGCGTAAAATAAATTGCGATAAATAAAATGACAGAAAATAAAATTGCGAGTAATAAAATGACAGTAAATAAAGATACGATGAGAAATATAATAAAAGAATTATGCTTATTTAAACTTCCGTAATCATGATGTTTGACGTGTTGATTTTAATTTATTACCATTGGTTAATTGTCCTTTGTCCTGGTTTATTTGATACGTCTATCTGGTTTTTGTCCATAATAGTCCATCGGTCATAAATATAAAGTGCGAGTATCCTCGTCAAATTACCCTTATACCCGAAGTCAAATATTCCAACTGATTAAGGATTTAAACTGTGACGCAGTTATCACTTCTGTCAACAATTACACCAGTTATCACTGTATGTAATCCACCCCTGTTTTAATTAGTTTATGAATATTAATTCATCCACTTGATCAGAATGAATAATCAATTACCCAACCCAATTGATTAATTAAATGATTATAACAGATTCCATATGAACATCACTAAATAGGACAACCATAATCATTATTAATTATTAGGTTAATTAATTTGAAGATAGGTTCGACAGACTCCAATGAGTTGTCACTCAATTAGACAATACCCCCCATCTATTAATAGTCAATAGTTCAATTTCCACAAGTGTCGGTCTTTTGCCCAAACCTTAATTATGGTACAAAGCCCAATTACCCAATTTTAGTAATTAGCCCAACATCATGATTACTTCGTTTTAAATAAGCATAATAATAACTTAGCTACGAGACATTAATGTAAAAAGGTTGAACATAACTTACAATGATTAAAAATAGCGTAGCGTTACACGGACAGAATTTCGACTTACATACTCAAAAGATCTCTATCATAAATCTTATTATTATCATAATTTAAATTTAAAATTAAGATTATTGTTATATCTTATTACATTAACATTATGATAGAGATATAGAATATAGATATTGATATTTGATATAGAAAAATAAGAAAAAGATAGAAAGAAAGAAAAAGATCGTAAAAAATCTCCCCCTAATTCATCGAACATATCGTTCGTTTTATAGGCAAATTAGAATTCAAATTTTCATTTACGACCCCTGAACTATGCTCAATTAACAACTTTTTATTATTTAATATTATTCTTATTATGAATTATTTAAATATTATATTTTATTCTTGTGCATAGTTGACTTGTAATTTTTACACCGTTGCGTCGAGCGTTGAGAGTTGGTTCATGTCCTGGTTTCGGATTTTCGAACGTCCTTTCGTACAATTTTATATCTTGTACTTTGCGTTTTGTAACTTGTACTCTTGTCATTTTTAGACGTTCTTCATCAATAAATTGAACCTTTTGAATTGTATCTTGTACATTTGAGCTTTTTGGACGTTTTGGTCTTTCAAATCTTCGTTTTTGTCTTTAAATCTTCATTTTCGAGCGATTTGCGTCTTTCGTCTTCGCACTTATTTATTTAACTATTACAACTAAAAATAAGGAAATTACATTTAAAAACATTACATATTGGAACGATATTGCTACTAAATATATGTTCATTTGGAACACTATCAACAACACTCACAACCCATTAGTATTTGAATTTGATGGCTTTTAGATTAGTGTAACTGCATCAACTTTTCTATGTGTATACCCCATATAATATATCAAAAAGCTTTCCCCTTGTCTGCCACCTTATAATTATTTTATGTTCAAAAAAAATATATATATATATATATATATATATATATATATATATATATATATATATATATATATATATATATATATATATATATATATATATATATATATATATATATATATATATATATATACAATGATCCCCTTTATTGACTCATTTACAAAAATCTGGTATCCAGCTCGTCATCATCATTATCATATGTTAACATCCTCATCCTCTATCATTATAACCGAACATCTTTATCATCAATACAACCGATCATTATCATCATGAAGTATCAATTATTATCATCATTAATCATGTATTTCATCACCAACATAAATACATAAAATCATAATCTTATCATCGTTACTAAACCCGCTATTCATTATCATCTATCGTTTATCTATCTAGTATCATCATCATCACCTAATCACTTATCATAATTGAACATCTAACCTTATTTAACAACTCCATCAACATCACGACATCATCAATCACTACTTATGTCATAAACAAATCGAGTATTAATATAATTCAGTTGCACGAACGACATCAACCATCACTAAACTATTTGGGACTTCGGCCCACCATGAATAAAAACAAACGCAAAAGAAACCTTTCATTTCTTAAATCAAACGGTGGGGCACCAAGGGAGTGAAAGAAACGATTAAAGCCAAATGAGTTTAACTTTAATACTTATAATTGCACCCACTATCGAAAAGGAATTTATAAGTGGGGTAATCCCACTAGATAGATGTCAACCAAATGCACAAGAGAAATATATAAAAGCAGTCATGTTACCTTATGCAAAAAGAACCTTCGGTGTTTGGTTTTCGATTTGGTACAACCTAAATAGAAGATAGTTGCAGCGTTTTTATTACAGTTGAATAGAAAAGAAAGAAATAAGAAGAGTGGTAGCTTGCATCGAATAAGTAGTAGCAGTAGTCATACAATGAAATAGAAAAGTAGCAACTATCATGGGTTTGTGTGGTAGTTGTGATGTTCTTGTTTTCGATTCAAAACAGAAGTATAGATGTGGCTGCAATGATGAACATAATCGGTTTGCAATGTCAGATGTTATCCTAACAAGAGAAGAGAAGAAGAAAGACAATGTGTTTATGGGTTGCTTAAAAATGGATTCCAAGTTGAGTTAAAGGTGGTGGTGTTTATTAAGGTGAGTTCAAGAAAGTATAAGAGAGGGAGTGGCGATGGTTCGGTGATGGTGGTTCTTCGATATTTTCTATTTTATTTTTACAACAATCAACAACTTTATAGAGTGTAATGAAATTAGATTGTTGCTGTATTATGATTTGATTTGGAATTGGATTGCAGCGAGCCAGATATCGACGTATAACAATATTACAGATAAGAAGTACACAAGTATCAATCAGAAGAAGAAAAGAGAGATTACAGATAGATACGTGCAACAGATTTTGGGATTTTCTGATTGGAAGTCGACATATACTCCAGTTAATTACGTAATTTAAATAGAAGGAGAGTGGCCTGAAACAGAATATGTATTTTTATGTATGTATATATACATATACGATTTTTATATATTAATATGTATCTGTTTATGTAATTATATAAATATGTCTGTATTTTAGGTTTACATATATATATATATATACATATATATATATATATATATATATATATATATATATATATATATATATATATATATATATATATATATATATATATATATATATATATATATATATATATATATATATATATATATATATATATATATATATATATCAGTTATTATTTATGTATCTGTCATATATATTAGTCTTATTTAATAATAATACTCTTTATATACTAACAATAATAATATGGTTATTATTATTGACAGTGATAGAGTGATAATAATAACTATAGGGTTTATCTTACTAATATTATTAATAATACTAATATTAATTATAATAATGATAATAATATTAATGATAATAATACTACAACAATTTATATATATGTATATCAAATTTCATATATATAGATAACAACATTAATAACACTAGTTTGATTTTTAATATTAACAGTAATAACAGCCTATTATAACAATTATATTTAATATATTAGTTTTTACATATTATGTATTGTAACTATGTAATATATTATATAATAATGAGTATTAAATTTTTAATAGTAATATCTAATATAAATCATAATAACTAACATTATAATTTTTCTACTAGTTATAATAATAATAATGACAACAATAATATTATTAATGCTGATACAATTGATGATTATTAATGATAAAGAAAATAATAATATCTAATGACAAAATAGTTTATTAATCTATTTTGATTTATAATATAATTATTTACATATATAGTTATATATATATAAATATTTCTATTTACGATTATAGGTTCGTGAATGGTCGGAAATAGTCAATGGTTAATTAATTACATGAATATAATTCCAAAGTTTTTGAGACTCACATTACAGTGTTTGCTTATTTGTCAAAATCATATAAAGGTTAAGTTTAAATTTGGTCGGAAATTTCTGGGTCATCACAGATTATGGATGTAGAGACATCCATGGACGACGTGAAAGCAAAGGTCGAAGACGTCCACCAACGTTTGGATGGTTTGGACGGGGACTTTGACGAATTGAAAGATGATTGCAAGAGTGCAATTAGGGATGGCAAAATGACCCGTACCCGATGGGGAAACCCGAAACCCGTTATAATTGGGCCGGGTCTGACCCGAGTCCGTCGGGTCATGGGCAGGGTATGGGGATAGTTACAAAAAAAAATTCCGGGTTCGGGTATGGTTTTGGATACAAACACGTTTACCCGACCTGCATACCCGTGTACCCGGCCCGAGGAATTTTAATAATAATTTTTATGTAAAATTTTAATATTAGTATTATATTGTTAATGTATGAAAGATTTCTCTTATTTGTTTTGACAACGAGTATAATTTTATTCAATATAATTATATACAACAAGTTTTCGAGTTGTGATATTTTATATACTTTGTGTATTTGAGTATTTTAGAAACTTTTAAATCAATTTTTTGTATGTGATATTTTATAATACTTTAAGCATGAAGTAGTTAAGTTATTTTTCAATATTTTAATTTGGTAACTCATTGAAAAGTAGATACACAATGACTAATCGGGTTTACCCGTTTACCCGTGGGGAAACCCTAAACCCGATAGTATGTTAGTAAATGGGGACCCGACGGGTTTCGGGCCGGGTTTGGGGCGGGGTTTCTTAATCGGGTCCGGGTCCGTGATTACCTAAACCCAACCCAAACCCGACCCGATGCCATCCCTAAGTGCAATCAACGTGCTAGACGTGAGATCCATGACTTAAGGGGTATGCTCATGTGTGAGATTACGAAGTTGCGAGGCGAAATGGAGGGGGAGGTCTCCACTATTGAAGCATCCCGTTCATATCGATTATAAACATTACGTACTTATTGGTATCATTGCGAGGTATTGACCTTTATATGTGACATTTTTCAAAATCTGCATACGTTTTTATGATACAAACCATAACCTTTATTATAACCAAAGGCTTAAACAACATAATAATGATTATCGTTTAGCGATAATCTTAGTCTTACAAACTTTACATTTGATAATAACAATACGATTTCCAACATATTTCACATTACAAATCTTTCGGTATGCAGTTTTATTTTTGACACAAATATGCATACTCCAAATCTTACTTAAATTCGGCATAATGCAGCGAAAGCTTTTATTTATCACCTGAGAATAAACATGCTTAAAACGTCAACATAAAGTTGGTGAGATATAGGTTTAAAGCTAGCAGCGTTATAAATATAGACTACAAGATTTCATATACATAATCGTTTTAATAAAAATATTCCAAGTGGTTGAGCACTTGATAACCATACTTAACATTTAATCAACGTCGCATATTCCCTTTATTATGAAATCTCACTACACTGTACCAAGTGTAGTCACCGAAACGAAGTACTGTGCAACCGTTGAATACTGGTCGTCCAGTCCGGTTGGGGTTGTCAGGCCCGATAGATCTATCAACAGGATTCGCGTTTACAATACCACATGTAAATAGTAGTTACCAAGCTACAGGGAAGTATGCCAGTGGTACAACTCAACGTAGAATATATTTTTTTTCACTTGTGTCCATAATGTAAATCATAAAATGCATGTATTCTCATCCCGAAATATTTAGAGTTTAAAAGTGGGACTATATACTCACTTTTTCCTTGAAGATATATAACACGACCTGGTCTCCGATAGATATCAAGAACCTAACCATATATAATATATCAACATATTTTCTTTTCAAATAATCGTTACATGTATACTTATAATACTTTTAATATCTAATAGTCTGTAGTTAGCAGTCCGATGTTAGTAGTCCACAATTAGTTGGTCAATAAAATAAATAAAGACCCCATCGTATTCGTATTCATCAGAATTAATCTCGACCCATGGTACCGTGTTGTTAAATGACGTGTTGCGTACATAAAGTACCGTGTTGTCAAATGACGTGTTGCGTACAATCATGAGGTCTTATAATTAATCCTCTCGTGTTGTTTACGGGTGATCCTAAAATATATAAAATCAAATCATAAGTAAATATATATAAAATATCATATTAATTAGAAAAGATATGATTAGTTTAGTTTTATTCCAATTAATTTCGTAGCTAAACTAGCTTCGGATACCCAATTTTGTTTTAGCCGTAGTTTCTTCAATACAACTCCGTTTTTGTTGGTTCAACTTTTCACTTCCTTGGATCGAGCCATTATTTATGAATATGAACAGTAAATACCTTAGTTTGTATTTGAAATCACAGGTTATAGGTCAAACTTTGGTGAATCTTATGAAAGTGATCATTTCCGTCGTAAAAACAACATCTAGATGATCATTTTTACAAAAATACTTACACTTTGAGTTACACCATAAGATTTTTATATATTAACATATTCATAAGAAATATCATTTTTTCAGAATATAAACTTCCAATTCAAAGTTTAAGATGGTTTTTAATTATCCAACCCAAAACAGCCCCCGGTTGCACTCCGACGACGTAAATTCAGTTTTAAGGTGTTCTTTGTAAAATCAAGTTGTATCTTGTTAAGTTAGCATATCATTATGATATATTACATGTCTTGAAGTATTTTAAAAGTCAAGTTAGAAGGATCTATTTAGTTTGTAAACAAGTTTGAAATCATTCAAACTATGTTCTTGTTGTTATAATTTGTAACTCAAAATAAGATAGCTATATGAATATGAATCGAATAAGATTATGAATAAGGTTACTACCTCAAGTTACTTGGATAAAGCTACTGGAAAGGAAGTATAACTCTTGATCCTAAAGAGTGGTGAAGTTGGATTGAAAGATTGGAAGTAATATTGCAACTTCTTGATTCTAGGTTGTTTTTATGATGATTAAAGCTTGTAATTGAAGCTAAATGATGGGAAAAATGCTTAGAGATGATCAAGTATGAAGTTAGAAGTGTTTTGAGAGAGAAATGGGAGTGTAAGTATGAGAAAATGGAATGAAGAAATGGTGTTCATGCTTAATTTTAGTTTATAAAGAAAGAAAAGATTCCTAATTTTGTTTTCTTGCTAAATAATTCATGCTACTTGAAAAATGGTTGGTTCCATATGTTCCTTAATCATTTAAGGCTGCTAAGGATGATAATTGATGTGTATATACCAATAGTATATACATCTAGAAGTTGCGTACAATACGGTTACATATACCCTACGTATACGTGTAGAAATCTTGAAGAAACGGAACGAGAATTCAAATATAGCTATCTTTTGTAAATATACTTATATTGTTTTATGTATATAAGCCCTTTAAAAGTGATTAAATACATATTTATACGATACTTGTATAAGCATTATAAGTTATAGGTATATATGTCAAAGAACGTTACATATAGTTATCGTTTTGAAAACTTAAGTTAGTAGTCTCAAAGTATACTTATAACTCATTGTTATTAGTACACAATGATATGTTAAACCATCCTTAGATCATGTTAAATATGAATAAATATGTATATGTACACAATCATCTAATTATCGTATGTTATATAGTTCGTGATATCATCGGTCAAATTGGACGGTCAAACGTTGTGTAAAACTCTTTTCAAAAACACAAGACTCAACAATTTGGATTGATTATCATGTTGGTAATGTTTAATTTATGTAAATATTAATCTCATATGTGTAAAACGATCGAAAAAAATTTGGGTCATTACAGTACCTACCCGTTAAATAAATTTCGTCCCGAAATTTTAAAGTTGTACCTATTTTGCGTTCTCGGGAAACAAATGTGGGTACTTTTGTTTCATCTGATCCTCTCATTCCCAAGTAAACTCGGGACCCCTTCGAGCATTCCAATGAACCTTAACGATTGGTATGTTGCTCTGCTTGAGTTGTTTAACTTCACGGTCCATGATTTCGACGGGTTCTTTTATGAATTGTAGTTTCTCGTCGACTTGGATTTCTTCAAGGGGAATGGTGAGGTCTTCCTATGCAAGAACTTCTTAAGGTTCGAAACGTGAAACGTATTATGTACTCCGGCGAGTTGTTATGGTAACTCGAGTCGATAAGCTACCGGTCCAATGCGTTCGATGATCTTGAACGGGCCTACATACCTTGGGTTCAGTTTACCCCTTTTGCCGAAACATATTACACCTTTCCAAGGTGACACCTTTAGCATAACCATGTCACCGATCTGAAACTCTAATGGTTTCCTTCGAACATCGGCGTAGCTCTTTTGGCGACTATGGGCTGTTTTCAATCTCTCCTTGATTTGTACTATCTTCTCAGTAGTTTCGTGTATGATCTCGGGACCAGTTAATACTTCGATCTCCTACTTCATTCCAACAGATAGCGGATCTACACTTCCTTCCATACAGTGCTTCGAATGGTGCAGCTTTAATGCTCTCATGATAACTATTATTATACGAGAATTCTGCTAATGGTAGATATTTATCCCATCCATTTCCAAAATCGATCACACATGCCCTGAGCATGTCTTCAATAGTCTAAATTGTTCTTTCGCTCTGCCCATCAGTTTGTGGATGATATGCGGTGCTCATATCCAAACGATTTCTCAGGGCCTCCTGTAGTGATTGCCAGAACTTTGATGTAAATCTACTATCACGATCGGATATAATGGAAATAGGTATTCCATGCCTTGAAACAATTTCCTTTATGTATAATCGTAATAGTTTCTCCATTCTATCCATTTCCTTAATAGGCAAGAAATGTGCAGATTTGGTGAGACGATCAACTATTACCCAAATGGTGTCATAACCCCATGCAGTCTTGGGTAACTTTGTGATAAAATCCATGGTAATACCGTCCCACTTCCATTCTAGGATTTCTGATTGTTGAAGTAACCCTGACGGCTTCTGGTGTTCTGATTTGACTTTGGAACAAGTTAAACATTCCCCGACATATGTTGCAACGTCTGTCTTTAAATTAGGCCACCAATAATGCGTCTTAAGATCTTGATACATCTTTCCAACTCCAGGATGTATCGAGTATCTTGTCTTATGTGCCTCGTTTAATATCAACTTCCTTAATCCACCCAACTTTGGTACCCATATACGTTTTGCAAAATATCGAATTCCATCTCCCCGTATAATTAGTTGCTTCTCATACTTCTTCATTGTTTCATTTCCTATGTTTTCCTTAGTAAGAGCTTCTCGTTGAGCCTCTTTGATTTGTGAGTTGAGATTCATGCGAATTTTTATGTTCATCGCTCTTACTCGAATTGGCTCTCGTTCCTTTCTGCTTAGAGCGTCAGCCACTACATTCGCTTTCCCGGGATGATAGTGAATCTCACAATCATAGTCGTTTATCAGCTCGACCCACCTACATTGCCTCATGTTCAGCTGTTTTTGATCGAAAATATGTTGAAGGCTTTTATGATCGGTAAACACAGTGCATTTAACCCCATATAAGTAGTGTCTCCATATCTTCAATGCAAACACTACTGCTCCCAGTTCTAGATCATGCGTCGTATAATTTCGCTCGTGAATCTTCAATTGTCGGGATGCGTACGCAATAACTTTCTTTCGTTGCATAAGGACGCAACCAAAACCTTGTCGCGAAGCGTCACAATATATCTCAAAATCATCGTTCCCTTCAGGTAACGATAAAATAGGCACCGTAGTCAACTTCTTCTTTAGTAATTGAAATGCACTCTCCTGCTCAGAAGTCCATTTGTACTTTTTCCCTTTTTGCGTTAACGCTTTTAATGGTTTAACTATTCGGGAAAAATCTTGAATAAACCTTCTATAATAACCGGCTAAGCCCAAAAATTGACGTATTTGTGTTGGTGTCTTAGGAGTCTCCCATTTTTCAATGGCCTCAATTTTAGCTGGATCAACCTGAATTCCTTTTCTACTAACAACGTGGCCAAGAAATTGCACTTCTTTCAACCAAAATGCACACTTAGAAAATTTGGCGTATAACTGTTCTTTTCTTAACAATTCTAATACCAACCTTAAATGCTGCTCATGCTCTTGCTCATTTTTGGAATAGATAAGAATATCGTCAATCAAAACGATAACAAACTTATCTAGATACGAACTACATACTCGATTCATAAGGTCCATAATTACAGCTGGCGCATTCGTCAATCCAAACGGCATGACCAAAAATTCATAATGACCGTAGCGTGTCCAGAAAGCAGTTTTCGGAATATCTTCTTCTTTGACGCGTAGTTGATGATAGCCCGATCTTAGGTCGATTATCGAATAAACACATGATCCATGCAGTTGATCAAATAAGTCGTCAATTCTCGGTAGTGGATACCGATTCTTGATAGTTAACTTATTTAATTCACGGTAATCTATACACATTCAGAAGGATCCATCTTTCTTCTTGACAAATAAAATCGGAGCTCCCCACGGTGAAGTGCTCGGTCGAATGAAACCACGGTCCAGTAACTCTTCTAACTGGCTTTGTAACTCTTTCATCTCAGATGGTGCAAGTCTGTATGGAGCACGAGCCACTGGTGCAGCTCCTGGTACTAGATCTATTTGAAATTCTACAGATCTAAATGGAGGTAATCCCGGCAACTCTTCCGGAAAGACTTCAGGAAAATCTCTTGCCACAGGCACGTCGTTGATGCACTTCTCTTTTTCTTTCATTTTGACTTTATTAACATGTGCTAGGATAGCATAGCACCCTTTCTTCAAGCACTTTTGGGCTTTCAAACAGCTAATGAGTTTTAGCTTTGAGTTACCCTTCTCTCCATAAATCATTACTGGCATTTTATCCTTACGAGGAATGCGAATGGCCTTCTTGGCACACAAAACTTCAGCTCCTATTTTAGACATCCAGTCCATGCCTACTATTACATCAAAACTTCCTAATTCTACGGGTATCAAATCAATTTTAAACGTTTCTCCGGCTAGATTTATTTTACAATCACGGCAGATTTTATCGGCATTAATTAGTTTACCATTAGCTAACTCAATCATGTACTTAGCATCTAGAGGTAATGATGAACAATTCAATTTAGCGTAAAAGTCTCTACACATATAACTTCTATCGACACCAGTATCAAATATAATAGATGCTGATAAGTTATTAATGGTAAACGTACCCGTAACAAGCTCCGGGTCTTCACACGCCTCTCTAGCATTAATAATAAATGTTCTTCCACGTGCAGATCCGTTATTCTTCTCTGGATTCAGGCACTGGCTCTTATAATGACCCTGTTTCCCACACCCATAACAAGTAAAAGTGGCCAAGGCAGTTCTATTTGCATTGGTGGCAGGAGTCTTGGTGCCATTTATATTTGTAACGGGAATCTTACAATCTTCAGCAAGATGACCCCTTCAATTACAATTATCGCACACCACATTACAATAACCATAGTGATGTTTGTAGCATCTGTTACATAAAGGATTTCGTCCTTTGTAACCTGAGCTTGAACCACTACCCGCACCTTGTGTGGTTTCTTGTTTCTTGTTGGATTGTTGATGATTACCATCCCACTTTCTTATGTTTTCTGATGTCTTGACATCGGTGTTCTTATCCAGAATAATCTGGTCCATCAACTCGTTTGCCATGGTGATGGCTTCATGAATAGTCTTGGGTTTCGATGCTATAACATTTGCCTTGACATTTTTAGGCAAACCATCTTTGTACAGTTCTATCTTTCGTTCTTCGGTTGGTACCAATTCGGGACATAGCAAAGCTAATTCCATGAATTGCTGATTGTAGTTGGTGAGTTCAGTACCAACAACTTTTAGGCTTCGTAATTCAGCTTCCAACTTCCTAACCTCGTTCCTTGGACAATACTCGTTGATTAGCATTGTTTTGAATTCTTCCCATGGAGTATCATAAGCTACATCTCCTCCTACGGCCTTCACATAGTTTTTCCACCACGTGAGTGCACTATCTTGTAAGGTGCACGATGCATACTTGGTCATGTCCTTCTCAATACAACCACTGATTTTAAACACAGACTCAATCTTTTCGATCCACCGGGTTAAACTAACCGGTCCTTCTGTTCCACTGAATGATGAGGGCTTGCAACCTTAAAAAGTTTTGTAGGTGCATCCCACACGAGGATTTGGGTTAACTGCAGCACCTCTTGCAGCCTCGACCCATAACATTCTGTCGTTCACTCGCTGATTGATGAGTTCCTCGATTTCTTGTTCCGTCATTCGGTTCAATCGCGCCATATTCTTCAATAAGAATGAAAAAAAAAATTATTCACATGGAATATTATAGATGTAGTGTGTATTTACAGTACATCGTAGCTTATTAATAATATGAACCAGTTATTATTATAAAAGTCTTTTCTTCTTATTAGCGTTTTATAATTATATCTAGGGTAGTACCTACCCGTTAAAGTTCATACTTAATAGCTTAGTACATAAATTAATTACTACCATCCAAATAATACTCCACCATGGAAAATTATTGCATTTCACACTTCACTAATTTTTACATATGCTTATCTTACATCAAACATTAAGCAAACCACACTAGTAATATTATACAACACGTTATATGATCCCATGATTTAAAACAACAGCGCATCATTTAACCCAAAACGTTTGTGTTCAAAAAAATCGCTTAACGCTTATCCTGACTGTCTCCCTGCGTTTTGGCTGAGGGGCCGAAGAACTGGATATCGGGATAGAACTAATAGGAATAGCGGGAATAGGGGTGGTAGTGTCTGGTGGAGTTGGTGCCACAACATCCTCACTAAACTCGGGATTTGGATTTTCCAATTCAGTAGCCTTTCGTTTCTTTCCTCGTTCGAACTTGTCTTTCGTAATTTCCTGTATTTCTTCTTCCTCAGGATCACTTTCCGGTTCCTCTTCAATTGATTCATCCGGAAATTGTGAGTCTTCCCCAAAGGTGTCGTTTTCATCATCGGATAGGTTAATGACTGGAACACTATCTGAGGATTCTGGTTCGGAGTCGCTGAACGTGATAACAAATTTTGAACCAGACATCTATCACACAACAACTAGTACGTTAGTACCACATAATATTTACATATTAATTTTTAACCAACAAGGATAAGCAATAGTTTTCAAAATCAAACACGGTCAAAGTCCAGACTCACTAATGCATCCTAAGAAACTTGATAAGATACACTAATGCAAATTTTTTAGTTCTCTAAGACCAACGCTCTGATACCATCTGAAGCGTCCCGTTCATATCGATTATAAATGTTACGTACTTATTGGTGTCATTGCGAGGTATTGACCTCTATATGTGACATTTTTCAACATCTGCATATGTTTTTATGATACAAACCATAACCTTTATTATAACCAAAGGCTTAAACAACATAATAATGATTATCGTTTAGCGATAATCTTAGTCTTACAAACTTTACATTTGATAATAACAATACGATTTCCAACATATTTCACATTACAAATCTTTCGGTATGCAGTTTTATTTTTGACACAAATATGCATACTCCAAATCTTGCTTAAATTCGGCATAATGCAGCGGAAGCTTTTATTTATCACCTAAGAATAAACATGCTTAAAACATCAACATAAATTTGGTGAGATATAGGTTTAAAGCTAGCAGCGTTATAAATATAGACCACAAGATTTCATATACATAATCGTTTTAATAAAAATATTCTAAGTGGTTGAGCACTTGATAACCATACTTAACATTTAATCAACGTCGCATATTCCCTTTATTATGAAATCTCACTACACTGTACCAAGTGTAGTCACCGAAACGAAGTACTGTGCAACCGTTGAATACTGGTCGTCCAGTCCGGTTGGGGTTGTCAGGCCCGATAGATCTATCAACAGGATTCGCGTTTACAATACCACATGTAAATAGTAGTTACCAAGCTACAGGGAAGTATGCCAGTGGTACAACTCAACGTAGAATATATTTTTTTATCACTTGTGTCCATAATGTAAATCATAAAATGCATGTATTCTCATCCCGAAATATTTAGAGTTTAAAAGTGGGACTATATACTCACTTTTGCCTTGAAGATATATAACACGACCTGGTCTCCGATAGATATCACGAACCTAACCATATATAATATATCAACATATTTTTTTTTCAAATAATCGTTACATGTATACTTATAATACTTTTAATATCTGATAGTCTGTAGTTAGCAGTCCGATGTTAGTAGTCCACAATTAGTTGTTCAATAAAATAAATAAAGACCCCATCGTATTCGTATTGATCAGAATTAATCTCGACCCATGGTACCGTGTTGTCAAATGACGTGTTGCGTACATAAAGTACCGTGTTGTCAAATGACGTGTTGCGTACAATCATGAGGTCTTATAATTAATCCTCTCGTGTTGTTTACGGGTGGTTCTGAAATATATAAAATCAAATCATAAGTAATTATATATAAAATATCATATTAATTAGCAAAGATATGATTAGTTTAGTTTTACTCCAATTAATTTCGTAGCTAAACTAGCTTCGGATACCCAATTTTGTTTTAGCCGTAGTTTCTTCAATACAACTCCGTTTTTGTTGGTTCAACTTGCCACTTCCTTGGATCGAGCTATTATTTATGAATATTAATAGTAAATACCTTAGTTTATATTTGAAATCACAGGTTATAGGTCAAACTTTGGTGAATCTTATGAAAGTGATCATTTCCGTCGTAAAACAACATCTAGATGATCATTTTTACAAAAATACTTACACTTTGAGTTACACCATGAGATTTTTATATATTAACATATTCATAAGAAATATCATTTTTTCAGAATTTAAACTTCCAATTCAAAGTTTAAGATGGTTTTTAATTATCCAACACAAAACAGCCCCCGGTTGCACTCCGACGACGTAAATTCAGTTTTAAGGTGTTCTTTGTAAAATCAAGTTGTATCTTGTTAAGTTAGCATATCATTATGATATATTACAGGTCTTGAAGTATTATAAAAGTCAAGTTAGAAGGATCTATTTAGTTTGCAAACAAGTTTGAAATCATTCAAACTATGTTCTTGTTGTTATAATTTGTAACTCAAAATAAGATAGCTATATGAATATGAATCGAATAAGATTATGAATAAGGTTACTACCTAAAGTTACTTGGATAAAGCTACTGGATAGGAAGTATAACTCTTGATCCTAAAGAGTGGTGAAGTTGGATTGAAAGATTGGAAGTAATATTGCAACTTCTTGATTCTAGGTTGTTTTTATGATGATTAAAGCTTGTAATTGAAGCTAAATGATGGGGAAAATGATTGAAGATGATCAAGTATGAAGTTAGGAGTGTTTTGAGTGAGAAAATGGATTGAAGAAATGCTGTTCATGCATAAAAACGTTTTTAGTTTATAAAGAAAGAAAAGATTCCTAATTTTGTTTTCTTGCTAAATAATTCATGCTACTTGACAAATGGTTGGTTCCACATGTTCTTTAATCATTTAAGGCTGCTAAGGATGATAATTGATGTGTATATACCAATAGTATATACATCTAGAAGTTGCATACAATACGGTTACATATACCCCAGGTATACGTGTAGAAATCTTGAGGAAACGGAATGAGAATTCAAATGTAGCTATCTTTTGTAAATATACTTATATTGTTTTATGTATATAAGCCCTTTAAAAGTGATTAAATACATATTTATACGATACTTGTATAAGCATTATAAGTTATAGGTATATATGTCAAAGAACGTTACATATAGTTATCGTTTTGAAAACTTAAGTTAGTAGTCTCAAAGTATACTTATAACTCATTGTTATTAGTACACAATGATATGTTAAACCATCCTTAGATCATGTTAAATATGTATAAATACGTATATTTACACAATCGTATAATTATCATATGTTATATAGTTCGTGATATCATCGGTCAAATTGGACGGTCAAACGTTGTGTAAAACTCTTTTCAAAAACACAAGACTCAACAATTTGGATTGCTTATCATGTTGGTAATGTTTAATTTATGTAAATATTAATCTCATATGTATAAAACGATCGAAAAAAATTTGGGTTGTTACAACTATTCACCAACGCCTCGTGGATTTACAAACCAACATGAACTCTTGTTTGAGATTCATGGCTAGTGGGGGTGGCAACACTGGATGCAATGCTCTCAAGGTGGACGTTCCCAAACCATCACCGTTCGTGAGGAAGCGGGAAGCCCGAGCTATTGATGATTTTATATGGGAGATGGAACAATACTTGGAGGGAGTCAACATAGTGGATGATGCAACGAAGATCAAGACGGTAACCCGTTACCTGAAGGATACCGCAGCGTTATGGTGGCGTCGTCGATATGGAGATATCGAGAAAGGTATGGTTACTATTGATACTTGGGATGATTTCCTTACTGAAATTAAGAATCAATTCTACCCCAAGAATGCTCAAAAGGATACGATGAGTCGTCTACGTAAATTACATCATTTCGGGACGATTCGGGAGTATATTAAAGAATTCACGAACCTTAGCCTGGAGGTCCTAGATATTCCCGATGATATTCTCCTCTTCTATTTTCTCGATTGTTTGCAACCTTGGGCTAAAACGGAGTTAGAGAGACGAGGAGTCCAAGACCTTGCCACCGCAATTGCTCAAGCGGAGGCACTAGTTGACCATGCTAATAGGAAAGATTCGTTCAAGTTAAAAGATAAGAAGGTGAGCCATGAGAAAGGTAGGGGAGATAAGCCCGCCAATCAAGGAATGATAATACACGTAAGCCACCAACCGGGAATAACAAGAGCATAAAAACTTCTTACAAGAATGATGGATGTTTCATATGTGATGGACCGCATAGAGCCCGAGATTGTCCGAAGAAAGCTAGCCTTCATGCTATGGAAGCTCAAAAGGCGGGTTGTCAGGATGAGGATGTGTGCATGAGATCGATGCAAATACTCAACGCTATCAAGGCCAAGGTGGAGGTACCCAAAGTAATGGCTAAAGGACACCAATTCATGGAAGTTTATGTTCGAGGAAACCGGGTACGAGCTTTGGTAGATACGGGAGCTACTCATAACTTTGTCTCCACTAAGGAAGCTAAGAGATTGGGGATTAAAGAGATAAAGGAGGGCGGAATGATGAAGACGGTGAACGCGAATTCTAAACCGATTAGTGGAGTGGCTAAAGATGTGCAAGTGAAGATTGGAGAATGGGAAGGAACGATTGATTTATCGGTCGTTCCTATAGACGACTTCAAGTTAGTACTTGGGATGGAGTTCCTAGATAAGGTACGCGGTTTTCCTATGCCGTTCGCTAACTCATTGTGTATCTTAGATGGTAGGAAAACTTGTATGGTGTCAACCGAACGTGGAAGCAAGAGTGCATCCAAGTCACTTTCGGCCATGCAATTCAAGAAGGGATACAATAAGAACGAGACTTGCTATTTAGCGGTAGCAAGGCAAGAGATGGTCGAAGAAAAGGGAAAACTAGAGGTACCCAAGGAGATTGAGAAAGTCCTTGATGAGTTCGAGGATGTCATGCCCAAGGAGTTACCAAGGAAGCTACCACCTAGGAGGGAGATAGACCATGCGATCGAGTTGGAGCCGGGATCAAAACCACCTTCTAAAGCCCCTTACCGAATGCCCCCACCCGAGTTGGAGGAGTTACGGAGACAACTCAAGGAGTTATTGGATGCGGGATATATCCGTCCCTCAAAAGCCCCTTATGGTGCACCGGTGTTATTTCAAAGAAAGAAGGACGGGTCCTTGCGAATGTGTATAGACTACCGAGCACTGAACAAGGTAACTATCAAGAACAAATACCCAATTCCGCTTATTGCTGATTTGTTTGATCAACTTGGGAAAGCGAGATACTTCAGCAAGTTGGACTTGAGGTCGGGATACTATCAAGTTCGAATTACCAAAGGAGATGAGGCTAAGACCACTTGTGTGATGAGGTATGGCGCTTATGAATTCCTAGTCATGCCCTTTGGCTTAACCAATACCCCTGCCACATTTTGTACTTTGATGAACAAATTATTTCACCACTTCCTCGACAAGTTTGTCGTGGTGTAATTAGATGACATAGTCGTGTATAGCGACACCATGGAAGATCATGTGAGGCATTTGAAGCAAGTATTCCAAGTACTAAGGGACAACGAGTTGTATGTGAAGCTAGAGAAATGTTCATTCGGATTAGAGGAGGTGGATTTTCTTGGACATCAAATTAAAAATGGAAGGTTACTCATGGACGGGGCTAAGGGCAAGGCAATTCAAGAGTGGGAGGCACCAACGAAGGTGACTGATTTACGATCTTTCCTTGGTTTAGTAAGCTACCATCATCATTTTATCAAGGGATACTCAGCGAAAGCGGCTCCATTGACAGAATTATTGAAGAAGAACAAAGGTTAGTTGTGGGATGAGAAATGTCAAGCAGCATTCGAAGAGTTGAAAGGAGCGGTCATGGAAGAACCGGTGTTGAGACTTCCGGATGTGACCATTCCGTTCGAGTTACACACAGACGCATCAGAATTTGCTATTGGATGAGTTCTAATGCAAGAGGGTCACCCGATCGCGTTCGAAAGCCAGAAACTTAACGAGGCGGAAAGGAAGTACACTGTGCAGGAGAAGGAGATGGCGGTGGTGGTTCATTGTTTGAGGACATGGAGGCATTATCTTTTGGGATCAAGGTTCGTGATCAAGACGGATAATGTGGCAACGAGTTATTTTCAAACCCAAAAGAAGTTGAGTCCCAAACAAGCTCGTTGGCAAGACTTCCTAGCCGAATTTGACTATGTGTTGGAGTATAAGCCTGGGAAAGCCAATGTGGTAGCTGATGCCCTAAGTCATAAGGCGGAGTTTGCAGCTATCATAAAACCACAATTCTTCCTCTATCGTATAAAGGAGGGATTAGAGCATGATCCTATAGCCAAAAACCTTGTTGGATTGGCTCGAGATGGGAAAACGCGAAGGTTTTGGCTCAAGGGTGATCTATTATTCACCAAAGGAGATCGGTTATATGTGCCTAAGTGAGGTGATCTTAGACGGACAATCTTGAAGGAGTGTCATGATTCAAAGTGGGCTGGTCATCCAGGTATCAAAAGGACACTGGCATTAGTAGAAGGCACTTATTATTGGCCAAGGATGGAAGACGACGTAGAGACGTACGTGCGGACATGCCTAATATGCCAACAAGACAAGATAGAGCAACGCCGACCAGGAGGACTATTACAGCTGCTACCTACACCGAAAGACCATGGGAGAGTGTTTCCATGGACTTCATTACTTGCTTACCTAAGTCGGAAGGGTGTGGGAGTATTATAGTCGTGGTAGACCGGTTTTCTAAGTATGGTACCTTCATAGCCGCATCATCCGAAGTTACCGCGGATGAAACCGCAAAACTATTTTTCAAGAATGTGGTGAAGTATTGGGGGATACAGCATGTGATAGTAAGTGATCGAGATCCGAGGTTCACGGGGAGCTTTTGGACAGAGTTGTTCAAGATCATGGGAACGGACTTGAACTTCTCTACGAGTTTCCATCCCCAAACAGATGGACAAACGGAAAGGGTGAATGCGCTGTTAGAGCTCTATCTTCGACACTATGTAAGTGCTAATCAACATGATTGGGCCAAACTATTAGATATTGCCTAGTTCTCCTACAATATGTAAAGGAGTGAGTCCACGTGGAAGAGTCCTTTCGAATTGGTGACGGGACGTTAACCATTAACTCCAAATGCCTTAGTCACTTTATATGATGGAAATAGTCCAGTAGCTTATAAGACGATGAAGGAATGGCACAAACAAGCGGACTTGGCACGAGTATCACTAGATAAAGCGGCCAAGAAAATGAAGAAGTGGGCGGACGAGAAAAGACGACACGTCAAGTTCGACGTTGGGGATAAAGTAATGGTAAATCTTCTACCGCAACAGTTCAAAACATTTAGGAAGGTGCACAAGGGACTAATCCGGAGATACGAAGGCCCCTTCCCGGTGATTGGACGTGTTGGAAAAGTGTCATATCGAGTTGAACTACCGCCCAAGTTAAAGATCCATCCAGTGTTCCGCGTAAGTTTTCTAAAACCTTATCATGGAGACGAGGAAAACCCAGAACGAGGAGTTTCCAAACGTGTACCAATGGCAGTTGCGACTTCGTTTGATCGTGAGGTGGAAGATATCTTATTGCATTGAACGGTATGAAGACGAGGTGTGCCGAGCTATAGAGAATACCTAGTTAAGTGGCGTAACTTACCCGATAGTGAAGCAAGCTGGGAGGCCGAAGACTTATTATGGCAGTTCACAGACAAAAACAAGAAGTATCACGAGGATCACACGACGAGGACGTCGTGAGCTTAGGCGGGGGAGAATGTCACAATCCAACAATTTTATGGCCCAACCCACTAAGTTTATGGCCCAATATGTGAAAATCAAAGAAGGCCCTAGAACCTCATGGAAGTTCACTAGAACTTTCCCATGAGTTCTTCCATGGAATGGTATAGAATGTCCATGGAAATATCTAGATACATGAAGCTTCTAGTTCTTAGATCTTAGCCATCCATTATATTTAATCCTAGCCATTCATTTTGTGATATGCATAGTATAAATAGAGGTGGCCTCATTTAGCACACCACACCTCAAATCTCAAACATTCTCTCTTGAAAAGCATTCTCAAGCAATATAAGTATTTTCTTCAATTCCACTTGTTCTATAATATTTTCTCTTTTGGTTACTTGAATCGTTATAAGGTCCGAGTAAGGCTAACTTAGTAGAGACTAAGTGCCGCACGTAAACTTATCGAGATAAGTCCGTGACACTTTAGTAACTTAACGTTCCATGACAAATTTTCAGTGTACTCATATTTTCTCTAAATATTACGTAGTATATAACTTATATATAATTAAAAATATATTAATGGCAAGAAAAAAAGTTGTAGACATTAAGTTATTAACATCACCCAAAACTACTTTTAAAATTTGTCAACACCGCCGGCTCTTAAACTCAAAAGAACTTTTCAAATTTGTCAACGCCACGTGCTCATAAATTCGATAGAACTTTTAAAATTTGTCAACACCACGAGCTCTTAAATAATTCTTATAC
This sequence comes from Rutidosis leptorrhynchoides, assembly GCF_046630445.1. Lineage (NCBI taxonomy): Eukaryota > Viridiplantae > Streptophyta > Magnoliopsida > Asterales > Asteraceae > Rutidosis > Rutidosis leptorrhynchoides. Next base: position 372,272,892 of record NC_092340.1, on the reverse strand, counting down.
TTTTCCTATATTTTTAGCATCGCTATTTACATACCAATATAAACTGCAAATTGCATTTTTTCACGATTTTTTACACACCCGTGCAACACACGGGCTCAAAAACCTAGTGTATATATATATATACTATGTTTTAGAGCCGTGCATTGCATGGATAGGTAAAAAACAGTGCACAAAATTTAAGTTGTGATTATATATTAAAACAGTGTTGCAAAACTTCCTTGTAGAGCTCGTGCATTCCACAAGTTGAATAAAAAATTGAAAAGTTCATTCCCAGAAAACGCAAAATGTCATGATATTACTTGCATGACAAATGAAATGAAAATGTGAAACGACCCGTCCTAATCCAAAAGGACGAATACAATAACATATGATTACATTGCGAGGTATTTGACCTCTATATGATACATTTTACAAATATTGCATTCATTTTCAAAAGACAACCTTTCATTACATCAAAAATTGACGGGCATGCATACCATTTCATAATATCCAAACTATAAATGACCTAATCTGTCATAATAATCTTTATTGAACTCAACGACTTGAATGCAACGTCTTTTGAAATATGTCATGAATGACTCTGTGACGACCCGAAAATTTTCGAACAAATTTAAACTCTATCTTTATATCATTAGATAAATATTTCAAACATATATATTACGTACAAATTTACAATTCTAAATAAAAATATATATATATTTTAACTTAGTCATAAAACGTCCTGATTTAAAATAATATATTTTGATAAATAACGAGCTACTGATTTATAGAAGCAAATGACCACAACGCTCAATTTTATAAGTTACATTTTTTTATAAGATAATTTATTGATGAGTAAGTCAAATTATTAATAAGGGTACATGTCGCGTAACGTAAAAGGCTAGTTTTCTAAACGTACGAAAGTGCGTTCGAAAAACCGAAAGAGGTACATGAGCCGAGTGACAACGTACAAGTCACTTGAACAAAAATTACATTTTTACTACGCACATAAATATAATATAATATATAATTAATTACATGAATTAAATATATTATATATATAAATAATATAAAAACGGTGTCGGTAGAATAAAACAAATGATGTTGTGCTGTAAATTGCACTCATGCGAGTGCATGATATTAACAAGAGAACTCCATGCAATCGCATGGAGTCTAATTCTTGGAATTCTTTATAAATTCAACTCGTGTACTGCATTTCACACACACCTCAACCTTCATTTACAATACTCCGTATTTTATTTATTATTTATATAATTTTATTTATTATTATTATTAAGATTATTATTATCAATCTTATTATTATTAGTAGTATTAGTATTAGTATTATTTATACATAAAATACTACGACGGAGTGCTGTTCGAGTAATTTAAAAACGGGTTTTACGAGCGGGGCAGAGCTAAGGAAATTATGGGTTATAACTATGGAGGTTATGGGTAAGGACCAGGGGTATGCTCGTGAGGTCAAACTATTGTTTATTGTCTCCGTTGCGTCTACGTACTTTCCTGCAATATTGAATCACAATATTGATACGTGAGCATTCATAACTTAACTTTTATATATTAATAGTGTATCCCTGACTAGTGCTCGAGTATATATGATTATGCATGTTTGTATGTTTAGTTTCGTAGTTAGATATTTTATGATAATCATGAATTTGATACATATGAGATTGAGATAAGGTATATGATATGCATGTCGTTGAAAAGCTGGCGAAAAACTATAAACTTTTCATTTAGATATCGTATTGTTTTGATGAACGGATTAAAAGATATCGTCAATTGAACTATCTATAATTTTAAAGTATTATTGTTAAAATGATTATCGTTATCGTTATCGTCGTTATTATCGTTATTATTATTATTATTTAATAATCAATATTATTATTATTATTATTATTATTATTACTTTAATAAAATCTGATAAATATATATAAAACAATTATATTTAAGTTATATAATAAACATATATAAATTTTGGATGTCATTTTGAATCAAATTGATTTTTGTTGACGTTGTATGATAATCTCGAGCATTAGGATTGTGATACACTATGACCAGACCTAATTTGTTAGACATGTATTGACCAACATATGTTCTCTAGGTTGAGATCTACGGTTATTTTACATTCCGAGTTTCGGTCACATTCCGGTGAATTACTTTATGTGCTGTTAAGGTGAGTTTCATTTGCTCCCTTTTTAATTGCTTTTGCAATATATATTTTTGGGCTGAGAATACATGCACTTTATTTTAAACGCAATGGATACAAGTACATACTAAATTCTACACCGAGTTTGAACTGAAAATTCCTTAGCTTTGGTAACTAGTAACTGCCGGTTATAAGAACTGGTGGGCGCGAGTAGTTATATATTGATCCATAGGGCTTGATATCCCCGTCCGAGCTAGAGCACTTGCCTTTTAACGGGCGTATGCTATTTGAGAAGCGTACACGTTGGTTTGCGTGTATTATTAAGATGATTATACAAAGGGTATAAATTATATATACGTTAAGTTTAGTTACCAGGGTGCTCAATTTCGTAGAATATTTTGATAAACGTTTCTGGATGAAACAACTGAAAACTTGTGATTCACCTTTATATACAGATTATGCGCAACATTAAAACTATGAACTCACCAACCTTTGTGTTGACACTTTTAAGCATGTTTATTCTCAGGTTTCTAGAAGTCTTCTGATGTTTGCTTATATGTGATACAAGCTATGTGCATGGAGTCATACATGCTTTATTCAAGAAAACTTTGCATTCACAAAATCATCACCGTGTATCTTATTTTAACTGCATTGTCAACGAATGTATTATGGTAAACTATTATTTATGGTGATTGTCTATATGTAGAAATCATCAAACGTTGAAAACCTTAGAAATTGATATTCATTTACTGTGTACCTTTTGAAAAGAATGCAATGTTTACAAAACGTATCATATAGAGGTCAAAACATCACTATGAAATTAATGAATGATGTATTCGTCCAAAGGGATTTGGAAGGATCGTCACAAACTCCAAGTAATATCTCTAAAATGAGCAATTGCACAGCGGAAGATTTCCTTAATACCTGAAAATAAACATGCTTTAAAGTGTCAACCAAAAGGTTGGTGAGTTCATTATTTTATCATAACCATTCATTTCCATCACTTTAATAGACCCAAGATTTCATATATTGACACACGTAACTCGCGAATTAAAATTCATTCATATGGTGAACACCTGGTAACCGACCTTAACAGGATGCATATAGAATATCCCCATCATTTCGGGACTCTCATCGGACATGATAAATCGAAGTACTAAAGCATCCGAAACTCGGATAAGGCTTGTTGGGCCAAATAGATCTATCTTTAGGATTCGCGTCAATTGGTGGCAATTATCATAAACACCGATTCTTAGGCTACCAAGCTAAAAATGGGCATATTCGGTTCGATAATCCAACCATAGAATGTAGTTTCGATCACTTGTGTCTATTTCGTAAAGCATTTATAAAAGCAGCGCATGTATTCTCAGTCCAAAAATATATATTGCAAAAGCATTTAAAAAGGGAGCAAATGAAACTCACAATATTGTATTTCGTAGTAATTAAGCATATGATGGCATTGAACAAGGGCAAAGTTGGCATCGGATTCACGAACCTATATTAATTATATATATTTATATGTTGGTCAATATTTGTCTAACAATTTAGGTCAAGTCATAGTGTACCACAATCCTAATGCTCGAGACTAATATGCAAAAGTCAACAAAAGTCAACTTGACCAAAATGACTTCCAAAATCTATACCTGATTATTATATAGTTTAAATATAGTCATTTTATATATTTAAATATTTTTAACAGGTTTTATTAGAGTAAATAATATAATTCATTTATTAATAATCAAAATTTTATATTAAAATTTATATAATAAAAATATACTTTTATATATCTTAAGTAATAATATTTATAAAGTTCATTTAATGTCATAAAAATAATATGATAGGTATTATTAATGTAATTATATTACACGTAGTAAAATATCTTTGTATCGCATATTTAATTGATAAAATAATATCGATAATAACAATAGTAAGTAAAAGTCGTATTATTTTGTAATAATAATTATTATTATTCTGCTAAAAATAATAACAATATTTATATTTACTAAAAAAATGATATTATGATAAAATGATAATTTTATTAATAATAATAATAATAATAATAATAATAATAATACTAAAATGATAATAATAATGATATTTTATATTAACAATGATATTCCTATATAATAATTTTTTTTTAAAATGATAGTTTTAATATTAATAATACTTTTAATAATAATAATAATGATAAAAATAATGAAAACGATATTTTTATCTAAATCAATTACTTACAATATTTTTATTTCATCATGATACTTATACTCATTATTTCCTAATCAATTTGTTAATAGCTTTTAGTCGTCTTTTATATCGCGTTCATAATAATGATAATAATAGAAATCATAATAATTAAATGTTACTAATATTAGTTTTAATTATAATAATACTAATAATAATAAATATTATGATAATATTAATGATAATACTAATAACTATTTTAATGATAATAATAATAATAATACTAATTATAACCTTAATGATAATAACGATAGTAATAATAATAAAAATAACAATTTTTAATGATAATACCTTTTATTAATAACAATAATAATAATAATAATAATAATAATAATAATAATAATAATAATAATAATAATAATAATAATAATAATAATAATAATTGGATAATTATAACGACGATAATAACGACGATAGTAATAATAATCATTTTAACAATAACTATACTAAAAGTAATAATAATTCAATTGACTATATCTTTTAATCCGTTCATCGAAACCATTCGATATCTAAATGAAAAGTTCTTAATTTTTCGCTAGCTTTCCAATGACATGCATATCATATACCTTATCTCAGTAGCATGTGTATCTAATTCAGGATTCAACATAATCTATCTAACGATAATATCAAACGTACAAGCATGCATAATCCTATATACTCGAGCACTAGTTAGGGATACACTATTAATATATAAAAGTTAAGTTATGAGTGCTCACGTATCAATATTGAGATTCAATATTGCAGGAAAGTACGTAGACGCGACAGAGAGGATAAATACTAGATTGACCTCACAAGCATACCCACGAACATTACCCATAACCTCCATAACTATAACCCATAATTTTCTTAGCTCTATCCTACTCGGAAAAACCCGTCTTGAAATAACTCGCTCATAACCTCGTCGTAGTATTTTAGGTATAATACTAATAACAATAATACTTATACTATTAATAATACATTTGAATTAATAATAATAATATAAATAATAAAATAAATAAATACGGAGTATATATCTCTCGATAGAGAGATTGAAAAGTGGAGCAGAGAATGATCGAGTTTTATAACCAATTCAGTCACCGACACCTCCGCGATTGCGGAGGTTTAATGCTTATATGCTTCGCGATCGCGGAGCTCCCCTGTCCAGCTCATTCCCAATGATTTCAAGGCTGCCGACGATTTATATAATAATATATATAATATATTTAATTTATATAATTAATTATATATTATATTATATTTAAGTGCATTGTTAACTTGTAATTTTAGTTCCACTAACTCGTACGTTTATGCTCGACTTATGTCCTGGTTCCGGTTTCTCGAACGCATTTTCGTACGATTAGAAAACTAGTACTTTATGTTTCGCGACGTGTACCTTTAAAAAATAAATAGACTTAAACCTCGATAGATTATATTATCTAAAGTATAATCTTTTCATTTGAGTGTTGTGGTCATTTGCTTCTATAAATCAATGTTTCGTTATTTGTCAAAATGTATATTTCAAATTAAGGATTTATGACCAAGTTAATATTATATCTATCACTTTGTAAAATATATATATTCATTAAAAATATAAATTTGTACGTATTGTAGGTATTTGAAATATTTAGTTAATAATATAATATTTATTTTTTCAAACTAATTATATTTTAAAGTTTGTTTTATAATCGTTTAGAAAAATATTATAACACGTAACGTTTTCATTTTAAAACTTAAATAGATACAATTTATTTATGTACTAACGTTTTAAATATCCATCGCATCACTAAGAGAGTGTTACTATCGTGTACTTAACTAATTTGAAAACATATATATTTAATGAACACGTTTTAAATGCACGTTGCAAGTTATTTATATATAATTAGTTCTAACAATTAACGTTTCGACCTATTGTATATATTCAAATTCATTCCTTAAATGATTTCAACTATGTCATAAAACGTTTTCAATATTATGAAAACTAATAATTATTTTATCAAAAGACTCGAGGCAATCATTGTGTTGAAATTTAATCTCTACTAACCTTTGTCGAGTTATCGTTAATTGACCTATTTGTTCTTATTTGTAAATCACTTTACCATTTTTTCGGATATTGTTAAAATGGAAAGATTTCTCAAATCAATGTGGACCTCTCAACAGAGACTCATAATCATAATTCAATGTATCTGATAAATCAATCATTTGATATTATCTTCTAATTCCATCGATGAACATATTGAAACAGATACGTTCATGTAAAGTATTATACGTTTAATTCTTTGTTAATATTCTCAAGTTATAATATATACATATTTATCTATATAATTATATCTATTTATATAATGGTTCGTGAATCGTCAGAATCCGGTCAAGGTTAAATGAATGTATGAACATAGTTTAAAATCCTTGAGATTTAACTTAACAAACTTTGCTTATCGTGTCGGAAACATATAAAGATTAAAGTTTAAATTTGATCGAAAATTTCAGGGTTGTCACAAAATAAATAGTGAAAAGATAAACAAAATATATGAACAATATATTATGGGTGTTCATAAACGTTAGAAATCTATAAAAAGTTTACAAACATTAAAATACAAAAGCTTCTAGCAATATAAGGTCGCTCTGCTTCAAAAAAAGTCAACTTAAATTTACTTAAGACGAAGGAACCAAGTGCCAAAAAAAGGGGTAACATTATAGGAGAAATATTTTACATATGAGTTTTAACACACACACACACACATACACACACACACACACACACACACACACACATATATAGGTTTCTAAGTAGATTATTAATAATTAATAAATATAAATATTCTGAAAGATCCTACACAAAATGAGATTGTTTTCGATCAACATCAATATAATATGATCAGAACTCCGGAAACTAGATCTTAAACGTTTAAGGTCAATTTTCGTAGTTATAGAACTCCATGAAGTTATTCAATTCCGTAGTTATAAATTCCATTTATAACTTCATGGACTTCTATAATAAGTTAATGCCAACGGACTTTTATCTTAGAGACAATCTTCTCAGCCATAAACGTAGCAGTTTCATATGCATCACATTCTACGTCACTCTCCTCATCAACCAACGTAAATATGATCTACTCTGCTTAACCTACCTTACCTTGATAAAATAAAATTTTCATTCAAATGTACGTAATCTAAACGGATTACCTGATTATTTGTTGCACTCTCTCTAGACACCCTCTAAATATGTTGCAAGTATGCTAGTAATAAGATTTAAACATAACATTAACTATCCCTTATAAGAATAGTAAGTCTAGAATCACTAGACCTATAGCTAAACAATCTTAAATAACATCAACCATTTCACCACCATCATTAATTCAAAAATACTTTGATTCTTGACTCTAAACTGAATCTAAATAAACACAAATCTTTCACTAAGAATTTGCATTGTTGCCCAGATACCCCTAAGAGCACTAGGAGTGGTGCCCGTCGGGTATCCCGTCCCCAACCGCGTCGCACGTTTCCCCACTCCCTAGTCGCGTCACTTTCGTCCGTTTCGGTTGAGTCAGTCGCCACCGCGACGAAGATGAAGTAAACATTTAATAAAAAAAAATTAAATCTCAACGGTCCCATAGCCGTTGGGCATTTTTTACTGTTTTTTATTTTTTTTTCTTTTTTACTTTCTACTTTCTATATATATACAACACAAACACAAACACAAACACAAATCTCATTTACAAACACAAATCTCATTCACAAACACAAATCTCATTCAAAAAAAATGTCAAATTATTATCATCCACAATGGAGTCCACTCTCACCCTATTCACCCGGATCGGCTCAAGGTTCGGCTAGTGGTGGTGGTGAGGCTAATCTCGATTTTTCAAATTTTGCCAATTCACAACAATCAATGACACAAATGTCTCCCGAGCAAATACAAGCATTTATGTTGTGGCAACAACAACAACAACAATCACAAGTTCCACAAGCACAACAAACACAAGTTCAACAAACACAACAAATACCACAAGCACCAAAACGCAAGTCGAGAGCAAACGTTAAAGGAAAAGAAGTTGAGGTCGATTCGTCTCAACCTAGAAGACAAACTGAGTATTTGTGGGAACCCGAAGATGAGCTACGTTTAGCTCAATCATGGATTGCGGCTTCTGAAGATCCAAACCAAGGCATTGATCAAAAGTCATCTTCGTTTGGGAACGTGGTTATGAATGAGTACCATTCTAGGGGTCCACCTTACAAACGAACAAAGGATATGTTGACCTCCAAATGGACAAAAATGAATGAATGTTGCAGAAAGTATGGTGGAATCGTGAGTCGTCTCAAACGAGTTCCACGTAATGGCGAGGGTGGTGTCAATTTCAAAGAACGTTGTGATGCACAATACAAGGTGGAGACGTTTAAGAAGTTTAACAATTACCTAGCTTGGGAATTCCTAAAAGACAAGCAAAAGTGGAACAATCCGACTCCACTTAAAACAACCAGACGTGATTGTATTAGTTTGGATGATTGTGATCTAGATTAGGAACCGGAAGAACCGGAAGAGAATCCAAATGCGGAGCTATATGGGGAGGATGCAACACCACGACCTCCCAGAAAATCAAGAAAATCAAAATCACAAAAGACGTCTTCGAGCTCCGCCGCTTCCGCAAGATCCTCGTTTGATGAAAGTGCAAGCGGCACTTTTGAATCAATGACTAGTTACTTTGATTTGAAAATACTACAAATATCTACCGAGGGAATGGATGAAGAAGATGCACAGGTTCTTCAAGCGAAGAAAGCGGCGATTCGGGCCAAGCTTCGAAGTGGAAATTGAAGCGTTTCGTATTTGTCTTTAATAAATAGGAACTGTAATGTTTTTTTAAAATTTTTAGGAATTGTAATGTTTTTTTTTTTTAGGAATTGTAATGTTTTATTTTTATTTTAATGGAAGTTATTTTTATTTTTGTTAATTTTTATAATTATATTCATTTATTTTATATTTAAAATCATAAAAAAATAAATATAAAGTGACATGCCTAACTGACAGAGGTCACCACTCCCCACTTTTTCTGACTCAGCAAGTCAGGCCTGACATGCCAAGTGACCTCAGTCACCACTCCCAGTGCTCTAACTATGAATTGTTTGTTTAAAATTTCAAGTGTTGCCTTTAAGAAATAAATGTAATTATTTAATTAGCAAAAAGTTTGATTTTTTGAGAAATTTTCACAGGTCAAGGAATGAAGGAAACAGTAAATAATATTTTGCCAAAAGTAAAAGTTGTTTTATTTGAAGAAGCAAAGAATATGAAAAAACCCGGGAATTGAGTCTGAACAACCAAATTTTGTATGTTTCCAAATGTATGGCTGGGATTTAATCTTATAAACCGTTGATCCGTAACTATCAAAAGTAACCCATGAAGACGACCGCCAATTGCACGTTGCCCGTTAACGTACAATACTTTTTTATTTGTTCTGGCGTTCACAAGATTAAACAACAATATATTTTTATTGTGTTTTCAAAAAATTACGGAGTACACAAATATTCTAGTATCTCTAACATTTACCTACACACAAGCTTGTAAAAGACACGAAACGTGATTGAGACTGTCGAGACCTAATTAAAAACGTCACAATACTTGAAATAGAGTCGAGACAGATGTTGACTTTTATAAATATTTTCAAACATAAACATAACAAAAATATGTAAAATTAAAGACAAATATCTATATTTAATTTGCAATATTTGACTTTAATTTGAATCAATGTTTATGTTTAAAATATATATTATGGATTATATATCAGGAGACAACATAAGTTTATCATTTTGTGTTTTTAGATCACCTGCATTTTAAAATGATTTTTTAGATCGCTAATGATACCGCAGCCCGCATGCGCATGTAACATACACACGGGCATGCGCTATGGTGCGCATGCGGGGTGCTCTCATGCGTCATGCGGCATGCGGATCCGTATCTGGTCCCTTTACGGCGGTTGAGCAAATATCTTTTCCATAATTATATCCGTGATTCGGGGGAGATGGTTATGGAAACGATTATCACTATCCTATGACGATTCTAGAATTAGGGTTTGCCTATAAATACAAACCCTAATCGTCGTTAGCAACACACCACGTTACGTAGCCATCTTCTACCACACATCCTACGTAACTTACATCCTCTATCATCTTCTAAAGGTTAACAGGTGAGTTCTTTATTAACTGGTACCTACAACCTTGCTTGGGGCCTTCTGATCGACGGACGTCATCGAAGGTGGACTTAATCACTTGGCCACCCCGCCGACATCATCATGTCGGCCAGGGTTATTCACGGTAGCCGGACCGGAGAGCCACGTTCTAAGATCCTTAAACCCCTCCTTTACGTTGAGCAAGCATGTTAAGACCCCTCGGTTAAAATATGCTTGATCAAGTGGTGCTTTCATTGAGAGTCGAATTAATTCAAGACTGTTTAATTGCTTTTTCTTTTAAGGTTTTGAATTGTATGACTCGTTATTTACAAAATTTTTGAATTTTTTTCTTTAACAGTATCATGACTTCCGAGGAATCATCGGAACATACCCAAACAGATGTTCAGAACGCACCGTCTGGTAGTCAACATACACCGGTTATGACTACGGAGGCCGCTACTCAGGCGGGATACACGATATACCCTCCACCTATATCCGGCGAACCCTTTCAGAGGTACAAGCCGATATATCCAGACGGGGTCACACCGCCAAGAGCAAACTCACCAGTCACAACCACGCGGCTGGACTTTTCGACAGTGGATCCAAGGGTCATCTTTGCAGGCGTTGGCGGTGGAACAACGGGGCCGCATGTGGTTTGCTGCGGCCAGGTACCTATTTACAGTACCACTGTTTCAATACCTCTGCATACGCAGGGCATTCAGCAGAATTCGTCATTTACACCGTTGCAACCTTGGCAACCACCGCGCCCAGTTTCACAATTTTTAACTCCTGCGGATGCGCAGGCGTTACTTAATAGTTGGGGATTTGGGGTCATCCCAGATGCGAACTCTCATTGGGCGCCGATAACAGCGCAGCAGCAAAGCACAGCGCATACAGTTGGGCTTTTAAGTGTGTATCCTCAAGTTTCGCAGATATCTGCGCCACAGGTTTCGCTTCCTTTACAGCCACCTGTGTACTCCGCGTCTTCAAGTTATCCCTCTTTTCCAACACAGCAGCCTTGGTCATATCCGCAGACGCAGGGTCAACCTTGGCAAAATGTTCAAGGGCAGGCAAATCTTGCAAGTCAATTCATGCAGGCCGCACCTCCCGATATGGTTCACTTATTTTCACAACCTGACTTTGTTCAGGACATGATGAAGCGTTTCTTTGCAAATTTGAAAGGGGATCCTGTTAAACCACCCTTCGAGCTACCGACTACCTTTGACAAGTTTCCTCCGCATATATCCGCCTACCCGTTTCCATCAGCACCAAAGATACCTAGCACGTTGGGTACTTACAATGGCCTGACCGATCCAGATGATTTTTTACAGCGCTTCGAAGGCGCAATGCGCACTCAAGGCTGGGTGGATCCGGTTGCGTGTCAGATATTTCCTATGACACTACAGGGTATTGCTCGTGAGTGGTTTAATAAGTTGCCGGCGGGTAGTATTGCCGGGTTTATGGATCTGCGGACAAAGTTTCTACTGCAATATCAGAATCAGAGACCACGCAAGCGCACTCACATTGAATGCCATGACATCGTGCAGAAGTCCAAGGAATCTTTGGGCGAATTTCTCACAAGGTATACTAATGAGTGCCTGCGTATACCAGAGCAACAGATTTCCGGACTCATACATGGTATAAACTCAGAACGTCATCCAACACTGGTAAGGCGTCTGCGCCATACAGTCCCAACAACTTATGCTGAGGTGCTTAATGAATGCCACGACTATATGCGGAGTGGCGAAGATAATGACATTCCAACAGCTAGCACACGCAACGAGAGGAAGGACGATGATGATCGTTCGAGCGATCAAAATCGTGGTAACAACTCTCGCGGAAGGTATCCTAGCGGTGGTCCTATCAGGAATGATAAAGGGAAATCAAGTGGCAATTATCGAAACAATAATCAGCGCGGCATCAACAATCAGAACTATGCGCTTCTTAAAAGCTTATCCAAAACGCCCAAAGAAATTTTGGCGACGGAGCCAGTATGCGCGACCTTCGCGGTCCCAACTCCGCTTACGGAATTTGGTAAGCGGGATAAGACAAAGTATTGTGAATTTCACGATGATTACGGGCACGATACGAATAGGTGTAAAAACTTGATGGAACGGGTACTGGAGGCGCTCCGTGCGGGTAAGTTGGATCACCTCAAACCGCCAAAGAAAGATAAAGGGAAAGCCGCAGAAGAGGGGTTAAAAACTAAAACCTTCGCGTGGCAGAAAGTGGATAAGACCAAAAATGCTGATTTAACCATTAACATGGTTGATGCAGAGAGATTAGGTCAGCGAAGAAAGTATAACGATCATCAGGATTGGGAACTTCTTCCAATCACTTTCCCTCCTGTGATGACAATTGACAGGGTGAATGAACCTATCATTATCAAGTGCCGCATTCCTTCTTGCGGGGTGCAGGTCAAGCGCATGCATGTCGACACTGGGAGCGGCGTTGACATTATGTACGAGCATTGCTATCAATTTCTTCCCGCACACGTGAAGGCGCAGCTACGTCCGTCTGATATCACGCTGTCTGGTTTTTCCGGAGAAAGCTCATGGCCCGTGGGACGGATAGAGTTATTAATAGAGCTCGAAGATGACAAGAATCCGCAGTTAATAAGGAACGAATTAGTTGACTTTTATGTGATCCGCTCGACTTCGCGATATAATGCGCTTCTGGGAAGAAATTTCATACGGCGTTTTAACATAATACCTTCGGTAGTGCACGGTTTGATTAAGTTTCCTACTAAGGGAGGAGTTGCCACAATGGCGTCACATCAAAAGATTGAGATATGTGCGTCAGTTGTGCAAATTAACATCCCTAGCGTCGAGGAGCAGATTGCAAGCAGTGCGGTCATTGCTAATCGCTTGCATCCAGATAAGGGTATAAAAATCGGCGCAGGTTTATCAGCTGAAACCAAGGCTAAGTTACATGGCATATTGTCCGCAAACGCAGATGTTTTCGCATGGCGCGAATCAGATATGACAGGTGTCCCGCGGGACATTGCGGAACATAAATTGAATGTTAATCCATCGCTCACACCTGTTAGACAAAAAAAGCGACATATGGCTTTAGACCGCAGTGATTGGCTATGCGCAGAAGTAGACAACCTTGTCAAAGCAAACATTCTATGCGAAGTGCGTTATCAAACATGGGTTGCCAATCCGGTGTTGGTGAAAAAGGCTGATGGTAACTGGCGAATGTGCGTTGATTTTAAAGACATTAACAAAGCATGTCCTAAAGACAATTACCCTCTCCCGGAGATAGACTGGAAGGTTGAATCTTTGTCTGGATTCAGATATAAGTGCTTTCTGGACGCATACAAAGGTTATCACCAAATTCTAATGGCTGCGGAAGACGAAGACAAGACTGCTTTTCATACGCCGCAGGGTATTTATTGTTACACAAAGATGCCTTTTGGCTTGAAGAACGCGGGTGCGACCTATCAGCGTGTAATTGACGCAGCATTCAAGCCTCAAATTGGCAGAAATCTTGAAGCGTATGTCGATGACTTGGTAATCAAAAGCAACACCGAAGAAGACATGCTCGCAGACATCCTAGAAACGTTTGCGTCTCTGCGAAGGATCAACATGAAGCTTAATCCGCTTAAATGTAGCTTTGGAGAGGAGGAAGGCAAGTTTCTAGGTCATGTGGTGACAGCGCGGGGCATCAAGGCTAATCCCAAAAAGATTGAAGCTATTGATAATTTACCATCTCCGAAAACAAAGAAAGATGTGCAGAGTCTCACTGGGAAGCTCGCAGCAATCATGCGGTTTTTGTCAAAAGCCGCAGAGCGTCAGCTACCATTCTTTAACACTTTGAAAAACTGTTTGAAGAAAAAGGATTTTGTCTGGACTCAGGAAGCAGAATCAGCCTTTCAGGAGATGAAAAAGGTGCTTGCAGAGTTACCAACACTTACTGCGCCAGTCAATGGGGAGACGTTAACGCTGTACCTTGCGGCATCAAAGGAAGCAATCAGTTCAGTTCTCATCGCAGACCGCGAAAAGGTAACTTATCAATTTACTTGCATTATTTATTTCGCAGAACTTTAACGCTGAGGTTTTCTCAGACACAAATGCCGGTCTACTTCGTAAGCAAGACGCTGACATCAAGCGAAGTAAACTACTCGCCAATAGAGAAGTTAGTATATGCGCTTGTCCATACAGCGCGGCGTTTACGCCGATACTTTCAAGCACATCCGATTGTGGTTCTAACTGATCAGCCAATCAAACAGGTTGGTACATGATTACTTTGCGGCAATGACCGGGGTTACCGCATTGACTAACGCAATCATTTTATTTCATTCAGGTACTGTACAAGCCCGAGATTTCTGGCCGAATGGCCAAGTGGGCAGTCGAATTGGGAGAACATGAAATAAACTTTTCTTCACGCAGTGCGGTTAAGGGTCAAATACTTGCTGACTACCTAGCAGAAATACCTGCGGATGTCGAAGCGTCAGCAGAACATCAAGATCCGCCCGCACCTGTTCTATCACCATGGGAATTATACACCGATGGTGCGTGTAGCGCATCTGGCGCAGGCGCAGGTGTAATTTTGACAGGTCCAGGCGGTGAGGAACATACGTACGCACTGCGGTTTAATTTTGCTGTCACAAACAATGAAGCAGAGTATGAGGCTCTGCTAGCAGGTATGCGCATCGCGCATAAGCTAAATGTTAAAATCTTGCACGCTTACGTGGATTCAAAGCTAGTATGCAATCAAGTCTGCGGAGACTTCGAAGCGCACGACATTGCTATGCAGCAATATTTATCGCTTGTTCATAATCTCGCTGACCAGTTCGAGGCTTTTCAAATCTCGCACGTAATGCGGGGGCAAAATAAGAAGGCGGATGCGCTAAGCAAACTAGCTGCCTTGGCTTTTGATCATATGGGTAAGAAAATTCTAATAGAGGAACTCAACGCAAAATCTATTGTCATGATGCCTCTAGTGGCACCGGTTGAGGAATCAAGCCCAACGTGGATGACGCCCATCATCGCTTCTTTACGGGATGGCACTTCACCCGCGGACTCCTCTGATGCGAAGAAAGTCCGCACAAAGGCACCGCTTTATGCCCTCGAGGGTGACGTCTTGTATCGAAGAAACTATTTGGGACCGCATTTAAGGTGCGTAGGTCCGAAAGAGGCAGAGGAAGTTATACGCGAGGTGCATGAGGGTGCATGCGCCCTTCATTCGGGACACAGGTCCATTGTGTCAAAAATCATGCGGTTAGGTTATTATTGGCCTACTATGTATGCAGACACCGCGCGTATTGTCAAGCAATGCGAATCATGCCAAATACATGCACCTATCAGCAGGGCACCTGCGCATCCAATGATACCGGTCTCCTCGCCATGGCCATTCTGCAAATGGGCGATCGACATAGTCGGACCATTCCCCAAAGGCCAAGGTAATATTGCCATTCATTTGCTAAATATGCTACTTACGTCATTATCTTACGCATACTCTGCACACGTAGGAAATGTCAAATTCTTAATTGTTGCAATCGATTACTTCACGAAGTGGGTCGAAGCGAAACCGCTGGCAACAATTTCGGGGAAAAGAGTGCGGAATTTTGTATGGGAAGACATTGTCTGTCGATTCGGCATACCCAATGAAATTGTTAGTGATAACGGTACACAATTTGCCGGCGATCCTTTTCGCAGTTGGTGTGCGGAGCTTAATATTAAGCAAACTTTTACTTCAGTTGCGCATCCGCAGGCGAATGGCCAGTGCGAAGTTACCAACCGAGATATAGTTGCTGGAATCAAGGCAAGGTTGGGTCATGACCGCGTTGGTTGGGTGGATGAGCTTCCAAAGGTTTTATGGGCGCATAGAACCACACCCAAAGCAAGCACTGGTGAGACTCCGTTTAGTTTGGTTTATGGGTCAGAAGCTGTTGTACCCGCAGAGATTGGGGTACCAACGTTCCGCATACAAAACTTTGATGAGCAAAATAACTCTGAAGCTCTGCGGGAAAATCTTAATCTGCTTGAAGAACGCAGACTCTCTGCGACTGTTAACGAAGCAAATAACAAGCAGAAAATCGCAAAGTATTACAATCAGCGTGTGCGTTCACGCACTTATAAGTGCGGTGATTTGGTTTGGCGCCAGAACGATGCAAGTCATGCGGAAGATACTGGGAAACTGGGACCTCGTTGGGAGGGCCCATACAGGGTAGCAAAAGCAAGCAACACCGGGGCATACCATCTAGAGACATTAGATGGCAAACCTGTGAAACGCACTTGGCATGCGACGTTATTGAAAAAATGTTACATGTAGCTAGATGGACTTGATCACTCCAATTTGTTTAGCACATTATTTTATTTTTCATCCTTTCGGATATGTCGCAGTTGTAATCATAATTAATGCCAAATAAAAATAATTACATGCGCATACTTTTGTTGTCCATTTATATTTTTTGTATGCGATTCCTGCCTACTTAAGGGGTGTCCTCTAGCCCCCGTGCGGCAGAATCCTGTTTGGTTACAAGGCTAGACAATAACGGCAGGCGAAGGGAATTGGTTTTCCCCTAGCCAAGCGCCACGCAGACTAGATGGCTGCAAAGTCGACTTTAAATATACAAGCATTGGTTTGCTTGTGCGTAATCGCTCTCGCATTGGTTTGCTTGAGGAACTCCTAAGCATAAAAACATTGGTTTGTTTTTAGTTGCGTTTGCTTACCATACAACTAATAGTGCACCTCTAGTACATGACAAAGCAATAGCGCAGTAGCTTTTGAGTCTAAATTGTTAAAGGTAAGTTAAAATATTGGTTTATTTTACGCAGTACCATCCGCATACGCATAAGTTGTGGTTAACTATGCGCATGCGCATGCGGTTCATAATTTGTTTTGATTCGCGATATATAAACAAGGATATCACGCATGCATAACAGACAAACATATATACACATCCAAATAAATTATTACATAAGTAATTGCTTCACATGCCTGCCCAACATGGGACTTAGGGCTCCAAAATACATTTACAATTACCTGCCTAAGATTAGGGCTTACGGCACAAACTACTCTAGTAATCCTCCTTCAAAAACCCATCAAGCGGCATCGTCGGGTCAGCCGCAAACGCATTGATCAAAGGGATAGGGATGGACTTGATTGCCTCTTCCGCCTCCAGCAGCGCCGCGGCCGTTCCCTCCTTTAATTTCTTTTGGACAATGTCGGGGAACGGTGGAGTTAGGCCGCATGCCTGGATCACTTCCCGCACAGCCTTGTTCACCTCATGGTCCTTGACCGCATCGACATAGGCATTAAACCGGTCGGACACGGGCTCGGAGTCCATCACTTTCTGCGCAATTGCGGGGAGTGCGGTGCGCAGCTTTGTCATATCTGCCTCGGCCAGCTCGCGGTCGGTAACCGCATCGTCCCTCTCCCTCGTCACCTTTTCCAACTCCAGCCTCACTCGCTCAGTTTTCCCCTTCGCCTGATCAACCGCACCCACAAGCTCTTGATTCTTTTTTCTTTCTTGAATCAAGAGGGTCTTGGTTTCGGCCGCAGTCAATTCAACAGCTTTGCGGGCCTCCTCAGCAGCATCCCTGTCCTTCTTGACCTGCTCAACACCCGCCTGCAGCAAACCCAACTCCACCTCTTTGCGCAGTGCAACATCGTATAGGCTGGAGGATCGACGGGCTTGGTCCGCAAACATCCCAAAGAATACCAGCCCGTTCTGGACAAAGGCGTTGAGCGCCTGGTTAAACGGCAGCGCGGCCAGTTGCTCGCGGAACTCTGCTGGGAAGATTTGCTGCAAGAATGCAGATTGCTCCGCAGCATTTTCTGCGGAGGACTGGCAAAGTTGGCGGAGGTTGGCAACACGGAAGCTGCCTTGCGGAGGAGGTAATGTAGACTCAGACTCGACGGGGATCGCCTTGTCTTTGGATGTGGCAGTGGCCTGCAGCTCGGGGTTGACCCGCGGTGTTGTTGGCTGCGTCTCCTCCACATGCTCTGCAAAATACTCAGATTAGTACGCAGATTTTTTCTACGCGGTATACATGCGAAAAAATAAACGCTCACCATTAATGGGGGGAGGTAGGTCTGCGGACCGCGGCTCGATGGCAACAAAATTGTCGTTGCGCATATCCTCCAGCTGCTTAGGAGTCTTCTTCTTCTTCTTCTGAGCCTCGGACGTCCCAGCCGCCTTGCGTTTATTGCCAGACTCCGCCGGCGATTCATCCACATGTTCGCTAGCAGCTGCCTGCTCTAGCTGTTTGTCCACATCCTGCTTGCGGAAAGATATCCCAGCAATCTCCTCCGCGGTAAGCACCTTCTTCATCCTCATCTCTGCAAACAATAAACGCCTGCGTTAGAAAATATACAAAAATTTATGTAAGTACGCGTTTATGCTATTCCTACCCTTTCCATCGGGGCCAACTATGGCCGGCCGCACATCCTCCCAAGGCCAATACGCGGAGATCTTCCCCAACCGCAGCATAACATTACCATACGAACGGTGCACCAGTTGTGCGTTGACGCACTGCTTCAACAACTTTTTCTCCTCGTCATCCAACGCTGGCATCTTGTTCACATCTTTTTCTACCTTCTCGCACCAAATAAGCGTCTGCGGGAAGCCAGTGCCTACTACGGTCTGGTCGACGAAGAAAAAAGTTTCTTTCCAACTTCCCGCATTCGATTTCGGGGTTTTTGTGAAATTTTGGCGTGCGAAGAAGGTGAACCAAGATTTATGGTGGTTGGCTAAGCGGAATAGGTGGCAAAAAACCTTCACCAATGGTATTGTGTTGAGTGCAACACACCACATCTCGAATAGAACGATTTTGCCTATCGCATACGGGTGCAATTGCCCTAGCCCTACTTTGAAATGATCTAGTACGCCTAAAAAGAAGTCGGTGGGTGGAACCCTAAAATTACCATGCTTAAAAGCATGTTCGTAGATCGCCACCTTATTCTCTGGTGGCTGATGGGCTCGCTGGCTAGGCAGTGGTGGTACCGGATTGTAACCCGCAAGAGGGGGGTATTGCTTAACTAAGTGGTCGATGTTTTTCTGGCCTATGTTGGACTCTACATTCTCTACGAAAGTTTCATTAGCTTTGGTCATTTTTAGATGAATGGAGAACGACTGACCTTTAAATGACGATCGGAATATGACGGAGTTGATCGGAATTGATAGGATTTGAAGGCGAGAGCGTATTTGGGAAGCTTGACACCGGAAAAGTGAAAATGTGTGTGATTTGGGGCTATTTATAGGCAAGATTGGGGGAGCGTGGGTTGGAATGGTGTTATCGTGGCCATACACGTGTAATGCAATCGACGGGTAGAATTTGCTGATCGCGCGTGGTGTCAGTTAAGAATGATTACAAACACGCGCGTGGTTCGCACGCGCCTGCGGCATTGTTACTTTATGTCTTGTCAGCCGAATGGGCTTCTGCGATTGTGACAGGCATCGAGGCGCACGCGAGGACATTAAATGCTCGTCGTCCTTTTGTTTTCTCTTTTTCGCTTAATAGTTTGATATCATATGACTTGCGTCATATAACATCAAACTGGGGGGACTTAATGATACCGCAGCCCGCATGCGCATGTAACATACACACGGGCATGCGCTATGGTGCGCATGCGGGGTGCTCTCATGCGTCATGCGGCATGCGGATCCGTATCTGGTCCCTTTACGGCGGTTGAGCAAATATCTTTTCCATAATTATATCCGTGATTCGGGGGAGATGGTTATGGAAACGATTATCACTATCCTATGACGATTCTAGAATTAGGGTTTGCCTATAAATACAAACCCTAATCGTCGTTAGCAACACACCACGTTACGTAGCCATCTTCTACCACACATCCTACGTAACTTACATCCTCTATCATCTTCTAAAGGTTAACAGGTGAGTTCTTTATTAACTGGTACCTACAACCTTGCTTGGGGCCTTCTGATCGACGGACGTCATCGAAGGTGGACTTAATCACTTGGCCACCCCGCCGACATCATCATGTCGGCCAGGGTTATTCACGGTAGCCGGACCGGAGAGCCACGTTCTAAGATCCTTAAACCCCTCCTTTACGTTGAGCAAGCATGTTAAGACCCCTCGGTTAAAATATGCTTGATCAATCGCTCAAATTTATCTTTTAGTGTTTATAGGTCACACATATATCAAAGCGATTTTGTAGGCCATACAACTTCGGGAGTTGTTTCATGTGTATGAGTGTATTAATCTGACTAAAATCTCATTAGAAAAATGTAAAAAAAAAAAAAAAAAAAAAAACAACATGAATGATCACCTTTTTCTTAATTAAAATTAATTATATAACGATTGGTTGTTACCAAATACACAAGTATTTGCGTTTTTATATATTTTTATAGAGATTTTAATCGGATTTGGTGTATATATGTAACAACATACGAACTTGGATGATCTACAAAATTGCTTTCAAATATGAGTGACCTATAAACACGCAAAGATACTTGAGTGGCCTACGAAATCGTTTTCAAATATGGGTGAACTACAAACACAAAACAATAAACATTGTTGGCCTCCCGATATATAATCTCTATATATTACAATTCAAATTTAGTCAAAATCCGTCTCGATCTAGTCACGGCCGTTTTTAATATTTTGTCTGTTTTTTTTACCATTGTTGACTGTTTTTAATCGTTGGCCGGTTTTTTACCCGTTTTTAAGTCCATTGTGACGGTACACAAGTAACTCCGTTGCGATGTTCGTCTCGATCGTTTTTTACAACACTGCCTATACATCAATCTAAAAAAAATAGAAATCGATTTGCAAAATCACTGTGCACATTTTACACACTACAAAGTTTGTGAATTTAGGCAACTTAGCATTTATTTAGAGTTTAACAGTAATATATATATATATATATATATATATATATATATATATATATATATATATATATATATAAGCTGGAGATATTTAATAAATTAAAAACAAACGAAAGGAAAATCACTCTTTAACACAACTTATCAGTATTTAAGCTTATTTTTTAATAAGCCCAATTTATTAGCATTGTTTGAATAAAATAATTTTCAGAGTTTATAGAAGATAAGTTAGTTAAACTAACTTATAAAATAAGCTTCTGGCTCATGAAATAAGAAATTCTTATTTGCCCTTTATATAGTTATCTATTATATCATATATTTAACTGTCTTTTTTAGTCAATTTACGTTTATAAACTCCGGTTAATTTTACTCAAACACTTGTAAGAAAATAAGCTATAACTTCCATCTCTTAAAATCAGCTCCAACTACCAACACGTCATAAACTCCAACTTCAGCTTCAGCCATAATCTCCAGCTTCAATCTAGTCATAAGCTATAAACTTGAGCTGTAGCTAGTTGACCCAACTACATTCTATGATTATAATTGTAACTTTTTACCATTTGTTTTGGCTCTATTTGGATGTCTTTAAGTATTGGTTGTAACTAGATTCGGAACGTCCCGCGTGATACGGTAGGGACTTTCGGCTTAGGTAATCATTTTCGTAGTGTTATGTATTTCCAGAAAAGAAAACGCCTATGTGTTAAGCCCCGTTCTAGATGTCGATTTGCTTAGCGTTTTTTAAAAAGTGTCCGTTCCGAAAGTATGTAGTTTTATTTTGTTCGTAAAACTATTTCGAGTTTAATGGTGATGGCGGTGGAAAACTAACTCATGGAAAATATGAAGATAAGCTCCGTTGAAGTTTATGGTGGAGTTGTTGGATTATTTTATATTAAATTTTAAAATTTATATTTTTGGTCCCTGAATTTGAGGGGGCGATTTGGAAACTTGGTTATAGTTTACGGGGTTAGGGTGTAAGTTTGTAGAGGTGTCGTTTTAGGTTGGTTTTGTTCGGGTGTTGGATCCAGAAGGCCACGCCTTTTTGTAGTATAGGAGTAACTGTAAGAGCTTCGGGTGTCGTAGCGATTTTTCACCATTTTTCAAAACCGACGCCGGGGACGCGACACCCCTTCGCCGTTAATGCTCCTCGTTACCAAACCATTGTTGAGGAATCGACGGTGGTTGGGACTATTTTCGATGATATATTCAATTTACAAAGGATACTTTTTATTAATATATCATTTAATTTAATTTATTTCATCTACTTTTATCCCATTATATATACAATCCATCTTTCTCATTTTTCCTACAACTTCATCTCATATACAAATACATACACTGAAAAATGTCCAACAACCCAAATCAACCAAACACTCCATTCAACCCAAATAATCAAAACTCTCCATACAACCAAAATAATCTTTTTTCTGGTCAATGGAATTGGTTCGCGTTTAATAACTCTCATCCGGTTCCGAGTACACCTAATTCATTTGGTGGTGTTCCATGGCAATCTACATCTAATCTACCAAGTTCACCCGAAGATATGAATGCGTTTATGTTATGGAGGAATCGAGCCAACAATCAATCACTATCGCAACCACAATTCGCAAGTGAATCAAACCTACAATCATTCCAAGACGAGGTCGAGGTTTATTTGATGCCTACATCGAAGGAAAGAAAAAGGTAAACGGAAAGAAAAAGTTGGTGAGACGTCAAATGCGAGACCAAAGGTCGTTCAACAAAGTTGGCAAGAACAAGATGAGTTACGCTTGGCTGAAAGTTGGGTCACGGTTTTGGAAGATTCGTGGGTTGGAAACTATCCAACGGGAATAATTATATTAATTATATAAAAGTTTACATATATATTTATATATAGTATGTTTACATATACATATATATCTATATTAAGTCACAATGATATGGTATATGTGCATCATTTTGGTATCAAGTAGTTGAAGAATACCACAAACGCAATCCAATTTTTATGTGACGACCCAGAAATTTTTGACCAAATTTAAACTTAATTCGTATTTGATTTCGACACGATGAGCAAAGTCTGTAATGTTGAGTAACAAAGTTTGTAAACTATATTCATAATATCATTGGACCTTTGACTATTCTCGACAATTCACGAACAAGTGTGTGTAAGTGGATATATAAAAATATGTATATACATATATAAATATAAATATAAGGGTATATACAATATTTTGAGTTAATAAAATACACTATAATCAAATGGAACTAAAAATGTAAAATAATATATAGAATTATTAAGTTATTATTAAAATGAGTATATATATATATATATATATATATATATATATATATATATATATATATATATATATATATATATATATATATATATATATATATAATTCCATGTTAGAATATTGAATACTCAGTGTACATATAAATTACGTAATTAATAATATGTAATGTTAATATTTAAAATAATAAGTTTATTTATAAATTATATTTGTTATAATAATATTATTGTTACTTCCAATATTAACATCTAATTTAGTAATATTAATATGAAAATAAATATATATAAATAAATTGTTATATTTAATATCATTAATAGTATCATCAATAATATCCTTATTATAATTACTCTTATTCTTATTATTGTTATTAATATAATTTTGATAGAACTATTATTAATATTATTGATAATATATTTATTAATATCAGTATTCTTATTAAAATTTATAACATTCTTAAAATTGATAATAGATTTATGTTATTTAGTAATAATACAATAGTTAATATGATATATATATATATATATATATATATATATATATATATATATATATACAGATATATATATCAGATATACATAAAAACAGTCATATACATATAAATGTACTGGTATATATACATAAAATCAGTATTATTAGTTATTTATCATTATTATTTATTATTATTATTAATGTAATTATTATTAATACTAATATATATTTATTAATTATACAATCTATAAATAAAGATAAAGGGAACGAATCTCTTGTGCATACACATCAATACTGTGATCGAGCTTTATTATTTTTTTGTTTGCTATCTGAAATTTGTTAAATGTCGATCTCATAGCACAGTCACAAACAAAATCTGTTGAACGTACCCATCTGCTTTTCTATTTTTTTTATTTTTCTGTCCTTCCTGATTTGATTCATTGTCGAGTTTTTTTTTTGATATAAAACAATCAGTTTATTCATGTTATCAAACATACATAATTTATTCTTTTCATCATTACCACCAATTATCAATTACAGGTGTTAGGTTAAGTGAATTAAACTGAAAACAATAAGCTGCAGTCGACTAACTCTGTTCCGGTTTCATTTTTTCAAAGGGCTTCAAAAGTGAATCAAATTTCAAATCTTTAAATGCAGTTTCATTAGGATTTGCCTACTTAAACTATCTGCAAAATAGTGGCTTCCAATTCTTATTATCGAATTTCAATTTGATGGTCAAAGTTATAACGTCAAAAGTCAAACCAATGTTCTTCACAAAAATTCAAATTTGTTTCGATGATTTAGGATCAATTAATGATCCAGATAGCTTCTAGGAATCGTTTTCAACTTATTTCATGTTATAACTGTTAACTAAAACTGGCTAGATTGTAAAAACGTGATTTGAGTTCTTATATTTTTCATAAGCTGTTACAGAATTCTTTTCTGTTTAAATCTTTTGTTTCTGTTAATCGAAAACGTCCTCAACATATTTGCTTCTGTTTCAATTACGAAATACAAAACCTTTGTTTAGCTGTTATTGATGGTGGTCTGGTTCTGGTCGATTTAGTCAGGGAAGAGGAAGGAAAAAGGGACAACAGAATCATGGGTTAATTAAAAATAAAATAGGAATAATATCAGAAAAATGAATTGGAGCAGATGGTCTAGGATGGTGGGGGTGGATGAGTGGTTACTGGTTCGAACCTGACTTGAGGCATTGTTTTTTTTTTTTTTTAAAGCTTATTGAAGGTAGTTTTATTTTTGCTTTCATTATTATGTTATTATTATTATTATTATTATTATTATTATTATTATTATTATTATTATTATTATTATTATTATTATTATTATTATTATTATTATTATCATTATTATTAGTATGATTGTTATTATTATTCTAATTACTATTATTAACTTAATTATTATTAATAGAATAAGTATGATTATCATTATTATGATTAAGATTTTTGTTATTATATTATCATTTCTAGTACTAACCTATAAAATTTTTAGTATTATCATTACTAATATTATTATTATTATTATTGTTACTAGTATTGTTGTTATTATGTTTCCAAGAATATTAACCATGTTAATAATGCGAAAATATAACAAAAGATCGTATGATAAAAATTACGAAATTGGTTATAGTTATATGAATACATATAATTGATGGTTATGATTAAAAATTTACGTTATAAGAAACTATTGTCATTAGTCTATAAATTAACCACGAAGATTATGATTATCACAACTATGAATATAAAGGTTTTAATAATATTATTAAGGTTATAAATATAAAATTTTGGATATAAATATTATACTGAAAATGATTAAAACTTTAATTATGTTTTAAAAGAATTATTAAAATTATTAAAATTATTGTTATTATAGTTATTATAAAACAACTTAGTATTATTGTCATCATTATTTTATTAACATTATTATTATTATCACTTTTATCATTATTACTATATAGTATCAATATTATTACTAATATTAGTATTATCATAATTATTAATATTACAAACAAATGATCTTACATAAAAATAAATTTATTATACATAACTTAACTATATTAATATTACGATATATAAAATAGAAATATATAAATAAATAAGGAAACTTATAAATTATTAAATATAACAATTACATCATTAATAATAATATATAGATTTATTCAATTACAAGTATATGTTTTAATATATATACCAATGATATAGGTTCGTGAATCAGAGGCCAACCCTGCATTGTTCAATGTCGTCATATGTATTTTTACTACAAAATACAATATTGTGAATTCATTTGATTCCCTTTTACTCTTTACATTTTTTTGGGACTGAGAATACATGCGCTATTTTTAAAACTGTTTTACGAAATAGACACAAGTAATCGAAACTACATTCTATGGTTGAATTATCGAAATCGAATATGCCCTTTTTATCATGTCCGAAATTGTCCCGGAATGATGGCGAATTTATCATGTCCGAAGTTGTCCCGGAATGATGGCGAATTTATCATGTCCGAAGTTGTCCCGGAATGATGGCGAATTTATCATGTCTGAAGTTGTCCCGGAATGATGGCGAATTTATCATGTCCGAAGTTGTCCCGGAATGATGAGGATATTCTATATGCAACTTGTTAAGGTCGATTACCAGGTGTTCAATCCATATGAATGAATTTTATGCATGATGTTTATGATAAATGGGAATATTAAATCTTGTGGTCTATCAAAATGATGAATTTTATTGTTTACGATAAACCTATGAACTCACCAACATTTTGGTTGACACTTTAAAGCATGTTTATTCTCATGTATTAAAGAAATCTTCCGCTGTGCATTAGCTCATTTTAAGGATATTACTTGGAGTCATTAATGGCATATTTTGAAAGACGTTGCATTCGAGTCGTTGAGTTCATCATGATTATTATTAAGTCAATTATAGTTGGATGTATTATAAAATGGTATGCATGCTGTCAACTTTCGATGTTATGAAAGTTTGTCTTTTAAAAACGAATGCAATGTTTGTAAAATGTATCATATAGAGGTCAAGTATCTCGCGATGTAACCAAATGTAATGTATTCGTCCAGATGGATTAGGACGGGTCGTCTCATTATACGCGTACGAAAGATTCGTCATCTAGCAAATGGACAAAATTGAATCAATATTATCAAAAATACAATGGGATTGTACTTCGATTGAAGCGTGATTGCAGGAGTGAAGAGAACGATGGTGATTTTTGCGTTCGTTGTGAAGAAGTTTATCGCCAAGAAGTGAAGAGAGGATTTACAAGTTATAAAGCTTGGAATTTTTTAAAATCAAAGTCAAAGTGGTTACATCCCGATCGGGTTGTGGTTGGTACACGTAATTCAAGGTACCAACCGGTTAATGAGGAAGGAGAGCAAGTTGATCCCATTGACTTGAATAGGGATGATGAAAGACAAGAACAACAAACCGAAAAACCAAATCCTAATGAAGAATTATTCGGACGTGATCGTTTGATGCGTCCAGCCGGAAAGCAAAAGAAGTCAAGGAAAGTTAGGTCCAATGGTGGTTCATCTAAAAGTTCTTATCGTGAGTCGGTTCGAATGGCGGTTCAACAAAATTTTAGTACGGTGAGCGAACAAAAAGCATCGTACTATTACGCAAAGAAAGTTGAAGCACAAATCTGGTCATTGTCGATTTATATGGAGGAGGAAGAGAGAGTTGATGAAGTTGCAGAAGGAGGCGATCAGGCATGAGATGCGGAATCGTGTGGCCAACATAAATGAAGAACCCAAACGTGTTGCTGAAACCGATGAATCATTGGATTAATTTATGTGTTTAAAAACAACCATACTCGTGTGTTTAATAATTGTTCTACTTTTTTTAATCTAATTATAAGTATTGTATCTCTTTTTCTTATTAATGTAATAATTTAGTTTTTTCTTTTTTATTGCTTTTATTTTAATTAAAATGAAATATTTATAATTAAAAATGAATAAAATATTAAGACACTGGAAATTGACACTAAACGACATCTTTTGTTTCTCTCTACTCAGTCACTTTCAGTGTCTTTCCAAGACAATGAAGATGAACATCGAACGACACCCTGTGATCTAATGTTGACTTCTGGATTCGTTTATTGTTATTAGGTTTTTTAAGGAAAAAAATTAAAATAAATAAAAATAAAAATAAAACAGTTATATTACTCTATTAATAGAGACGGCCCGCGACACTATTTTGAATATATTTCCAAAAGTGGGGTACACTTCCCTAGTCCCTACAACCAATCCCTCCTATTTATATGCTTCATGCGCTACCAATTTTCTTCAGAGCCCTTCACTCACTCACTCACTCACTCACTCACTCCCCTTAAAATAAAAAATAAAATTAAAAATGAAATCAGTGGCTATTTTAGGGTTTTTTCTTGTGGGTTTTCTCTCATTAACTTCCTCCGTTAATGGTGACGGCGGTTGGGTCAATGCTCACGCCACTTTCTACGGCGGCGGTGATGCTTCCGGCACAATGGGTACGTGTCATTTTAATATTTCCTACTTTTTTATTTTTCAATTTTACTAACGTTTGTTTTTTTCTTTTTTTTTTCTTAACTAGAAAAATGTTACTGCTACATATTAAACTAACTTTACACTACGTAGTACTACGTAGCTAGTATGGTTTATCATTTATTATTACGGAGTATTATTGAATTATTTGTGTTGAAATTGTAAGTTTTCTTTTTTTTCTTTTTTTTTTTAAAAATATACAGGAGGTGCATGTGGGTATGGAAATTTGTATAGTCAAGGATACGGTACAAACACAGCAGCACTAAGTACTGCTTTGTTTAACAATGGTCTAAGTTGTGGTTCTTGTTATGAGATTAAATGTATTAATGACGCTAAATGGTGTTTACCGGCCTCCATTTTGGTAACTGCTACCAACTTCTGCCCACCAAACACTGCCTTACCTAGCAACAATGGTGGTTGGTGTAACCCCCCAAATCATCATTTTGATCTCTCTCAACCTGTCTTTCAACACATTGCACAATACAAAGCTGGAATTGTCCCTGTTGCTTACAGAAGGTGAGAATTTACTAAAACACCCTCATCTACAAGGGTATCTTGATATTTTGGAGTTAAAGGTTTTATTAGTTCTTAGGGTATTTTTGAAATTTCACTCAAAACTGATATATTCAAGGGTATTTTATAATTTTAGTTTGCCTTATTTATTTATTTATTTTCTTGTATGCTTTTGTAGGGTATCATGTGTGAGAAGGGGTGGAATTAGGTTCCAAATTAATGGCCATTCCTACTTCAATTTGGTACTAATCACAAATGTAGGTGGTGCTGGTGATGTCCACTCTGTTGCAATTAAAGGTTCAAGGACTGGATGGCAACAAATGTCAAGAAATTGGGGGCAAAATTGGCAATCCAACACTTATTTAAATGGACAATCTTTGTCTTTTAAGGTTACAACGAGTGATGGCAAAACTGTTGTCTCCAACAATGTTGTTCCTGCTGGTTGGACTTTTGGGCAGACCTTCAGTGGTGCCCAATTCCGTTGAAAAACTCATTTTTACCCTTGGTTAAGGGTAGTAGGATTTAGTGGTCACCTAGTATTTACCATTGGTCTATTGTAACTTTTTAGCTACTACAATAGGTACTATCGCAATGACTAGAGGCTTGTTTTGAAAAGGTCTTTTTAGTCATTTTTTTTTTAAGGGTTACACATAGTAACTAGTAAGTTTGGTAGTTGGTACCCTAGTTATTAAGGGTTGTTATGTTTGTTTTTGAAGGGCAGTGGTGGTATTTTACACCCGCCAAAAGTGGTTTATGACGTTTTGCCCTTGGTCGGGTCATTGGATTGAGGTTGTGTGTATCTGTTTTTGTTTGAAATGTTTTTGATTTGATGAGGTCTGAAAGTTAAGTTGTATGTTTAACTTTTTATTAGTAATGGAAGGTGACTACTTTACCATAAAGTTAAGCTTGTTGGTTTGGTATAGTATTCAAAACTATGAACTGCAAATACTGTATTTATAGCATGTTGCACAACCATTAGTGGCTTGTTTTTGTTTGTCCCCTTGTCATTTGGTAATTCTTACTTACTTTGACCGGTATTTTAATATTTAAATTAAGTTATATAAATTTAAATATAGTATATATTGCAATAGTAATATAAATAAATTGATGTTTTGAGACTTGATGCTATTCTAAAGTAATATCAGCATAGCTGAAGAATCACATTTGAATCTAAAAAAGCTATAGATAATGATATGATTGTATAGATCAATAATGTCTTATAATATATAATATAAGTCCAAGAGTTTATTTTTTTTAAACCAATTGGTAATAAAGAGACTTTCTCTTAAACTTATATGCATACATTTTTTTTGTTCCATGATCGATTTGGAACTTTGATTTGTACCCTCACGAACCTCCCTCAAACCTAGGTCTCCCAATCTTAGGCCTCATTTCGAATGATAGCTGGGTCCACTCATCCGTCCCATATTAATAGTCCACAGACAAAAACACACCGTTTAAGAAAATGTCATAAAAGTACTGTACTTTCTGTTTACTTTTCAGTATTCCCTTACTTTTTTTTCTCCTTTAATTCTGCCCACATACATTAACGGCATAATAGAACTTATGCTTCTTATTCTTTTCAAATTTATGGAAGTGGACTATTAATTTGGGACATCACAAAATGAAATACTGGACTTCGAATATGGGACCGAGGGAGTATGAAATTAAATCAACATGTCACGTTAAATTACAATAATTTTGTTGTTCATCTTCACGCACCTTCACAAGCATTGTTTACCCTCGCGCTCCTTCACAATCGATTCCTAGGAAAACAGAATCTGTTTTGTTCACACGTTGGTTCACACTTTACTAGTGTGTGCGTCTCTATCTCTGATAGATCTCAAGCAGAGTAGTAGCATGAACCCATCTATGCTTCATTGTCGGAGAACGATATCAATGTGTGGTTTGCAACAAATTGAAGAAAAGCTTTAACATTGATCCATGAGTAATGTTTTATAGTCTGTATTGATGCCTCGTATATAAGCGAGCATCAATTGGTTCACATGATGAAGATGAGTTTGTTCTAGCTTTTGGTTTTTGATTTTTGATTTTAACTAGTTGTGGAGCTCTCGCTTCGCGCCGGGGGCTCCGTTTTGAATACGAGTTAAAAAAAAAGTCTTTCCTTTTGTGGATCTATTTTGTAAAAAATAATTTTTTTCGACATCTAACATTGAAGGGTTGTTCCTTTTGTGAAAGTTGCTTCTTTTAACGTTAAAGTTAGTTGATCTATTTTGTAAAAAAAAATATTTTTCGACATCTTTTGGTAGCATTGAAGGGTTGTTCTTTTTAAGAAAGTTGTTTCTTTTATCGTTGGAGACAAAAAAAAAAATGTAGCACAGTAGTGGCTTATGTGGGTCCTACTGTTTGAGCGCAGTGTAGAAGCCGGTAAAGCGTGGTGGGTGTTTTTGGTGTTAGTGATGGGATAAATAATAATTTATAATATAGGTATAAAGTATGGGGGCTCGATTTGTATTTTAAAGAAAGTGAGTGGGTTGGTTTGTAAAAAATGAAAAATTGGATAGTACTATTCATAACAAATAAGACAAATTACTAATTATACCTTATATCTAAAAGACAAAGGCCAAGTGAATAGTAACCCACAAGTTTCACAAACCACCCCCACTCTTTTACTTACTTACATTTTAGTCCCAAACAAATATATAATATCTAACTTTATGGTTTTTAGAAACTTATCACAAACTTTTAACATTTTATACTTTAACCATTAAACTCCTCATTCGTTATAAATCGACTACATACTTTATATACTACCTAATAGACAAAAATAAATAATAGTCGCCAGTGGTGCTTTCGTTCTCACTTTTTTCCCCCTTTTCCACCTTTTAAAAAAAAAAAAAAAAAACCCCTCATAGTTTGTTCAAATATTAAAATCGACCCCCAAACAGGGAGTAAAGTGTCAAATACTCATTTTCATAAAAAAATTTAAAAAAACTACACCCAAATATTCAACGGGCCATATCTTCTCGCTCGCACCGAGTTAAATTTTTCTGAAACCATCGTTAAACTCGAAACAATTTTAGGAGCACACTGTCACTAACTATACGCAAATCAGACGCTTTTTAAAAAACGCTAAATATTTGAGGTACTTTTCATACACGTCGATTTTGCGTTAAATTTTTAAAAGTCGACAATTCTATAGTGAAACGCGGAGATGTACATATATTGTTAATTTAAAATAACATTTAAATCTTTCACGGATTATACCTTTTAGTTCGACTCGAGTTGCGCTTCAACGATATCATCATTAGCCACAAAATAATTTTACAAACTAAACGCAATATAATACATTGAAAACCGAACCCCGGCGCGAAGCGAGGGTTCGAACACTAGTATAACTAATAGACAAAATTTGTCTTATTAGTTATGAATAGTACTATTAAATATTTCAATTTCCACACACCTAACCCCCTAACTTTCATTAAATTTCAAATCGAACCCCCCCCCCCCCATTTTTTAGTACTATTTAATATTTCATTTTTCACACACCCAACCCCCTAACTTTCATTCAAATACAAATCGAACACCCCCATTTTATACCTACATTACCCCTATATACTAATAGTCGTTTTGAGTTTGCGTTCACACTACACCCGGCTCCTCAAATTCAGCTTTATATACAAAACGACCCCCCAACTTTCTACTTTTTTATGGGTAAAAAGCGTAAATATATAATTTTTAAAAAAACAAAAGAAAATGATTCCACCCGTATTTTTAACGGGCCCTATCTTCTCGCTCGGTCCGAGTTAAATTTTTCCGAGACCACCGTTCAACTTGAAAAAATCAGACGGACACAACGGGACTAACTATGCGCGAAACGGACATCGTTAAAAAAATACTAAATAACGGGCCCTATATTCTCGCTCGGTGCGAGCTAAATTTTTCCGAGACCACCGTTCAACTCGATATTATTTTACGAACACAACGCGACTAACTATACGCGAAACGGACATCGTCAAAAAAACACTAAATATTTCGAGCTATATTTCATACATATACGTACACGTCCAACAAACAACCCAACCTACTAGATATATTAGGTACCAAACAACGTATATACAAATATGACCGCGCGTTAAACACAACCGCAGCAACGCACGGTCGAATTTTTTCTAGTTCTAAAATATTATTTATTCCATCACTAACACTAAAAATATTGAATAATAACACTCACCACGCTACTACCGTGCTACTTTTTTCTTTTTTGTCTCAAACGATAAAAAACAAGTTTCATAAAAGGAACAACCCTTCAATGCTACCAAAAGATGTCGAAAAATATTTTTTTTTACAAAATAGATCAACTAACTTTAAAAAAAAAAAAAAAAAACCGAACGCTAAAAGAAGCAACTTTCACAAAGGAACAACCCTTCAATGTTAGATGTCGAAATTTTTTTTTTTTACAAAATAGATCAACACTTTTTTTTTCTCGCATTCAAAACGGAGCCCCCGGCGCGAAGCGAGGGCTCCACAACTAGTTTTTTCTATTAGTTATATTGGTAATTTTAATTTTGATTTTGCTTTTGATAAATGTTTTATATCGATTGATATTGCTCAATTTTGTTTCCAGGTCTTGCTCGATTTTGGATAAACTTCATCTGTTCATTTGAAATCACAAATATATCACTCAATTCATGTACAACTTGACCACATATGAAGGAAACAGAAAGTATGTACGCGTATATATATTTTTGTATCTATATGTATGTATATAAAGTAAGTATATGAATGATAAATGTTGAATGATGAAGATGAACTTAGAATTAAGCTCAAATCAAACACAAGTAATAGTCACATTTACATTTAGATGGAGGATACAAGTTGAGAAAGTTTCTAGGCTTGTATGTTTTGAAGGTGTAATAGTGAGGCATGGAATGAATGACTTATGTGTTGGCTAACCTTAAAAACGAGGAGGGTGATAGCTATTTATAGTCTATAGGCTATCACTTACACCTTTAAAGATTCACAAGGAGTTAAATGTGAAACAAAATTTGAAGTGACACAGTAATATTACAACAAATTTTAACAATCGAAATATAGACTAACATCATCTTTGGTGTAATTACGTGTTTTATTCATTTATTTTGCTTTATCTCTTATTATAATTTTCAGATCCGACAATGAAAAAAGAAAATTCAACAAAAATGTGGATTAATGTTATATATTATTATTGTTTATATTAGTTTGTTCTAGTATTAACATGTTTCGAGTTTATTTTTATTAATTGTTATTTTTATTCAAAGGTATGCTACACTATATGGACCGTATGCTACACTATATGGAAACACAAAGGTCTTTTCTAAAAAAGATTGGAATCCCGCAACAATAATTTCCGAAATCCAATCCCAAAGCTATAGTTGGATCTCCAAATGTTCACATAATAAGAAACAAATAGAATGTCATCAATGGTTGATCAACCCCTCCTTTTATGTCGCGGATCCGCCCCATCGTGTCGGTATTGGCTAATGCTCTTACGTGTAAGCGGATGGCCAAAGGGTCTTATTTATTTCTTAAGAGGGTCTATTAATCGGGTGGATTGTTGGTTAGCTTTGTAGTCGCTTGATCGACACCGTTTTTCCTTCTTCCCCGGCTTGAATTTTCAAGTTCGTTATCCCTCCTGATAAATAAATTTGTTCTCCTTGGTTTATCCATCAAATTTAATAGCCTCCTATTACTTGTTCTTCCGATTTTCATTTGTATAGATCTTATAGGTCCATGTAACTACACCATTATTAATAAAATTATTTTCTTGCTTTTCAAAAAAAAAAAAAATTTGTCATTTTTATTTAATAGTTTAAAAATAGTTATTGACATAATAATTTCTTTAGCTTTAATTTTGTTGTAATTTAAGCATCCATGAATTTGTTTTTCTAGAGTTTTCCTATTTAAATTATTTAGAATTTAGAATTTTATGAATTTATGAGATCGGAGGATAAATAAATGAAATGTGATGTAAACGGGGGTTTAAATACCAACCTTAATTATGTGTGTAACTAGTCTGGATTCGGTTCGTGCCATGCGGTGGAGCTTTTGACATGCGTATCTATATTTAACGTATCGTTGTGTATGTAGAGAGGGGGAAACGACCCATGTGTTAAGACTCGTTTTAGGTGTCGTTGTGTTTAACATTTTTTTAAAAGTGTCCGTGTCGAACGTAGTTAGTCTCGTTTTGTTGGTAAATTTATTTCAAGTCTAACGGTGCTGTCGAAAAAATTTAACTCGCGGCGAGCAGGAGGATACGGGATGTCGTTGTGTTTAGCGTTTTTTTAAAAAGTGTCCGTTTCGAACGTAGTTAGTTTCGGCTTGTTTATAAAAATATTTCGAGTTTAACGGTGTGATCGGTGAAATTTAACTCGCGGCGAGCAGGAATATACGGGTTGTCGAAGTGATTGGGTGAAGTTTTTATTTTAAGTAAGAGAATTTATGTTTTACCTCCTGAATTTTTTTTTTTTTTTTTTTTTCATAAGTTGGTTATAGTTAGCTGGTAAAGTGGGCAAATGGAGGGAGGGGATGTCGTTTTCCCCTTGAGGCAACGAAAACAAATGACACCTCTTTAGTATATTACAAATGATCAAGCGCCGCATTGAATGACACATCGTCTCTTTTTTTTTTTTTTATTGCTATGATTAGAAAAGTTTAGTTGATTTATTAATATATACTTGAAAAGTTTATGACCTTATATTTTAAGGTATATAATCAACAATGAAATAATATTAAAAGTACATGTCTTATTTACGAATTTAACCCTATAATTAACTTGCAAATATTTAGTACTCCGTACAATGTATAATATTTTTATATTTCCATGTTAAGTACTCTACATTGTAGTAAACGGACAAAATGATTTAGTGTCTTGAAGTTGGTGAAAATTGGTCAACAAAATGAGTTCTGGTGTAAGTGAAGAAGGGATGTGATAGGTAACTTGGGAATAGTGGAATGCTTCAATCCCACATATAAGAAGAATCTTTGACCCATATCCTCATTTTCCAACTGTAAATTACTCCGTATATGTATTTTCAACTTTTTTAAAAGTAATAATACGGCGTACATCAGCACCAAATTAGAGCACTGATAGTGAGGTCTGGTAAATTAAGGCAGTTGAACTAGTTTCACTCGTACAGTATAAAATTAGCACATAACTTATAAAATGGGACTACATAAACGCTGTTGGTAGAACTTATAAAATGGAACGATTAACCGCTGAATGTTGAATCATTCAACAATCAGTGCGTTTATTTCTAATATCTGAATGACAGATGATTCTGAATGATTTAGATATACAGTACTTAACCATTCAGAGCTGAGATACTTCTCTTAACCATTAAGCACATAAATTTTATGTAATATCATCTTTAAATTATATCAAAAACACTTATTAAACAACTATATTTTAGTTTTCATTCATATAAAGGTTAATAATGTAATTTTACATCATTAAATTGCGCATTCAAAATGATTATCAAACAACTTACTGTCAATTATAACCAAATTCATTCAGAATTTTTGAATCATTCAGATTATGAATCATTTAGTGCTTAACCATTCAGTTTTATCAGACGCTCCCTAAGTTATAACATTTTGTTATAGTTTTCCATGGTTTACATTTTTTTCTTTTAACTTAAACAAAAGACTTCCGACCTAATGGTATCAAGAGATCTCATTAACTTTATAATTGTGAATTCGAGTTTCATGAATAAAAAGAGTGTGTGTTTACTGTTAAAAATAAAAAAATTCTTTATCTTAACTTAAAATTTTTTGTTAGAGTATTTCATGGTTTCCATCTTTAACCATAATTTCAAGGGTGTTATTCACTTCTTTCACTATTTTTTTTCTCTCAATACAAAACTATAACTTATTCTTATAGATTTTGAATCATTATTAGTGTCAAATTCAAAAGAACTAGTTCTCACTATTACAACCATTAAACTTGTCTCATTTTTACGAATACAACAGCCGTAACCTCGCTGGTATCTGACCAATAACTCGTAATCACGTTCGATGTGTCAAGTGTTAGATGGAAACGAGTTGGTACTGAAGCGTTCGTGTAAAAATGATGACTTTAATTGTATTGATAGTAATTTTTTCGGATTATGGAGTCATTGTTATTTAAAATTGGA
The DNA here is from genome assembly GCF_046630445.1 of Rutidosis leptorrhynchoides. Lineage (NCBI taxonomy): Eukaryota > Viridiplantae > Streptophyta > Magnoliopsida > Asterales > Asteraceae > Rutidosis > Rutidosis leptorrhynchoides. The sequence continues at coordinate 372,235,641 of NC_092340.1, read as the reverse complement.
AAAATGATAGAAAATGGGTATATGAAAACTTGAAGGGGGTGTAAATTATGCCAAAAATAATTAATTATATTGAACTGGTGAACTCTATGTTTTCTTGCGGAAATAATAGACTTGAGCTCAATTCAACCTCAAAAGTTAACTCAAGGGGATGAGGAACTCAAGCTATTATAAGCACCACAATATTTTTACCCAAGGCCGACGTGGGACAACATTTCTACTCCGTATCACATTGGTTCGTAGAATAAAACAAAGAATTTGTTGAAGGTGTTTCTTTATATATTGGTTCCATCTTTGGTGGAAAAAAAAAATGAGAAAATAAGAAAAATAAAAATAAAACAAAGAATTTTACCAACTTTAATAAAGACAGAAGTGTTGGGACACGTAGCTTAGGTTACTAACTGTTCCATTGACCCGCCGCTAATGGCTTAATCATTTATTGGTTTGGTCCTACTACTAGGGTTAACTCTGTGTCTCCTTGTAATATGGGCTAAATTTAGTTGGGTTTCTATATTTGTGATCAAATGGGCTTAAGAAAATACCCTAGTTTAAGGGATTATCACCAAAATACCCTTTTTTTTAAGCTTGTTGACTGACAGCCCTAAAAAAAAAAGTTTGACAATTTGCCCTCGCAAGGCGCAAGACACCTTGCGTCTTTGCGACCTTGCGTCTTTGCGATCTTGCGACCATGCGACCTTGCGTTACTGACAAACGCAACAAAGAGACTTGCGTCCTTGCGTATTGCGTCTTGCGACTTGCGCCTTTGCGTCTTGCGTCTTGCGTCTTATCCCGATAAGATTTTCATGATTTCGTGGATAAGATTTTGTACGATTTTTGTACTATTACGGATAACTTTTTCAATTCATATAAGGTATTACCAGCTCTATTTTCACTTCATTTCCACCATTTCAACATAAATCATATAATTTCAAGCGTCATTAAGGTAACTTTCTTTGTTTTAAATAATGAGTTTTAGTGATAATGAAACCTTTGTTATTCATATATGTTGTGGTGGTTCTTTTCAATTTATTAATAACTTACCTATGTATTTGCCTCTAGATTGTTTTAGAACACGATTAAAACTCCCAGTTGCTCCCCAAAAACTAATTACTCGAAGAATATTGTTAAAAAATATTCTTAGAAAAATTAATTTGCCACCTAATGCTCCTGTTTCAATGAGATATGTTGTCGATAATCTTGTTTTTGATATTACTGATGATTATGAAGACTTTCGTGATTTTCTACAACATGCAATATCAAATGCTCCTATTAATATTTACATTGTCGACAAAGTTACAATGCATCAACTCCCAGAAAACTTACAGTCAGTGCAAATCCTACCAATACACAATGTCCATCAAAACCTACCAACACACGATGTCCAACAAAACCTACCAACAAACGAGGAGAGCACAAACCTTCAGACACCCAATTTGGAAGAAGCACGACCTGAAGTACCACCTCCAAACACAGAAGAGTTTGATTTCTTCAACTATGGAGTTGAGAACGTATGTAAAATTAAAAAAACAGATCACCCTTTTGAATCAGTTGTCGCGTCTAGTGCTTCGGAGGAAGAAAATGACAGAGAAGATCAAGATGAAGATGAAAATGAAGAAGAGGAAGAAAAAAAGGATGTATTCTGGAATATGCCACTTTTATTGAGTGAGCATGACCAAGAGACTGAATCTACGAGCCAAATAACAACCAGTTATAGAGTATCCGATTTGATTAAAGTTCGACAAACTTTTTTAAACAAGGATGATTTTGTAAACCATCTATACACAAAATGTCTTGAAGAAAACTTTCAAATTAAGCCTGTAAAGTCTGACAAATCTCGATTCACTGCTAAATGCATGTTGCCAAATTGTGAGTGGAAATGTAGTGCATACAAAATACGCCACACTGACAACTTCATCGTAAAGAAATTGCATGACGTACACACATGCTCACGTACCCAAATTATGGGAAATAATAAACATGCTTCCAAAAAGGTGTTAGGAAGTATTCTGATGGAATCGTTCAAAGCTGCAAATCGAGACTATAATCCAAAAGATATACGTGATGATGTTGGCAACCGTTTTCGGGTGAGCATTTCTTACAATCAAGCATGGAGAGCCAAGTGTCATGCAATAGAGATGCTTCGTGGCAGTATGGATGACTCGTTCCGAATGCTTCCCATTTATCTTCATAACATTAAGATTCATAACCCAGGAAGCATGACAAATGTGGTGACTGACAATGAAAATAGATTCGTGATGTGCTACATGTCCTTTGGCGCAGTTGTAAGTATCACTCATCCTACAATTGTTTTATCTTAAACTAATAGCAATCTCATTTGATTTGTTTGCGTGCAGATTCGATCATTTGTCCAAAATGTTCGCCCTATTATTCTCATTTCATATCGACCCATCATTCGATTTTTCTCATTTCCAGTAGGTTTATCCACAAAACCTGAGGTAGTAATGATGTTCATAACATCATTCGATTCATATATATAAAACTACCTTATTCGAAGGTTTAAACTTGAAATCACTAGAACATAGTTTAGTTAATTCTAAACTTGTTCGCAAACAAAAGTTAATCCTTCTAACTTGACTTTTAAAATCAACTAAACACATGTTCTATATCTATATGATATGCTAACTTAATGATTTAAAACCTGAAAACACAAAAAATACCATAAAACCGGACATACGCCGTCGTAGTAACACATCGGGCTGTTTTGGGTTTGATAATTAAAAACTATGATAAACTTTGATTTAAAAGTTGTTCTTCTGGAAAAATGATTTTTCTTATGAACATGAAACTATATCCAAAAGTCATGGTTAAACTCAAAGTGGAAGTATGTTTTTCAAAATGGTCATCAAGACGTCGTTCTTTCGACTGAAATGACTACCTCTTACAAAAACGACTTGTAACTTATATTTTAGACTATAAACCTATACTTTTTATATTTAGATTCATAAAATAGAGTTCAATATGAAACCATAGCAATTTGATTCACTCAAAACGGATTTAAAACGAAGAAGTTATGGGTAAAACAAGATTGGATATTTTTTGATGGTTGTAGCTACGGGAAATATTGTAACAATTCTATACAAATCATATCCTAGCTAACTTATATTGTATTATACATGTATTCTAATATATTATGTAATCTTGGGATACTATATACACGTATGCAAATGTTTTGACATATCATATCGACCCATCTATATATATTATTTGGAACAACCATAGACACTCTATATGCAGTAATGTTGGAGTTAGCTATACAGGGTTGAGGTTGATTCCAAATATATATATACTTTGAGTTGTGATCTAGCCTGAGACGTGTATACACTGGGTCGTGGATTGATTCAAGATAATATATATCAATTTATTTCTGTACATTTAACTATGGACAACTAGTTGCAGGTTACTAACGAGGACAGCTGACTTAATAAACTTAAAACATCAAAATGTATTAAAAGTGTTGTAAATATATTTTGAACATACTTTGATATATATATGTATATATTTGTTATAGGTTCGTGAATCGACCAGTGGCCAAGTCTTACTCCCGACGAAGTAAAAATCTGTGAAAGTGAGTTATAGTCCCATTTTTAAAATCTAATATTTTGGGATGAGAATACATGCAGTTTTATAAATGTTTTACGAAATAGACACAAGTAAATGAAACTACATTATATGGGTGAATGATCGAAGCCGAATATGCCCCTTTTGCTTGGTAACCTAAGAATTAGTAAACCGATCTACTAATTGACGCGAATCCTAAAGATAGATCTATTGGGCCTAACGAACCCCATCCAAAGTACCGATGCTTTAGTACTTCGAATTCATTTTTATCATGTCCGAAGGATTTCCCGAAATGATAGGGGATATTCTTATATGCATCTTGTTATTATCGGTTACCAGGTGTTCACCATATGAATGATTTTTATCTCTATGTATGGGATGTATATTGAAATATGAAATCTTATGGTCTATTATTATGATTTGATAATATATAGGTTAAACCTATAACTCACCAACATTTTTTTTGACGTTTTAATCATGTTTATTCTCAGGTGATTATTAAGAGATTCCGCTGTTGCATACTAAAATAAGGAGAAGATTTGGAGTCCATGATTGTATGATATTATGTAAAAACTGCATTCAAGAAATTTATTTTTGATGTAATATATTCTTATTGTAAACCATTATGTAATGGTCGTGTGTAAACGGTATATTTCAGATTATCATTATTTGATAATCTACGTAATGCTTTTTAAACCTTTATAGATAAAATAAAGGTTATGGTTGTTTTAAAAATGAATGCAGTCTTTGAAAAACATCTCATATAGAGGTCAAAACCTCGCAACGAAATCAATTAATATGGAACATTTATAATCAATATGAACGGGATATTTCAGTTGGTATTCGAGCGTTGGTCTTAGAGAACCAGAAATTTGCATTAGTGTGTCTTATCGAGTTTGTTAGGATACATTAGTGAGTCTGGACTTCGACCGTGTTTTCTTTAAAAACGATTGCTTAACACTTTTGTTGGAAACTATATATTATTAACATGTAAATATTATGTGATATATTAACCTCTTAATGTGTTTGATATTGTGTGATAGATGTCTACCACTAGTACAAATCCCATCGATTCACCTAATAATAATGAAGAGTCGAATATATTTTGGGAAGATTCACAAATTCCCGAAGAGGAACCGGAAGAAGAGGAACCGGAAGAGGAGGAACCGGAAGAGGAGGAACCGGAAGAAGAAGAAGAAGAAGAAGAGGTTCCGGAGGAAGAAATATTGATACCTATAGTAAATCAATTAAATAAAAGAAAATCCTCAACCAACGGACCAAAGTTAATAATGGTCAATGGTGTTTCCGCCGAGGAAGCAAAATATTGGGAAGATTACCAATTTTCCGATGAATCGGATCCCGATGAGGATTCCGATGATGTTATAGAAATTACCTCGACCCAATTTAATAAAGCGAAAGAAAATAATAAGGGAAAAATAGAGAAACCCGATTCCAACCCCGATGAACTTTATATGTATCGGCAACATCCGTATTTCCTAAAATGTAACAATGACCCGGGAACCTCCAAACCACCAGGTTTTTCTAAACCATTGTGGAAAACGATGGCTCGTATTAGAGGAACACCATATATTCCTAGAAAATTAGGAAAACGAACCAAGTCCGAAGAAGAAGAAACCAGTGATTCAGATTAGAGGGTTGTAATCATGTTGTGTATTATATGTATTGTAGTGTGCTTGTACTTTTATGTTCTATATAAAAATTGCTTGTATTGTTTGTCAATTATCTTTTACGAATCTAATCCTTGTCTATTTTACAGTATAAAAACAAAATGGACGTTAAGGGAAGACAACCGAATATTTTAGATAGGGATGGCATCGGGTCGGGTTTGGGTCGGGTTTAGGTAATCCCGGACCCGAACCCGATTAAGAAACCCCGCCCAAAACCCGTCGGGTCCCCATTTACTTACATACTATCGGGTTTCGGGTTTCCCCCACGGGTAAACGGGTATACTCGGTTAGTCACTCTGCATTTATTTTTCAGTAAGTTACCAAATCAAAATATCGAAAAATAACTTAACTATTTCATGTTTAAAGTCTTATTAAATATCACATACAAAAAGTTGATTGAAAAGTTTGTAAAATACACAAATACACAAAGTATATAAAATATCACATCTCGAAGACTTGTTGTATATGATTGTATTGAATAAAATTATGCTCGTTTTCAAAACAAATAAGAGAAATGTTTCATACATTGACAATATAATACTAATACTAATATCACATCTCGGGCCGGGTATACGGGTTTGCTGGTCGGGTATACGGGTCGGGTAAACGGGTTTGTATCCAAAACCATACCCGAACCCAAACCCGGAATTTTTTTTTTACCATCCCCATACCCGACCTATGACCCGATGGACTCGGGTCAGACCCGACCCAATTATAACGGGTTTCGGGTTTCTCCATCGGGTACGGGTCATTTTGCCATCCCTAATTTTAGAAGATCTACCAGAGGATATGATTGAGGAAATCTTGTCTAGAGTCGGTCAGAATTCATCAGCACAATTAATTATGGCAAAATTAACTTGTCAAACATTTGAAAGACTTTCCAGAAATGCCTTAGTTTATAAAAGGCTTTCCTTTGATAGGTGGGGTATATCACATTGGGGAGACCGTAAGTTACGCCGTGTTTTCTTTAAAGCATTAAATGCGGGGAACCTAAATGCAGTTTTACTCTACAGGTTAAGAACCTATTTTGACTCAACATATCCCAACATAGGATTTTGTGAATTAGAAAGAGCTTCTAACATGCAACATAAAGAAGCATGTTATGCTTACGGGTTAGTGATGTTCGCTTCTTAACAAAGTGAGAAAAAGAACATCGGATTGTAACTTTTAAATAAAACCTTCCCACAAGTGACGGATTCAGTAGTTGGGGTGAGATACAAGGTTTTTAGATTATTACGGGGCTGTTGGACATTACGAAGCCCTCATCCTTTTGACGACATTACAACATGCTGCCTAGCCAATGGTCATAACGGTTATTTTCCAAAAGACCAAGGATGGGAAGTCTTCTTAGTAAAACCAGAATGCATGACTTGTTTCTGGACTTATGAATTACGTGTCTTTATTTCCTTTGCTGAACAACTTGCGTATTAACTAGATTTATCTTTAAAACTGTCCTGTATCAAAGTGTACTATATTTCATGTTATATGTAATATAGCGATGTTGTAAGTTTGAAGAATATTTATATGTGATATATTATTATAATCAGTTTTTCATATGGAATTGTAGTTGTTGAATTGTATATTAGCTACTAAGTATGAACTTAACGGGTAGGTAGTACCCGAATTTAAACTTATAAAATGCTAATATAAAGAAAAAGCTTTTATAAATGAGTTCATATTATGCTACGAAATACTATTGACTACTCTTAATATTCTGTATGATTAACTCGATTCAGTTGGCTATTTTGAAGCAAATGGCACCGACTACTCGACACACCATGAATATGAGCGAAGAGGAATTTTGTACATTTCTTGCTGCAAACATAGCCGCAGTACAGGCTGCGCTACATACCAACAATAACTCTGAATCTAGCAATGCAGCTAACGGTGCAAGAAATCGTGTCGGATGCTCCTACAAAGAATTCACTGCCTGCAAACCTTTGGAATTTGATGGAACCGAAGGACCAATTGGATTGAAACGGTGGACCGAGAAAGTCGAATCGGTGTTTGCCATAAGTAAGTGTACTGAAGAGGACAAAGTTAAGTACGCTACGCATACCTTCACAGGTACTGCGTTAACGTGGTGGAACACCTATCTTGAACAGGTAGGATAAAATGCTGCTTACGCACTACCGTGGTCGGCATTCAAGCAATTGATGAACGAGCAGTACCGTCCTAGAAACGAAGTCAATAAACTCAAGGTAGAACTTAAAGAGTTACGAACACAAGGGTTCGACGTTACCACATATGAATGACGATTCACAGAGTTGTGCCTATTGTGTCCGGGAGCATTCAAAGATGAAGAAGATAAGATCGACGCATTTGTAAAAGGGTTACCAGTAAGAATTCAAGAGGATGTGAGTTCACACGAGCCCGTTTCTATACAGAAGGCAAGTCGAATGGCTCATAAACTCATAAATCAGATTGAGGGAAGAATTAAAGAGCAGGCGGCTGAAGAATCCAACACGAAACAACTCAAGAGGAAGTGGGAGGAAAACGGTGACAAGAGTCACCAGTACAACAATAACAACAATTACAACCACAATCGCAACAACTATCCCAACAACTGCAACAACAATCGCAACAATAACCGCAATCCTAACAATAACTACAACAAACATCCCAACAACAACTACAACAACCGTTTCAACAATAATAACAACCCCAACAACAACCTCAATAACAACAACGGCAATAAAAACCAAAAACAGCCATGTCATAGGTGTGAAGAAAATCATCAGGGGTTTTGCATGACATTTTGCAATAGGTGTAAAAGAAATGGTCATAGCGCGACGAAGTGTGAGGTCTACGGACCAAATTTTAACAGAACTAAAGGGACAAATAATGTCGGAACAAGTAATGCCGAAACGAATAGTGTCGGAGCAAGTAATAACAACGCTGTTTGTTATAAATGTAGAAAACTGGGCCACATTATTAGAAATTTCCTGAATCAGGGGAATACTAATGGGCAGGGCCATGGAAGAGTTTTCAATATTAATGCGGCAGAAGCACAGGAAGACCCGGAGCTTGTTACGGGTACGTTTCTTATTGACGATAAATCTGCTTATGTTTTATTTGATTCGGGTGCGGATAGAAGCTATATGAGTAGAGAATTTTGTGTTAAATTAAGTTGCCCATTGACGCCTTTGGATAATAAATTTTTACTCGAATTAGCAAATGGTAAATTAATTTCAGCAGATAATATATGTCGGGATAGAGAAATTAAACTGGGTAATGAAACGTTTAAGATTGATTTAATACCAGTCGAGTTAGGGAGTTTTGATGTAATAATTGGCATGGACTGGTTAAAGAAGGTAAGAGCAGATGTCGCTTGTTACAAAAATGCAATTCGCATTATGCGTGAAAAAGGAAAACCTTTAATGGTGTACAGAGAAAAGAACAACGCGAAGTTAAATCTTATTAGTAGTTTGAAGGCGCAAAAACTAATAAGAAAAGGTTGTTACGTCATTCTAGCACACATCGAGGAAGTTAAACCTGAAGAAAAGAACATCAGTGATGTTCCCGCCGCAAAAGAATTTTTCGATGTATTTCCGAAAGAATTACCGGGATTACCCCCACATCGATCTGTTGAATTTCAAACAGACCTTATACCAGGAGTTGCACCAATAGCTCGTGCTCCATACAGACTCGCACTCAATGAAATAAAAGAATTACAAAGTCGGTTACAGGAACTTTTAGAGCGCGGTTTCATTCGACCAAGCACATCACCATGGGGAGCTCCTGTTTTGTTTGTCAAGAAGAAAGATGGTACATTCAGGTTGTGTATCGACTACCGAGAGTTGAACAAACTTACCATCAAGAACTGCTACCCACTACCGAGAATCGACTACTTATTTGATCAACTACAAGGCTCGTCTGTTTATTCGAAGATCGATTTACGTTCTGGATATCATCAAATGCGGGTGAAGGAGGATGATATTCCAAAGACTTCTTTTAGGACGCGTTACGGTCATTACGAGTTTATGGTTATGCCGTTTGGATTGACTAACGCACCAGCTGTGTTCATGGACCTCATGAACCGAGTGTGTGGGCCATATCTTGACAAGTTTGTCATTATTTTCATCGATGACATACTTATTTACTCGAAGAATGATCAAGAGCACGAAGAACATTTGAGAAAAGTGCTAGAGTTGCTGAGAAAAGAAAAACTGTACGCTAAGTTTTCAAAGTGTGCATTTTGGTTGGAAGAAGTTCAATTCCTCGGTCATATAGTGAACAAAGAAGGTATTCAGGTGGATCCAGCAAAGATTGAAACCGTTGAAAAGTGGGAAACCCCGAAAACTCCGAAACACATACGCCAATTTTTAGGGCTAGCTGGTTATTACAGGAGATTCATCCAAGATTTTTCCAAAATAGCAAAACCCTTGACTGCATTAACGCATAAAGGGAGGAAATTTGAATAGAAGGATGAACAAGAAAAAGCATTTCAATTGTTGAAGAAAAAGTTAACTACGGCACATATATTGTCATTACCTGAAGGGAATGATGATTTGTGATATATTGTGATGCCTTAAAGCAAGGTCTCGGTTGTGTATTAATGCAACGAACGAAATTAATTGCTTATGCGTCTAGACAATTGAAGATTCACGAGCAGAATTATACGACGCATGATTTGGAATTAGGCGCGGTTGTTTTTGCATTAAAGACTTGGAGGCACTACTTATATGGGGTCAAAAGTATTATATATACCGACCACAAAAGTCTTCAACACATATTTAATCAGAAACAACTGAACATGAGGCAGCGCAGATGGATTGAATTATTGAATGATTACGACTTTGAGATTCGTTACCACCCAGGGAAGGCAAATGTGGTAGCCGACACCTTGAGCAGAAAGGACAGAGAACCCATTCGTGTAAAATCTATGAATATAATGATTCACACTAACCTTACTACTCAAATAAAGGAGGCGCAACAAGGAGTTTTAAAAGAGGGAAACTTAAAGGATGAAATACCCAAAGGATCGGAGAAGCATCTTAATATTCGGGAAGACGGAACCCGGTATAGGGCTGAAAGAATTTGGGTACCAAAATTTGGAGATATGAGAGAAATGGTACTTAGAGAAGCTCATAAAACCAGATACTCAATACATCCTGGAACGGGGAAGATGTACAAGGATCTCAAGAAACATTTTTGGTGGCCAGGTATGAAAGCCGATGTTGCTAAATACGTAGAGGGATGTTTGACGTGTTCTAAGGTTAAAGCGGAGCATCAGAAACCATCAGATCTACTTCAACAACCCAAAATCCCGGAATGGAAATGGGAAAACATTACCATGGATTTCATCACTAAATTGCCAAGGACTGCAAGTGGTTTTGATACTATTTGGGTAATAGTTGATCGTCTCACCAAATCAGCACACTTCCTGCTAATAAGAGAAGATGACAAGATGGAGAAGTTAGCACGACTGTATTTGAAGGAAGTTGTCTCCAGACATGGAATACTAATCTCTATTATCTCTGATAGGGATGGCAGATTTATTTCAAGATTCTGGCAGACATTACAGCAAGCATTAGGAACTCGTCTAGACATGAGTACTGCCTATCATCCACAAACTGATGGGCAGAGCGAAAGGACGATACAAACGCTTGAAGACATGCTACGAGCATGGTTATTGATTTCAGAAACAGTTGGGATCGACATCTACCATTAGCAGAATTTTTCTACAACAACAGCTACCATTCAAGCATTGAGATGGCGCCGTTTGAAGCACTTTATGGTAGAAAGTGCAGGTCTCCGATTTGTTGGAGTGAAGTGGGGGATAGACAGATTACGGGTTCGGAGATAATACAAGAAACTACCGAGATGATCATCCAAATTCAACAACGGTTGAAAACCGCCCAAAGTCGACAAAAGAGCTACGCCGACATTAAAAGAAAAGATATAGAATTTGAAATTGGAGAGATGGTCATGCTTAAGGTTACACCTTGGAAAGGCGTTGTTCGATTTGGTAAACGAGGGAAATTAAATTCAAGGTATATAGGACCATTCAAGATTATTGATCGTGTCAGAACAGTAGCTTACCGACTTGAATTACCACAACAACTCGCGGCTGTACATAACACTTTTCACGTCTCAAATTTGAAGAAATGTTTTGCTAAAGAAGATCTCACTATTCCGTTAGACGAAATCCAAATCAACGAAAAACTTCAATTCGTCAAAGAACCCGTCGAAATAATGGATCGTGAGGTTAAAAGACTTACGCAAAACAAGATACCAATTGTTAAAGTTCGATGAAATGCTCGTAGAGGACCCGAGTTCACCTGGGAAAGAGAAGATCAGATGAATAAGAAATACCCACACTTATTTCCAGAAGATACGTCAACACCTCCAACTTCTTAAAATTTCGGGACGAAATTTATTTAACGGGTAGGTACTGTAGTGACCCGAACTTTTCCATGTTTATATATGTTAAATGAAATTGTTATTTACATGATTAAGTGTTTCAAACATGTTAAGCAATCGAACTTGTTAAGACTTGATTAATTGAAATAGGTTTCATATAGACAATTGACCACCCAAGTTGACCGGTGATTCAAGAACGATTAAAACTTGTAAACACTATATGATGACATATATATGATTATACAGATATAGTTAACATGATATTATGATAAGTAAGTATCTCATTAGGTTTTAACAATGAGTTATATACATAAAATTGAGTTTATTGAATTAAGAAACTTAAAACGATATATATATAACGATTATCGTTATAACAACGTCTTACTAAATACATATGAATCATATTAAGATATTGATACACTATGTTTAATCATGATAAATTATAAGTAAACATGTCATTAAGTGTATTAACAATGAACTACATATGTAAAAACAAGACTACTAACTTAATGATTTCTAAACGAGACATATATGTAACGATTATCGTTGTAACAACATTTAACTGTATATATATCATACTAAGATATATTAATATATCATAATATCATGATAATGTAATAATTTAACATCTCTTTAGATATAATAAACAATGGGTTAACAACATTTAACAAGATCGTTAACCTAAAGGTTTCAAAACAACATTTACATGTAACGACTAACGATGACTTAACGACTCAGTTAAAATGTATATACATGTAGTGTTTTAATATGTATTCATACACTTTTGAAAGACTTCAAGACACTTATCAAAATACTTTTACTTAACAAAAATGCTTACAATTACATCCTCGTTCAGTTTCATCAACAATTCTACTCGTATGCACCCGTATTCGTACTTGTACAATACACAGCTTTTAGATGTATGTACTATTGGTATATACACTCCAATGATCAGCTCTTAGCAGCCCATGTGAGTCACCTAACACATGTGGGAACCATCATTTGGCAACTAGCATGAAATATCTCATAAAATTACAAAAATATTAGTAATCATTCATGACTTATTTACATGTAAACAAAATTACACATCCTTTATATCTAATCCATATACCAATGACCAAAAAACCTACAAACACTTTCATTCTTCAATTTTCTTCATCTAATTGATCTCTCTCAAGTTCTATCTTCAAGTTCTAAGTGTTCTTCATAAATTCTATAAGTTCTAGTTTCATAAAATCAAGAATACTTCCAAGTTTGCTAGCTTACTTCCAATCTTGTAAAGTGATCATCCAACCTCAAGAAATCTTTCTTATTTACAGTAAGATATCTTTCTAATACAAGGTAATACTCATATTCAAACTTTGATTCAATTTCTATAACTATAACAATCTTATTTCGAGTGGAAATCTTACTTGAACTTGTTTTCGTGTCATGATTCTGCTTCAAGAACTTTCAAGCCATCCAAGGATCCTTTGAAGCTAGATCTATTTTTCTCATTTACAGTAGGTTTATCCACAAAACCAAGGTAGTAATGATGTTCATAACATCATTTGATTCATATATATAAAACTACCTTATTCGAAGGTTTAAACTTGAAATCACTAGAACATAGTTTAGTTAATTCTAAACTTGTTCGCAAACAAAAGTTAATCCTTCTAACTTGACTTTTAAAATCAACTAAACACATGTTCTATATCTATATGATATGCTAACTTAATGATTTAAAACCTGAAAACACGAAAAACACCGTAAAACCGGACATACGCCATCGTAGTAACACATCGGGCTGTTTTGGGTTTGATAATTAAAAACTATGATAAACTTTGATTTAAAAGTTGTTCTTCTGGGAAAATGATTTTTCTTATGAACATGAAACTATATCCAAAAATCATGGTTAAACTCAAAGTGGAAGTATGTTTTTCAAAATGGTCATCAAGACGTCGTTCTTTCGACTGAAATGACTACCTCTTACAAAAACGACTTGTAATTTATATTTCTGACTATAAACCTATACTTTTTCTGTTTAGATTCATAAAATAGAGTTCAATATGAAACCATAGCAATTTGATTCACTTAAAACGGATTTAAAACGAAGAAGTTATGGGTAAAACAAGATTGGATATTTTTTTATTGTTGTAGCTACGGGAAATATTGTAACAATTCTATACAAATCATATCCTAGCTAACTTATATTGTATTATACATGTATTCTAATATATTATGTAATCTTGGGATACTATAGACACGTATGCAAATGTTTTGACATATCATATCAACCCATCTATATATATTATTTGGAACAACCATAGACACTCTATATGCAGTAATGTTGGAGTTAGCTATACAGGGTTGAGGTTGATTCCAAATATATATATACTTTGAGTTGTGATCTAGCCTGAGATGTGTATACAATGGGTCGTGGATTGATTCAGGATAATATATATCAATTTATTTCTGTACATTTAACTATGGACAACTAGTTGCAGGTTACTAACGAGGACAGCTGACTTAATAAACTTAAAACATCAAAATGTATTAAAAGTGTTGTAAATATATTTTGAACATACTTTGATATATATATGTATATATTTGTTATAGGTTCGTGAATCGACCAGTGGCCAAGTCTTACTCCCGACGAAGTAAAAATCTGTGAAAGTGAGTTATAGTCCCATTTTTAAAATCTAATATTTTGGGATGAGAATACATGCAGTTTTATAAATGTTTTACGAAATAGACACAAGTAAATGAAACTACATTATATGGGTGAATGATCGAAGCCGAATATGCCCCTTTTGCTTGGTAACCTAAGAATTAGTAAACCGATCTACTAATTGACGCGAATCCTAAAGATAGATCTATTGGGCCTAACGAACCCCATCCAAAGTACCGGATGCTTTAGTACTTCGAATTCATTTTTATCATGTCCGAAGGATTTCCCAAAATGATAGGGGATATTCTTATATGCATCTTGTTATTATCGGTTACCAGGTGTTCACCATATGAATGATTTTTATCTCTATGTATGGGATGTATATTGAAATATGAAATCTTGTGGTCTATTATTATGATTTGATAATATATAGGTTAAACCTATAACTCACCAACATTTTTGTTGATGTTTTAAGCATGTTTATTCTCAGGTGATTATTAAGAGATTCCGCTGTTGCATACTAAAATAAGGACAAGATTTGGAGTCCATGCTTGTATGATATTATGTAAAAACTGTATTCAAGAAACTTATTTTTGATGTAATATATTCTTATTGTAAACCATTATGCAATGGTCGTGTGTAAACGGTATATTTTAGATTATCATTATTTGATAATCTACGTAATGCTTTTTAAACCTTTATAGATAAAATAAAGGTTATGGTTGTTTTAAAAATGAATGCAGTCTTTGAAAAACGTCTCATATAGAGGTCAAAACCTCGCGACAAATTCAATTAATATGGAACGTTTATAATCAATATGAACGGGACATTTCAATGATTTGCTGTCATTGTCATCATGTTCTAAAAAGGCGTCGAATGGTAAGCATGATATAAACCCTGAAGTGGCTGTTCCTAAGTTGGTAAATTCGAACAATGATGATCATGAGAAGATTAGTGTCCATTTGGTGAACTTGTCTACTGAGGATGAAAAATACGATTATAATCATGACCAGAATGATCTAGGTGTGATGACCCAGAAATTTCCAATCAAATTTAAACTTTAATCTTTATATGTTTCTGACACGATAAGCAAAATCTGTAATGTTGAGTCTCAAAAGTTTTGAAATCTATAATCATGTAATCAATTACCCTTTAACTATGCTCGACGATTCATGAACAACTATTTGTAAATAGATACATATATATTTAATTATATATATAAATATAATAATAATTTAAAATATTATTTGATCTAATATATGATTTAATTTTAGGAAATAATTATGTAAAATAATTCGATGTAATGAAAACTATTATTATAAGTATATATTTAAAAATGTATATAAATACTATTTATAAATATATAAAATTATATTAAGTAGATTTGTTAAAATTTTATAATATATTTATTTTAGTAATTAAACTTGTTATTTGAAACTGGTTGCATATAGAAAGAGAATATATTAAAAATAATTGATTTCGAACCTAATTAGTAAACGTCAGCGATACTCGGTTGACGTTTATTAGTTTTAATATAGATATAATACATGTTCATGAATGATTAAGATAAAAGTTGGAATGTAAATTGATTACGAAGATTTTAGATTTGTTAAAGATATTTTTACATTTTTAAGTTTAAATATTAGTACTCCGTACCTATAAATTGGAACAGAAAATAAACAATTATCGAATCTTTTTGATCATGTTTCAAACAGTTAATGAGTGAAATAATTAAAAATATTTAATCTAAAAATTTGGGATTTTTAGGAACACTTTTATACGTTAACTGTTTAGCAATGGACACGCCCCGTGTAATCTGTCGGTAGAATCAAATGAAATATAATCACGGGTGTTTTCTTTATTAAAGTTAATATGAATAATCAAATGAAATTACTATTTGTGCTTGACCTTTATTTAACTTATATATATATATATATATATATATATATATATATATATATATATATATATACATAATCATATTTAAAGAGATATAAGTATTACTTATGCTTGCACAACCGATCATTCTCAACCTTCTTTCTCCATCTCTCTCTAAATCGTCTATCTTTTTCTCTCTTAAAATCTTGGTTGCCGTTCAAATCACAACCTTTACCACAACACTTTCATCTTCGCCAACCATCATAACCCATCACCGCTGCAACCACACATCACCATCACCCACTCCTTACAACCATATTCGATCATCTCCTATTTTCTGCCATCACCAACCTCAAACCATAACCCACACTTCTTTCTTTCTTTATGTGAACTAACCCGACAATTCATCACCACCCTCTCTAACCGTTACAACCCTTTCATTTTGTTGCAAACCCGTTACCCACAAACACCAACCTCCATCATCTTGAATCACCATAATCGCCATGCTTATCACCTCTCAAACCATACCACTATCGTGAACTTCCACTCGCCACCGTAACCACCATCACTTCCCTTTTCTCTCTATATATTATTTTTTTCTTTTCGATCTCCCACTACAGTCATATAAACCACCTACAGGTTAACTGCTATTGCTCATGATTATTGTTTATGAACCAACCATTTATTTTACCAGCAATTCATATTCACACTACATCACTTTCGATCACTCTACCTCTTTCTCTCTCTCTTAATTCTTGTAACCGAATCCCATTTCATTTTCACTTTGATTTCTGTCTCATACGTTGACGTTTACTACCGTGATACACCACCTTAAACACCAATACAAACTGCCATTTTGGTTGAGACTACACCTCGGTAGTGCTGCTGCAGTTGCTACCGTCTGCCTATTTCAAGTTTAAACCAACAGCCATGCAAACCTTCATCAAATTAATAATTATATTTGATGGAGTTGTGGACCGAAGTACGGGATCCATGTCACTACTTTTGTGTTTTCCTTTACTTGTTGGCCGACAGCAAATGCCCTACATGGAATTTATTTGTTATTTGTTATCCCTTTTTAGGTGTTGTAGGGCCAAGACTTATTAAACCACTTGCAAGAACAAACCCCATTTTCGTTTATAATTACAAACCAAAAATTCAAATCGTGTTGTTGGGCTGCTGCTATACTGTGGACTTGTATTTGGGCTGTATGGTGTGTGTAGATGGACGATCGCTATTACCTTCACTTGGGGTCACAAGAGTTCTTGGGCTTCGTAACTTGCCTTTCTTTTTCCTCCTTATTTGGACTTGATGACGATACGATAACGAGCGGTGATGGTAGAATTAATATTGATAATATCGTGATTATGGGATGGTTATGTGATGAGGAACGATTAATGACGATGATGAAGTTTAGATGTCGATAAAGATGATTAAATGATGACGGTTTCTATTATCCTGCTTCGAATTCTAAATTCAACATCATGGGCCATATTCTATTTTTTTATGATATCGAGCTGTGATTTATATTGGTTGTTTTCTGTTGAACCAAAACTCATCCCTCACGTTTTTTTTTTAAAATATTAGATGATGATGATTAGGATACTTCATAATGATGATGTTGTTAATTTAGAGATGATGAAAGTAAGATTAAGATTATAACTAAGATTATGATTATAATGATGTTAGTGAGATCGTGATGATGTCATGATATGGGTGGTAACGGAGACGAAATAATTATGATAATGGTCATGACGATATCATGGTGAAATGAGGTTAATGATGATGTCAATAAATGATGAAGTTGATATGGGTATGAAAATGATAATCATATGATGAATATGACAATGAATGATACTTGATAAGTGATGATACGTGATGATGAAATGAAAATGATTAGGATAGTATGATGTTAAGATAGAAGAGTGGGTTGAGAAGATTTCGGGTTAGCGGGACGTCGCGGGTTCAAACCCGGACTTGGGCATTTCCTTTAGGACTACTTCTTTGAGGTATTTATTTATTTATTTACTTATTATTATTCTTATCATTATTATCATTATAGTTAATAAAATAAATGTTAGTATTATTATTATTAGTAAAATCATTATTTTATAGTAATTATTATTAGTAGTATTATTATCATTATCATTTACATTATTATTATATTTATTATTATTATGATTATTACTTTTATATTAACAATATTATTATTTTAACAAATAAATATTTTTTTTAGATACGAGTATACATATTACAACTACCATAACATTACATAAAATTATATATATTAAAATTATTTACGTATACATTTACATATAACAAATTATTGATTTCAAATATAAAATTAAATTATATAAATAGTAACTATTATAAACATATACAAAATTAAATATATAAGATATATAGTTTAAGATATAATACATGAATTTAATTGATTACAATTATATGTGTTAATATTTATATAAATGATATAGTTTCGTGAATCTGAGGTCAACCTTACACTTGTTAAATGACGTCATATGTATTTTTACTACAAAATACAGTATGGTGAGTTTCATTTGCCCTTTTTACTCTTTACGTTTTTGGGCTGAGAATACATGCAAATGCTTTATTAACTGTTTTACAATATTTATATGTGTGAGTTTCATTTGATTCCCTTTTACTCTTTACATTTTTGGGACTGAGAATACATGCGCTGTTTTTACAACTGCTTTATTAAATGTTTTTGAAATATATTTTGAACTGCGAATACATGAAATGCTTTTATAAATGTTTGACGAGATAGACACAAGCAAAACATTCCTCGAATGAATTATTATGCAGACAGAAGTTCTGCGGATTATTATTGATTTATGTGGACATGATAATTGCCACCGTTGAATTATGTGGACATGATAATTGCCACCCTTGAATTATGTGGATATGATAATTGCCACCATTGAATTATGTGGACATGATAATTGCCACCAATTGATATGAATGTTATGTATCGAGAGAATGATTTTATACACATGTTATGTGTATGTTATTTTTGTGCACGAGATATGTGTACGGTTACTAAGATTTATGAAAGATGATTTCGTACACGAGAAAGGTGTACTGTATTTAAAAGATATCGCATGTACATTACATGTGGGTATAGGATTTGGGCCCATTTGTACCATGCAGGATTTAAATCTTGTGGTCTATCAAAATGATGAATTTTATTGTTTTATGATAAACTTATGAACTCACCAACCTTTTGGTTGACACTTTAAAGCATGTTTATTCTCAGGTATGAAAGAAATCTTCCGCTGTGCATTTGCTCATATTACATGGAGTCGTTCATGGCATATAGAGGTCCGTTCATCGCAATGGTACCAGATGTTATTGTATTCGTCCAAGAGGATTTGGACGGGGTATGACATGTGGTATCAGAGCGGTGGTCTTAGCGAACCAGGTCTTGCATTAGTGTGTCTAACTGATAGTTGTTTAGATGCATTAGTGAGTCTGGACTTCGACCATGTCTGCATGTCAAAATTTTTGCTTATCATTTAGTGTCAAAAATTAATTACTTCTCATCTTTAAAGTCTAGACACGTCTTACTGCCTCTATTTCATAGACTGTGTATAGATAAATTCATATCTTAGCGTATCTGTTATTGTTACCCTTGCCTGACAGCTTCCGTAGATTCCTCCGTAACTTACGAGATTTTAGTATTATATATGCATATGTAAATTATGTATTGCAGGGTACTAATCTACATCATATAATCTATTTCTTATCGAAAATCCTTCATCTGATCGTACGAGATGAATCCCTCAACCAGTTCGAGTCCCTCAAGTTTCGATAGCTATTCTGATAGTTATTCTGACAGCTATTTCGATATAGATATTCACCTAAGCTCCGGAAGCAGCGTCACCAGAATGAATCAACCAATCAGCTATCCCCAATTTATCTGATGGGTTCGTAGTCTACTTAATCATTGGAGACAAGAAGAAGCAACCCCTTTCATCCACCATATTGTTCGCTGGGCGAAGAACTTGAAGCATTCACTGGCGAACCAATTCGAAACACCATTTTCAGCCTCATTTCCAGAGTATCTCGTCACGACTATATACTATCTCAAATTCTAGATCTTATTCATTCGCTCGTTCCGACCGACAATCATCCCGGATTAATAGGAGAAGTCAACGAACTTCGCGCTCGAGTAATCAATTTGGAGAATATGGTGCAAAATCTACCAGCTTCAGCAACATCACCGGCACCAACAGTACCATCAATAACAGCACCAGTACCATCAACAATCCATGCCTCAATATCATCATCTGTATCTCGAGTATGATCTTCGTTCTACGAATCGTTCTACCTCATTTATCTTCGTTCGACATGGCGAATATGTAATCTCTAAAGTTTTAGAGATTATTTATTCCAGTTCCAACCGAAAACTAAATGAGTTTAATATTATGTTAACTCATTAAATCCATGATTAAATCTAAAGAAAATATATATGTATATATGTTTTCATAAAGATTGTAATTAAAAATTCTTTTGTACAAACCGTTAATGGCGAAAATATTTTAACGGGTAGGTAATACCCGAGGAATATTTAGATTTCACATTAATAAGTTACATTGTACGTTCTTGGAATCTGATTCAACAGTCATTTACTATCCTACTTACAACAACCGATATACGTATCCGTTCACCGCCGAATAACCATTTTCATCCAATTTCATATTTGAATTTTGATTTACCAGAATCCAACAAGTGGCATAATGAAGAAAACATTGGACAAAATAAAACTTGTTAGAAACAAACAAATTAATTATGAGGAATTTTGTTAAGAATCCACGCTAACTGTTCCTAGCTAACTGTTCCTAGCTAACTGTTAATTCCGTATTACCTTTTATTTATCGCAATTTATTTATCGCAATTTATTTATCGCATTTAATTATCGCAATTTAATTTATCATCATTTAATTTCTATATTTAATTTTACGCACTTTAAATATCGGGACACGTATACAAGGTTTTGACATATCATATCGACGCATCTATATATATTATTTAGAATAACCATAGACACTCTATATGCAGTAATGATCGAGTTCTCTATACAGGGTTGAGGTTGATTCTACAATAATATATATAGTTTGAGTTGTGATCGAGTCTGAGACGTATACGAGTCACGACACGTATTAATTAATTCGAATATTATATATTAAACTATATATGAATTATTGGATTGTCAACTGTGGACTATCGACTGTAGACTAATAACATTGGACAATTAAAAGGAATTAATATATTGATTATAACATATGAAACTAAACAATTCTTCAAGTTGCCACTTGATTTCGTCTTAAACATCATTTGTATCTTCACGATTCATTCTGCGTTCAAACCTTTCATGATTCTTGAAAACCCCTCAATCGAGAGGATGAACCAACGACACTTCATCTACAGAAGGAAAGATTTATGCATATAGTTATACACCTGAAAAACTCTCGAAAACTGAGTAAACGTTTAACACGTAGTTGTGCCAATTCCTTTAGTGTTATTATTACCCAAAATAACTCTGCAATTCTTTTATTATTACCGGGGAACCTTTTATATTTCATCTTATTACCAGCAGACGTACCAGCAACCTCGTTGCTCTTTGGGCTTAAATCCCTCTGACAAATCACTACATTTATCTATTGAAGTCTCATCATATTCTCATCCGTATCTGGTAACGAGAATTGCCATACCAATTACCGGGAATCAGCAAATCTGTATTGTGAGCCTCGCAACGTTTCCACATCAACAGTTATATGTAAACATATAACATTTATCTCTTAGAATTATGATCTTTCATCTGAAATCCTGAACAGCACTCAGTCTACAAATCAAATACTCTGAATGTTGAAAAAGCTGAATGAAGCAGCAGAAACCGTAGACAACTGTAAACGACCTTAATCGTCGGAAGTTGATGATAAAGAATTGTAGGTTGGCAAAGCTCAGAAAAAGTTTGAAACTGAAAAACTGATTGAGCAAACTATGAAGGAAGCCGTGGACAAATCACAAAGAATAAGTTTGACTTCAAAGAATCTAAATGATTCAGTACCTGCTGAAGTCATTAACGAATACCTTGCTTTTGACTCCAAACTCTTGAGGACAAATTTTCTTCACCATCCTTTGATATTAGAAATTCTAAGATATCATCGTATCTTTCATTATAAATGTCCTCCATAATTCTGAAGATATTTTTCATAACTATTCTTATCTAAAATCATTAATCTCTTCGTGCTATCAGTGTTACATCATATAGAAACGGTTAGTTTCTATATTCTGTAAACTTTCGAGCTTAAAATGTGAATGTTATTGAAATAATGTTGGGAACTGATGCATGAGTTAGTATAATATAATGACACTTGATCAACGTGATTATATTACAGTAAGTCATGCTGAGTTTGTAACGACCCTGGAATTTCCAACATTTATTTATTAATAATTACTATTATTAATACGTGTGATTAAACGAATGTATGTTATTACATTTACATGTTGCTATGATTGCCCGTACTTGACTTTTAAGTGCCCGAAACGTCTTTGTGACACCCGGAACTTTCACGAATAATATTTTTAGATATTATTTACATTCATGATTAAATTTATTAATCATTTTAATTAACTAAGGCTATTAGTTAGTTACTTGGGCTTTAATTGGTTTAACTTGTGATTTATTTGAACTTGGGCTTTGTTAGTGTAATGGACTCATGTTATTGGACCTCCAAGCCCACCCTACCTTTTAAGTGGACTTAGTTAGCCCATGTATTCAAGTGTAAGTATCATTTAGTGAGGTAACTAGTTAGTTTCATCAATTGGAATCTAGTTCACTTGTTATCCCCATGAAACCCCATCTATTATCCACACTTTTGAAGCTTTACTTGCTAGTGACCAACAAACCTTGGCCTTCCCCTTGATGAGCTGCAGGCCGTGGCCTTTATGGCCTAGGAAGAGCTCTTTTTGTTTCAAATTTTTCATCATTTCATTCATTACAATTCCCTCATTTTAACACACACATCAAACTTGCATTTTCTCAAACTTTTTCTCTCATCTTTTGCTCTCAAGTGTGAGTTTCTTTCCCTCTTTTTCTCTTGTCTAAACCGAAACCAAACAACACAAATCATCATCATTCTTTGTTGTGTTGTTACTTGTTTCATATTATTGTTAGTTAGTTGTTCTTTGTTATGATTTACTTACTTGATGTTGTTGTTATTCACTTACTAATTTCAAGAATCAAACTTACTAGTTTGTTCTTCATTTATCTTGTTCATAACAAGAACACATAAGGACTAACTTACTAGTTATGTTCTACTTTTATTGTTTCAAAAGTTTGTAAGTTCATGTGTTGAAAGCATACTTGTGTTTGAAATAAACTTTAAAGTTTACTTTCCTTAAAGATCAAGCTTAGGCTTGAATCTATAAAGTATGCAAACCATGACCTTAATTACTTGTTTACTTATCTATTTACTTCATTTACTTGCACTTTAATTTCATGATTTATGTTATTATTGGTCAAATGTTACTAGTTAACTTTGATCTCATTAATCTTGAACTTAAAGTTAACTTGAAAGTTCAAGAACATATAAATAAGTTTTCTTTAAATATAACTTTGGATCTAGACTTTTGAGTCTTGGATCTTCAAGATCTAACTAAAGAAATATATTCTACATCTTAAGATCTTGATTAGTTAGTTTACTTTCAAGTTTGTAACTTGTTATTAGCTTTAAAGTTCATGTATGTGTTAGATCTAAGACTTTGATGTAACTTTGGTTCATCAAACTTCATACAACTCTTAAGTGAGTTGTGCATCATGTCTTAGACTTGTACTAGGGTTATGATGGTCAATACTTGGTTAAGATGATGTAGATACATCAATGAGTTGTACACTTGAAGCTATATGCATCAAGGACGAGAACCATGATGAACATCAAGCACCAAGACCACCGGAACTCACTTAAACTTACTGTTTCTGTCCAAAACCTACTGACCTGCTGTTTCTGTAACAGACCAGTAGACCTGGGCTGTTCTAACCTTGATTTTAAAATATATCTTTTCGAGTAGATAACTTTTCATATAGGACTCGTCTTAATCCGAGTTACGGTTTAGGATTTATGGCCCTCCGATCGTCACTATGTCCTTTAACGTTGTGCAGAAATTTCAGACCTACTCGCACTTAGATCGTCTCCACGGTCAAACCAAGACGAGTTTGCTTATGTAAATTTTACCACAACTAAATGACTCATAGACGGAGCCATGGCCACTGGTCTCACCTTAATTCAGTAAGGGTAGAGGCCGTGGTGACTGACTGAAGTCAGACTTTGTTTTAGACTACTTTCATAAACGAAACCTACTTTACGCCTTTTGTTTAATGATGAATGATGATGACCCTTAAGACCTTAATTACATACTTTTAAACCTATTAAGACGAATTACTGACTTAATACTATTTGCCTTAGGTTGAGGACCTTCAGACCGTTTACTTGCACACCTTTCCCGACTACTACTTTACCGCTACATTATCATTGTGAGTTATAGCATTCCCTTTTTACTTTAACTTATTTTGGGAACTGGAAATACATGCGGGTTTTACATTTTACATACTAGGCATGAGTACTTAAACTTATATATGTGTGGGTTATACAACGGCAGAAACATTCCCTTTAGCTCGGTAACGTTTAGTCATCGGTTTTTGAACCGGTGAACGCGAATCTTAGATATGGATCCATAGGGCTTGACATCCCCACTCGGGCTAGTCGCACTAGCATTTAACGAGTGTTTAATACTTCGTAGACATACGCACTTGCCAAGTGTACTTTTAGGGGGTATAAACGTTAAGTTAGTTACCAAGTGCCCACGGTTAACATATACTTTATCATACTGTTTTGAAACGCTCTTTGTAGCACTGAAATCTCGTGGCCTACCTTACATACTGTTATACTTAAACTATAGCTCACCAACCTTTGTGTTGACGTTTTTAAGCATGTATTTCTCAGGTGCTTGAGGTTGCTTCTGCTGTGTACTAGTCGTGCTGTAGAACCCGCTGCTTAGAGTTGTCCACGCATGAACTACTTTATTTTGCATTCAAACATTCGTACTTTTGAACTATGACTTGTAACGACCATTGTGGTCACATACACTTATTATTTGATTCTACTTAGTGAAGCATGCTTTTGAAATGTAAAACATTTGATGTCGGTTATGACATCACCTTTTTATCGTGAATGCAACTTCTTTAATTACAGCATATAGTACTTAACCTTGTAATGATCCTGTTGTTGATGATTCGTACACGATATTTTTGTACGGGGCATCACATTTGGTATTAGAGCATTGGTTGTAGGGAATTAGGTTGCATTAGTGAGTTTAAGACCGACCCGAGTAGGATTCACTAATAGGACTAATCTACAACTTGCTAGTTTACGTGTTTCTGCTGAACTTACTGCATGCTGCTGCTTACTGTTACTGCTATATGCCGTATGCTACTACATGATTTCACTACTGCATACTATTACTTGCTTTCGATTGCATGCTAGTTTTGTACGATTACTGTTATTGCCATGCTACTTATTGTTATACATGATTTAAACTGTTGGCCTATTATTTGCTTGCTTTATGACATACTGACATGGAAAATTTATTTTTCCTTGTTCAGATGTCGGATGTTCCACCTGCTGGCATTTCGGGCCGTACAGACTCAGACCCCGTCGCCCTACCTACTGCTACACCTGCTGCTGCTACTGCCGATACACCGGCCCCGACACCCACTAGTGATCCCGGCGCTTCTACTTCCGGAGCTGGTACTAGTGCACCTGCCCCAGTGTCTGCTCCCTGACCCTCGAGGTCACAGCCCCGCATTGGTGGTATTGAGATCCCCGCGGAGTTCGGGGAAGGGCCGTTTCGTAACCACATGCGCACGCCTTGCCGACGCACTCCCGACGGACGTTTAGTCGTGATTCCGCCAGGCAGACATAGACAGATGTTGGCCGCCTTCGGACGCTTCGGATTACCAGCTCGGCCACCAGTGTCACCGCCACACGATTCGAATGACCCATCATCCGCCGATTCTTCATCATCAAACAACTCCAGCGATGATGAGGATCCTGCTGATAGACCTATTCAGGCACCCTCCCCCCCGCCGAAGAAGCGGTACCGTTTCGACGGCACCGTCATTCCAGGGGTGAATGGAGGTCGTGCTTTTACTGACACATTTGGCCATCGTCGTAGGGTTACTGCTCGTAAACGAGTTGTGCCATACCCTGCCGACCCACAGATACGTAAGGTTCCCCGTTACGTATTGACTATTCCTGGAACCGTACCACCTAGATTTAGATACGGACCACTTACATCTAGGGACGTACCGTCTACATCCGGAGCCGGACCATCTACATCAGCACCACTCGCACCACCGCCCCACCTGCACCACCTGCCCCACCAGCTTCCTCTAACGAGGAACTGATGAGGGAGATTGAGACTCTCCGAGCTCGAGTCACTGAGCTCGAGGAGCAGTTGGCTCGAGGAGCAGTTCACCCGCCTTCACCGTAGGACCTTGTATTTAGATTTCATGATGTAATCTAGATATAGTTTCATGTATTTCATATGTATTGTACGAACTTATTCAGATGTATGAAACTTATTATTATTAATGAATGGAACTTTGTGTTATTTAATTCTTGCACGATGTTCTATTTACATTGCTGTACGATGATTCTGTGGTATTTGTACCTAGATGCATTATTTAATAACATGTGATGTTTTGATTCCATGTTGGTCACTATATACTGTATTATTACTACTTGCATACTGGATTTTGACTTGAGTCAAAATTTTTGTTTAGAATACCATGGCTAACGGAAGATCCACACCTACCGCCGCCCAGATTGAGGACATGATAAATGAACGGGTCGCTGCAGCCCTAGCAGAAAGAAATCTCGAAGCTCCACCACCACCACCACCAGTTATTCCACCCGTTCGAAATGGGTGTACATACAAGGAATTCCAGAGCTGCAAACCGCATAACTTCAACGGCACCGAGGGACCAGTTGGTCTCACCAGATGGTTCGAGAAACTTGAATCAGTATTCCGAGTTAGCAACTGTTCGGAGAATAATAAAACCAAGTTTGCTTCTTGCACGCTATCTGACGGCGCGCTAACGTGGTGGAACACGTTAGCTCAAGCGAAAGGTATCGATGAGGCGTATGCTACGCCATGGGAGGAATTCAAGGCGGCTATGATTGATGAGTATTGTCCGAGAACCGAAATCCAGAAGATGGAAATCGAATTTATGCAGTTAAAGGCCGTAGGGAACGACCTTAACAGTTACAATCGTAGGTTTTTGGAGTTGGCTCTTATGTGTCCGACCATGGTCACCCCCGAATTTAAGCGCTTGGAGAAATACTTCTCGGGACTTCCTAAGTCCATCAAGGGTAATGTTACCTCATCTAAGCCACCGAGTGTTCCCTAAGCAATGCGCATGGCGCATACTCTATTGAATCAAATCATCCTTGACGAGCCGGAGAAGGCTAAGTTTGAAGCTGGTAGTAGCGAAAAGAGGAAATGGGATAACAACCACAACAACCACAACAACAACAATAATAACAACAACAACAACAACAACAACAACAACAACAACAACAACAACAACAACAACAGGGGGAGAAACTACGATCAGACCCCCGCCAAGCGGCACAACAACGGTGGAAACCCTAATCCCAACAACAACACCAACACCAACTCGAACTACAAAGGAACCTTACCACAATGCAAGAGGTGTTACAAACACCACACTGGGTATTGCAATGTTGTCTGTGAGAAGTGCCAACGGGCTGGGCACATCGGGAAGGACTGAAAGGTCACTACTTTGAATGGGAAGCCAAACACCAATGGACCGAAGAAGTGCTACGAATGCGGACAGACGGGCCATTTCAGAAATGCGTGCCCAAACAAGCGAAAAGACGGAGGACCACCGCGAGGTAGAGCTTTTAATGTTAATGCAAGGGATGCACGCGATAACCCCGACTTGGTGACAGGTATATTCACAATCAACAATCTTTTAGCTTCTGTATTGTTTGATACTGGTGCGGATAGAAGTTATGTATGTAGACATTTTTGCGATAAGATTAATTGGTCATTAGTCCCGTTAAAAGAAAGTATGCTTGTCGAGGTCGCAAATGGAAAACTTGAAAAGGTTGACCATATTAGTCGTGGAGCTATTATCAACATAGCTGGTGCAGATTTCGAAATTGATTTGATACCTATTAAACTGGGAAGTTTTGACGTGATCGTCGGTATGGATTGGTTGAGCAATATAAAGGCTGATATAATCTGCGGAGATAAAGCACATCGCATACCACAAGGAGATGGCGAACCACTGGTTATCTATGGAGAGAGATGTACCTCGAAGTTGAACCTCATTAGTTGCGTGAAAGCGCAAAAGATTATGAAGAAGGGACGTTTTGCTGTCCTAGCACATGTGAAACCGGTAGAAACTGAGGTGAAGAGCGTGAATGACGTTCAAATTGTGAACGAATTTTCCGATGTCTTCCCAGAGGAATTGCCTGGATTGCCGCCGCAGAGAGCTGTAGAGTTTCAGATTGATTTAGTGCCAGGAGCTGCACCTGTAGCTCGCGCACCTTATAGACTCGCACCTTCCGAGATGCAAGAATTACAGAGTCAGCTACAAGTTCTATTAGATCGAGAGTTTATCCAACCAAGCTTCTCGCCTTGGGGTGCACCCGTGTTGTTTGTGAAGAAGAAGGATAGATCCTTCCGTATGTGTATCAACTACCGTGAACTCAACAAATTGACTATCAAGAATTGGTATCCTCTTCCACGAATTGACGATCTTTTTGATCAACTACAAGGATCGAGCGTTTATTCAAAGATCGATTTGCGATCCGGATATCACCAACTGAGGGTGAAGGAAAGTGACGTGATGAAAACTGCATTCAGGACCCGTTATGGTCATTATGAGTTTCTCATGATGCCATTCGGTTTGAAAAATGCACCTACCGTGTTCATGGACCTCATGAATCGTGTCTGCAAGCCTTACTTGGACAAGTTTGTTATCGTCTTCATAGATGATATCCTCATCTACTCTAAGAGCGAAGAAGAACATGAGCAACACCTCCGATTAGTACTTGAACTCTTAAGACAAGAGCAACTTTACGTCAAATTCTTCAAGTGCGAATTTTGGTTGAAGGAAGTACAGTTTCTGGGTCATGTTGTGAGCGACCAGGGTATCAAAGTTGATCCCTCCAAGATTGAAGCCATCAGCAAGTGGGAGACCCCCACTACTCCAACGCATATTCGCCAATTCCTAGGTCTCGCCGGTTATTATCGAAGGTTTATCGAAGGTTTCTCTCTGATTGCGCGTCCTTTGACCGCGCTGACTCACAAGGGCAAGAAGTTCATTTGGGAACCCGCACACGAATCAGCATTCCAAACTTTGAAGAAAAAGTTAACCTCCGCACCTATTCTATCGCTTCCCGAAGGCAGTGACGATTTTGTTGTCTATTTTGATGCATCGAAGAGTGGTTTTGGTTGTGTACTGATGCAATGATCAAAGGTTATTACCTATGCCTCCCGCCAATTGAAGATTCACGAGCGGAACTACACTACACATGATCTTGAACTTGGAGCCGTTGTCTTTGCACTCAAATTGTGGAGACATTATTTGTATGGAACTAAGAGCACTATCTTCACCGACCACAAGAGTCTCCAGCACATCTTTGATCAGAAGCAACTAAATATGAGACAGCGTCGATGGATCGAGATGCTCAACGACTACGATTGTGAACTCCGTTATCACCCTGGCAAGGCCAATGTTGTAGTTAACGCTTTAAGCCGAAAGGAGAGGACGGCACCTCTTCGTGTTAGGGCTCTGAACATCACCATCCATTCGAACCTCAACAGCCAGATCAGAGTAGCCCAAGATAAGGCTCTCAAGGAGGAGAATATATCTCATGAACATTTGAACATACTTGTCTCTCGATTCGAGGTTAGGGAGTCTGGACTCTGATGTTATGCCGGAAGAATTTGGGTACCTTATTATGGAGATCTACGAAACCTGATACTTGATGAAGCACACAAATCGAGATATTCGATTCACCCCAGTGTGGGCAAGATGTACCACGACCTCAAAGAACAATATTGGTGGCCAAATCTCAAGAAGGACGTTGCGACTTATATTGGTAAGTGTTTGACTTGCTCGAAGGTTAAAGCCGAGCATCAGAGACCTTCTGGGTTACTTCAACAACCAGAAATCCCACAATGGAAGTGGAAACGGATAACAATGGATTTCATCACCAAGCTACCAAAGACGGTGGGCGGATACGATACCATTTGGGTTATTGTTGACCGCCTTACCAAATCTGCACACTTTCTAACGATGAAGGAAACAGATACAATGGAGAGACTTGCTCAATTATACATCAAGGAGGTTGTATCTCGTCATGGTGTACCTTTATCGATCATCTCCGATCGTGATCCCCGTTTTGCTTCTAGATTTTGGCGTTCTTTGCAAGAAGCCATGGGAACCCGTCTTGACATGAGTACTGCTTATCATCGTCAGACTAACGGGCAAAGTGAACGAACGATTCAGACGTTGGAAGACATGTTACATGCATGTTTCATTGATTTTGGAAAGGCCTGGGAAAGGCATCTGCCACTAGCCGAATTCTCGTACAACAACAGTTATCACTCGAGCATTAATGCCGCACCTTTTGAAGCATTGTATGGCCGTAAGTGCCGATCTCCTATTTGTTGGGCCGAAGTAGGCGAAAAGCAAATCACCGGACCCGAGGTAGTCCACGAAACCACGGAGAAGATTGCTCAGATCCAAGCTAGACTTAAGACTGCCCGTGATCGTCAAAAGAGTTATTCCGATCTTAAACGTAAGGACTTTGAATTCAACGTTGGTGATCGTGTAATGTTAAAGGTTGCACCTTGGAAAGGTGTGATTCGTTTTGGAAAACGTGGAAAGTTAAACCCACGATACATTGGTCCTTTTGAAATCTTGGAACGTGTTGGACCCGTCGCATACCGTTTGGATCTACCAGCACAATTGAGCTCAGTTCATCCTACCTTCCACGTGTCGAACTTGAAGAAGTGTCTTGTTGCACCGGAACTTATCATACCACTTGAGGAACTTACGATTGATGACAAACTTCACTTTGTGGAAGAACCTGTTGAAATTATGGATCGTGAGATCAAAACTTTGAAACGCAACAAGATTCCGACCGTCCGAGTGCGATGGAATGCCAACCGAGGACCTGAGTTTACTTGGGAGCGAGAGGATCAAATGATGCGGAAGTATCCTCACCTTTTCCCAACTCCTCCATCTACCTCAGCTTAAATTTCGGGACAAAATTTTCTTTAACAGGTGGGTGATGTAACGACCCTGGAATTTCCAACATTTATTTATTAATAATTACTATTATTAATACGTGTGATTAAACGAATGTATGTTATTACATTTACATGTTGCTATGATTGCCCGTACTTGACTTTTAAGTGCCCGAAACGTCCTTGTGACACCCGGAACTTTCACGAATAATATTTTTAGATATTATTTACATTCATGATTAAATTTATTAATCATTTTAATTAACTAAGGCTATTAGTTAGTTACTTGGGCTTTAATTGGTTTAACTTGTGATTTATTTGAACTTGGGCTTTGTTAGTGTAATGGACTCATGTTATTGGACCTCCAAGCCCACCCTACCTTTTAAGTGGACTTAGTTAGCCCATGTCTTCAAGTGTAAGTATCATTTAGTGAGGTAACTAGTTAGTTTCATCAATTGGAATCTAGTTCACTTGTTATCCCCATGAAACCCCATCTATTGTCCACACTTTTGAAGCTTTACTTGCTAGTGACCAACAAACCTTGGCCTTCCCCTTGATGAGCTACAGGCCGTGGCCTTTATGGCCTAGGAAGAGCTCTTTTTGTTTCAAATTTTTCATTACTTCATTCATTACAATTCCCTCATTTTCACACACACATCAAACTTGCATTTTCTCAAACTTTTTCTCTCATCTTTTGCTCTCAAGTGTGAGTTTCTTTCCCTCTTTTTCTCTTGTCTAAACCGAAACCAAACAACATAAATCATCATCATTCTTTGTTGTGTTGTTACTTGTTTCATATTATTGTTAGTTACTTGTTCTTTGTTATGATTTACTTACTTGATGTTGTTGTTATTTACTTACTAATTTCAAGAATCAAACTTACTAGTTTGTTCTTCATTTATCTTGTTCATAACAAGGACACATAAGGACTAACTTAATAGTTATGTTCTACTTTTATTGTTTCAAAAGTTTGTAAGTTCATGTGTTGAAAGCATACTTGTGTTTCATGAAATAAACTTTAAAGTTTACTTTCCTTAAAGATCAAGCTTAGGCTTGAATCTTTAAAGTATGCAAACCATGAACTTAATTACTTGTTTACTTAGCTATTTACTTCATTTACTTGCACTTTAATTTCATGATTTATGTTATTATTGGTCAAATGTTACTAGTTAACTTTGATCTCATTAATCTTGAACTTAAAGTTAACTTGAAAGTTCAAGAACATATAAATAAGTTTTCTTTAAATATAACTTTGGATCTAGACTTTTGAGTCTTGGATCTTCAAGATCTAACTAAAGAACTATGTTCTACATCTTAAGATCTTGATTAGTTAGTTTACTTTCAAGTTTGTAACTTGTTATTAGCTTTAAAGTTCATGTATGTGTTAGATCTAAGACTTTGATGTAACTTTGGTTCATCAAACTTCATACAACTCTTAAGTGAGTTGTGCATCATGTCTTAGACTTGCACTAGGGTTATGATGGTCAAGACTTGGTTAAGATGATGTAGATACATCAATGAGTTGTACACTTGAAGCTATATGCATCAAGGACGAGAACCATGATGAACATCAAGCACCAAGACCACCGGAACTCACTTAAACTTACTGTTTCTGTCCAAAACCTACTGACCTGCTGTTTCTGTAATAGAACAGTAGAGCTGGGCTGTTCTAACCATGATTTTAAAATATATATTTTTGAGTAGATAACTTTTCATATAGGACTCGTCTTAATCCGAGTTACGGTTTAGGATTTATGGCCCTCCGATCGTCACTATGTCCTTTAACGTTGTGCAGAAATTTCTGACCTACTCGCACTTAGATCGTCTCCACGGTCAAACCAATACGAGTTTGCTTCTGTAAATTTTACCACAACTAAAGGACTCATAGACGGAGCCATGGCCACTGGTCTCACCTTAATTCAGTAAGGGTAGAGGCCGTGGTGACTGACTGAAGTCA
Organism: Rutidosis leptorrhynchoides; assembly: GCF_046630445.1. Taxonomy (NCBI): domain Eukaryota; kingdom Viridiplantae; phylum Streptophyta; class Magnoliopsida; order Asterales; family Asteraceae; genus Rutidosis; species Rutidosis leptorrhynchoides. The sequence continues at coordinate 372,202,154 of NC_092340.1, read as the reverse complement.
GACTTTGTTTTAGACTACTTTCATAAACGAAACCTACTTTACGCCTTTTGTTTAATGATGAATGATGATGACCCTTAAGACCTTAATTACATACTTTTAAACCTATTAAGACGAATTACTGACTTAGTACTATTTGCCTTAGGTTGAGGACCTTCGGACCATTTACTTGCACACCTTTCCCGACTACTACTTTACCGCTACATTATCATTGTGAGTTATAGCATTCCCTTTTTACTTTAACTTATTTTGGGAACTGAGAATACATGCGGATTTTACGTTTTACATACTAGGCATGAGTACTTAAACTTATATATGTGTGGGTTATACAACGGCAGAAACATTCCCTTTAGCTCGGTAACGTTTAGTCATCGGTTTTTGAACCGGTGAACGCGAATCTTAGATATGGATCCATAGGGTTTGACATCCCCACTCGGGCTAGTCGCGCTAGCATTTAACGAGTTTTTAATACTTCGTAGACATACGCACTTGCCAAGTGTACTTTCAGGGGGTATAAACGTTAAGTTAGTTACCAAGTGCCCACGGTTAACATATACTTTATCATACTGTTTTGAAACGCTCTTTGTAGCACTGAAATCTCGTGGCCTACCTTACATACTGTTATACTTAAACTATAGCTCACCAACCTTTGTGTTGACGTTTTAAAGCATGTATTTCTCAGGTGCTTGAGGTTGCTTCCGCTGTGTGCTAGTCGTGCTGTAGAACCCGCTGCTTAGAGTTGTCCACGCATGAACTACTTTATTTTGCATTCAAACATTCGTACTTTTAAACTATGACTTGTAACGACCATTGTGGTCACATACACTTATTATTTGCTTCTACTTAGTGAAGCATGCTTTTGAAATGTAAAACATTTGATGTCGGTTATGACATCACCTTTTTATCGTGAATGCAACTTCTTTAATTACAGCATATAGTACTTAACTGAAATGTCCCGTTCTTATTGATTAAAAACGTTCCATATTAATTGATTTCGTTGCGAGGTTTTGACCTCTATATGAGACGTTTTTCAAAGACTGCATTCATTTTAAAACAAACCATAACCTTTATTTCATAAATAAAGGTTTAAAAAGCTTTACGTAGATTATCAAATAATGATAATCTAAAATATCCTGTTTACACACGACCATTACATAATGGTTTACAATACAAATATGTTACAACAAAATAAGTTTCTTGAATGCAGTTTTTACACAATATCATACAAGCATGGACTCCAAATCTCGTCCTTATTTAAGTATGCGACAGCGGAAGCTCTTAATAATCACCTGAGAATAAACATGCTTAAAACGTCAACAAAAATGTTGGTGAGTTATAGGTTTAACCTATATATATATCAAATCATAATAATAGACCACAAGATTTCATATTTCAATACACATCCCATACATAGAGATAAAAGTCATTCATATGGTGAACACCTGGTAACCGACATTAACAAGATGCATATATAAGAATATCCCCATCATTCCGGGACACCCTTCGGATATGATATAAATTTCGAAGTACTAAAGCATCCGGTACTTTGGATGGGGTTTGTTAGGCCCAATAGATCTATCTTTAGGATTCGCGTCAATTAGGGTGTCTGTTCCCTAATTCTTAGATTACCAGACTTAATAAAAAGGGGCATATTCGATTTCGATAATTCAACCATAGAATGTAGTTTCACGTACTTGTGTCTATTTTGTAAATCATTTATAAAACCTGCATGTATTCTCATCCCAAAAATATTAGATTTTAAAAGTGGGACTATAACTAACTTTCACAGATTTTTACTTCGTCGGGAAGTAAGACTTGGCCACTGGTTGATTCACGAACCTATAACAATATATACATATATATCAAAGTATGTTCAAAATATATTTACAACACTTTTAATATATTTTGATGTTTTAAGTTTATTAAGTCAGCTGTCCTCGTTAGTAACCTACAACTAGTTGTCCACAGTTAGATGTACAGAAATAAATCGATAAATATTATCTTGAATCATTCCACGACCCAGTGTATACGTATCTCAGTATTGATCATAACTCAAACTATATATATTTTGGAATCAACCTCAACCGTGTATAGCTAACTCCAACATTCACATATAGAGTGTCTATGGTTGTTTCGAAATATATATAGATGTGTCGACATGATAGGTCGAAACATTGTATACGTGTCTATGGTATCTCAAGATTACATAATATACAATACAAGTTGATTAAGTTATGGTTGAAATAGATTTGTTACCAATTTTCACGTAGCTAAAATGAGAAAAATTATCCAATCTTGTTTTACCCATAACTTCTTCATTTTAAATCCTTTTTGAGTGAATCAAATTGCTATGGTTTCATATTGAACTCTATTTTATGAATCTAAACAGAAAAAGTATAGTTTTATAGTCGGAAAAATAAGTTACAAGTCGTTTTTGTAAAGGTAGTCATTTCAGTCGAAAGAACGACGTCTAGATGACCATTTTAGAAAACATACTTCCACTTTGAGTTTAACCATAATTTTTGGATATAGTTTCATGTTCATAATAAAAATCATTTTCTCAGAATAACAACTTTTAAATCAAAGTTTATCATAGTTTTTAATTAACTAACCCAAAACAGCCCGCGGTGTTACTACGACGGCGTAAATCCAGTTTTACGGTGTTTTTCGTGTTTCCAGGTTTTAAATCATTAAGTTAGCATATCATATAGATATAGAACATGTGTTTAGTTGATTTTAAAAGTCAAGTTAGAAGGATTAACTTTTGTTTGCGAACAAGTTTAGAATTAACTAAACTATGTTCTAGTAATTACAAGTTTAAACCTTCGAATAAGATAGCTTTATATGTATGAATCGAATGATGTTATGAACATCATTACTACCTCAAGTTCCTTGGATAAACCTACTGGAAAATAGAAAAATGGATCTAGCTTCAACGGATCCTTGGATGGCTCGAAGTTCTTGAAGCAGAATCATGACACGAAAACAAGTTCAAATAAGATCATCACTTGAAATAAGATTGTTATAGTTATAGAAATTGAACCAAAGTTTGAATATGATTATTACCTTGTATTAGAATGATAACCTACTGTAAGAAACAAAGATTTCTTGAGGTTGGATGATCACCTTACAAGGATATGTAATTGTAGGTGTTTTTGGTCGTTGGTGTATGGATTAGATATAAAGGATATGTAATTTTGTTTTCATGTAAATAAGTCATGAATGATTACTCATATTTTTGTAATTTTATGAGATATTTCATGCTAGTTGTCAAATGATGGTTCCCACATGTGTTAGGTGACTCACATGGGCTGCTAAGAGCTGATCATTGGAGTGTATATACCAATAGTACATACATCTAAGAGCTGTGTATTGTACGAGTACGAATACGGTTGCATACGAGTAGAATTGTTGATGAAACTGAACGAGGATGTAATTGTAAGCATTTTTGTTAAGTAGAAGTATTTTGATAAGTGTATTGAAGTCTTTCAAAAGTGTATAAATACATATTAAAACACTACATGTATATACATTTTAACTGAGTCGTTAAGTCATCGTTAGTCGTTACATGTAAGTGTTGTTTTGAAACCTTTAGGTTAACGATCTTGTTAAATGTTGTTAACCCAATGTTTATAATATCAAATGAGATTTTAAATTATTATATTATCATGATATTATCATGTACGAATATCTCTTAATATGATATATATACATTAAATGTCTTTACAACGATAATCGTTACATATATGTCTCGTTTAAAAATCATTAAGTTAGTAGTCTTGTTTTTACATATGTAGTTCATTGTTAATGTACTTAATGATATGTTTACTTATCATAGTATCATGTTAACTGTATATATATATATCCATATATATGTCATCATATAGTTTTTACAAGTTTTAACGTTCGTGAATCACCGGTCAACTTGGGTGGTCAATTGTCTATATGAAACATATTTCAATTAATCAAGTCTTAACAATTTTGATTGCTTAACATGTTGGAAACATTTAATCATGTAAATATCAATCTCAATTAATATATATAAACATGGAAAAGTTCGGGTCACTACAGTACCTACCCGTTAAATAAATTTCGTCCCGAAATTTTAAGCTGTTGAAGGTGTTGACGAATCTTCTGGAAATAGATGCGGGTATTTCTTCTTCATCTGAACTTCACGCTCCCAGGTGAACTCGGGTCCTCTACGAGTATTCCATCGAACCTTAACAATTGGTATCTTATTTTGCTTAAGTCTTTTAACCTCACGATCCATTATTTTGACGGGTTCTTCGATGAATTGAAGTTTTTCGTTGATTTGGATTTCATCTAACGGAATAGTGAGATCTTCTTTAGCAAAACATTTCTTCAAATTCGAGACGTGGAAAGTGTTATGTACAGCCGCGAGTTGTTGAGGTAACTCAAGTCGGTAAGCTACTGGTCCGACACGATCAATAATCTTGAATGGTCCAATATACCTTGGATTTAATTTCCCTCGTTTACCAAATCGAACAACGCCTTTCCAAGGTGTAACTTTAAGCATAACCATCTCTCCGATTTCAAATTCTATATCTTTTCTTTTAATGTCAGCGTAGCTCTTTTGTCGACTTTGGGCGGTTTTCAACCGTTGTTGAATTTGGATGATCTTCTCGGTAGTTTCTTGTATAATCTCCGGACCCTTAATCTGTCTATCCCCCACTTCACTCCAACAAATTGGAGACCTGCACTTTCTACCATAAAGTGTTTCAAACGGCGCCATCTCAATGCTTGAATGGTAGCTGTTGTTGTAGGAAAATTCTGCTAACGGTAGATGTCGATCCCAACTGTTTCCGAAATCAATAACACATGCTCGTAGCATGTCTTCAAGCGTTTGTATCGTCCTTTCGCTCTGCCCATCAGTTTGTGGATGATAGGCAGTACTCATGTCTAGACGAGTTCCTAATACTTGCTGTAATGTCTGCCAGAATCTTGAAATAAATCTGTCATCCCTATCAGAGATAATAGAGATTGGTATTCCATGTCTGGAGACGACTTCCTTCAAATACAGTCGTGCTAACTTCTCCATCTTGTCATCTTCTCTTATTGGTAGGAAGTGTGCTGATTTGGTGAGACGATCAACTACTACCCAAATAGTATCAAAACCACTTGCAGTCCTTAGCAATTTAGTGATGAAATCCATGGTAATGTTTTCCCATTTCCATTCCGGGATTTCGGGTTGTTGAAGTAGACCTGATGGTTTCTGATGCTCAGCTTTGACCTTAGAACACGTCAAACATTCTCCTACGTATTTAGCAACATCGGCTTTCATACCCGGCCACCAAAAATGTTTCTTGAGATCCTTGTACATCTTCCCCGTTCCAGGATGTATTGAGTATCTGGTTTTATGAGCTTCTCTAAGTACCATTTCTCTCATATCTCCAAATTTTGGTACCCAAATCCTTTCAGCCCTATACCGGGTTCCGTCTTCCCGAATATTAAGATGCTTCTCCGATCCTTTGGGTATTTCATCCTTTAAATTTCCCTCTTTTAAAACTCCTTGTTGCGCCTCCTTTATTTGAGTAGTAAGGTTATTATGAATCATTATATTCATAGATTTTACTCGAATGGGTTCTCTGTCCTTCCTGCTCAAGGCATCGGCTACCACATTTGCCTTCCCCGGGTGGTAACGAATCTCAAAGTCGTAATCATTCAATAATTCAATCCACCTACGCTGCCTCATATTCAGTTGTTTCTGATTAAATATGTGTTGAAGACTTTTGTGGTCGGTATATATAATACTTTCGACCCCATATAAGTAGTGCCTCCAAGTCTTTAATGCAAAAACAACCGCTCCTAATTCCAAATCATGCGTCGTATAATTTTGTTCGTGAATCTTCAATTGTCTAGACGCATAAGCAATCACCTTCGTTCGTTGCATTAATACACAACCGAGACCTTGCTTTGATGCGTCACAATAAATCACAAAATCATCATTCCCTTCAGGCAATGACAATATAGGTGCCGTAGTTAGCTTTTTCTTCAATAACTGAAACGCTTTCTCTTGTTCATCATTCCATTCAAATTTCTTCCCTTTATGCGTTAATGCAGTCAAGGGTTTTGCTATTCTGGAAAGTCTTGGATGAACCTTCTGTAGTAACCAGATAGTCCTAAAAACTGGCGTATGTGTTTCGGAGTTTTCGGGGTTTCCCACTTTTCAACAGTTTCTATCTTTGCCGGATCCACCTTAATACCTTCTTTGTTCACTATGTGACCGAGGAATTGAACTTCTTCCAACCAAAATGCACACTTTGAAAACTTAGCGTACAATTCTTCCTTCCTCAATACTTCTAACACCTTTCTTAAATGTTCACCGTGTTCTTGGTCATTCTTTGAGTAAATAAGTATGTCATCAATGAAAACAATGACAAACTTGTCAAGGTATGGTCCACACACTCGGTTCATAAGGTCCATGAACACAGCTGGTGCATTAGTTAAACCAAACGGCATGACCATAAACTCGTAATGACCGTAACGTGTTCTGAAAGCAGTCTTTGGAATATCATCTTCTTTCACCCGCATTTGATGATACCCGGAACGTAAGTCAATCTTTGAATAAACAGACGAGCCTTGTAGTTGATCAAATAAGTCGTAGATTCTCGGTAGTGGGTAGCGGTTCTTGATGGTAAGTTTGTTCAACTCTCGGTAGTCGATACACAACCTGAATGTACCATCTTTCTTCTTGACAAACAAAACAGGAGCTCCCCACGGTGATGTGCTTGGTCGAATGAAACCACGCTCAAAAAGTTCTTGTAATTGGCTTTGCAGTTCTTTCATCTCGCTGGGTGCGAGTCTGTAAGGAGCATGAGCTATTGGTGCAGCTCCTGGTACAAGATCTATTTGAAATTCAACGGATCGATGTGGGGGTAATCCCGGTAATTCTTTCGGAAATACATCGGGAAATTCTTTTGCAATGGGAACATCATTGATGCTCTTTTCTTCAGTTTGTACTTTCTCGACGTGTGCTAGAACAGCATAGCAACCTTTTCTTATTAGTTTTTGTGCCTTCAAATTACTAACAAGATGTAGCTTCGTGTTGCCCTTTTCTCCGTACACCATTAAGGGTTTTCCTTTTTCTCGTATAATGCGAATTGCATTTTTGTAACAAACGATCTCTGCTTTCACTTCTTTCAACCAGTCCATACCGATTATCACATCAAAACTCCCTAACTCTACTGGTATCAAATCAATCTTAAATGTTTCGCTAACCAGTTTAATTTCTCGATTCCGACATATATTATCTGCTGAAATTAATTTACCATTTGCTAATTCGAGTAAAAATTTACTATCCAAAGGCGTCAATGGACAACTTAATTTAGCACAAAAATCTCTACTCATATAGCTTCTATCCGCACCCGAATCAAATAAAACGTAAGCAGATTTATTATCAATAAGAAACGTACCCGTAACAAGCTCCGGATCTTCCTGCGCCTCTGCCGCATTAATATTAAAAACTCTTCCGCGGCCTTGTCCATTCATGTTCTCCTGGTTCGGGCAATTTCTAATAATGTGGCCCGGTTTTCCACATTTATAACAAACTACATTGGCATAACTTGCTCCGATACTACTTGCTCCGCCATTACTCGTTCCGACACTATTTGTTCCTTTCGTTCTATTAACCCCTGGTCCATAGACCTCACACTTCGCCGCGCTATAACCATTTCTTTTACACTTGTTGCAAAATTTGGTGCAGAACCCCGAGTGATACTTTTCACACCTTTGGCATAGCTGCTTCTGATTGTTGTTGTTGTTGCGGTTATTATTGTTGTTGGGATGATTGTTGTAGTTGCTGCTGTTGTTGTTGTTGTTGTTGTTGTTATTGTTGTTGGGTCGTTTGTTGTAGTTGCGATTGATGTTGCGATTGCTGGGATAATTGTTGCGATTATTATTGTAATTGCTGCTGTTGTTGTATTGGTGATTCTTATCACCGTTTTCCTCCCACTTTCTTTTGACTTGCTTCACATTGGCCTCTTCAGCAGTCTGTTCTTTAATTCTTTCTTCAATCTGGTTCACTAGTTTGTGAGCCATTCTACATGCCTGTTGTATGGAGGCGGGCTCGTGTGAACTTATATCTTCTTGGATTCTTTCTGGTAATCCTTTCACAAACGCGTCGATCTTCTCTTCCTCATCTTCGAATGCTCCCGGACACAATAGGCACAATTCTGTGAATCGTCTTTCGTACGTGGTAATATCAAATCCTTGGGTTCGTAACCCTCTAAGTTCTGTCTTGAGCTTATTGACCTCGGTTCTGGGACGGTACTTCTCGTTCATCAAGTGCTTGAATGCTGACCACGGTAGTGCGTACGCATCGTCTTGTTCCACTTGCTCTAGATAGGTATTCCACCATGTTAACGCAGAACCTGTGAAGGTATGCGTAGCGTACTTTACTTTGTCCTCTTCAGTACACTTACTTATGGCAAACTCCGATTCGACCTTCTCGGTCCACCGTTTCAATCCGATCGGTCCTTAGGTTCCATCAAATTCCAAAGGTTTGCAGGCAGTGAATTCTTTGTAGGTGCATCCTACACGATTTCCTGTACTGCTAGATCCAAGGTTATTGTTGGTATGTAGCGCAGCCTGTACTGAGGCTATGTTTGAAGCTAGAAAAGTACGGAATTCCTCTTCATTCATATTCACGGTGTGTCGAGTAGTCGGTGCCATTTCCTTCAAAATAGTCAAATGGAACAAGTTAATCATATAGAATATTAAGAGTAGTTAATAGTATTTCGTAGCATAATATGAACTCATTTATAAAAGCTTTTTCTTTATATTAGCGTTTTATAAGTTTAAATTCGGGTAGTACCTACCCGTTAAGTTCATACTTAGTAGCTAATATACAATTCAACTACTACAATTCTTATATGAAAAACTGATTATAATAATATTTCGCGTTCAAACTTTTATACAATATTTTACAAACTTACAATACCGCTTATTTTACATAAAGCATGAAATATAGCACACAATAACTTTGATACAAGATAGTTGTGAAGATAATTCTAGCTAGTACACAAGTCGTTCAGCAAAGGCAATAAAGACACGTAATTCATACGTCCAGAAACAAGTCATGCATTCTGGTTTTACTAGGACTACTTCCCATCCTTGGTCTTGTGGAACATAACCGTTATGGCCGTTGATAAGACAGCGTGTTGTAACGTCGTCAAAGGGACGAGGGTTACGTAATGTCCAACAGTCCCGTAACAATCTAAAAACCTCATTTCTTACCCCAATTACCGACTCCGTCACTTGTGGGAACGTTTTGTTTAATAGTTGTAGCCCGATGTTCTTGTTCTCACTTTTGTGAGAAGCGAACATTACTAATCCGTAAGCATAACATGCTTCTTTATGTTGCATGTTAACCGCTTTTTCTAAATCACGAAGTCCAATATTCGGATATATTGAGTCAAAATAATTTCTTAACCCATTGCGTAAAATAGCATTTGGGTTCCCCGCAATATATGCGTCAAAGTAAACACATCGTAACTTATGGATTTCCCAATGTGATATCCCCCATCTTTCGAACGAAAGCCTTTTATAAACCAAGGCATTCTTGGAACGTTCTTCGAATGTCTTACAAACTGATCTCGCCTTAAATAGTTGTGCCAAAGAATGCTGACCGACTCTAGACAAGATTTCATCAATCATGTCTCCGGGTAGGTCTCTTAAAATATTGGGTTGTCTATCCATTTTGTGTTTTTATACTGTAAAATAGACAAGAGTTAGATTCATAAAAAAAATACTTATTAATACAAGCAATTTTTACATATATCATAAAGCATAAGCACACTATATTACATATATTACACCACACGAATACAACTATCTTATTCCGACTCGCTTGTTTCTTCTTCTTCGGTTTTGGTTCGTTTTGTCAAGTTTCTAGGGATATATGATGTTCCCCTAATACGAGCCGTAATTTTCCACATTGGTTTAGAAAAACCTGGTGGTTTAGAGGTTCCCGGGTCATTGTTACAACTTAAGGACTTCGGGGGTTGACGATACATATAAAGTTCATCGGGGTTGGAATTAGATTTCTCTATTTTTATGCCCTTTCCCTTATTATTTTCTTTTGCCTTTTTAAATTCAGTTGGGGTAATTTCTATAACATCATCGGAATTCTCGTCGGAATCCGATTCATCGGAGAATCGGTAATCCTCCCAATATTTTGCTTCCTTGGCGGAAACACCATTGACCATAATTAACCTTGGTCGGTTGGTTGAGGATTTTCTTTTACTTAACCGTTTTATTATTTCCCCCACCGGTTCTATTTCTTCATCCGGTTCCGATTCTTCTTCCGGTTCCGATTCTTCTTCCGGTTCCGACTCTTCTTCCGGTTCCTCTTCGGGAACTTGTGAATCAGTCCACGAATCATTCCAATTTACATTTGACTCTTCATTATTATTAGGTGAATCAATGGGACTTGTTCTAGAGGTAGACATCTATCACATAATATCAAACGCGTTAAGAGATTAATATATCACATAATATCCACATGTGAAAAATATATAGTTTCCAACAAAATTTGTTAAGCAATCATTTTTCAAGTAAACAAGGTCGAAGTCCAGACTCACTAATGCATCCTAACAAACTCGATAAGACACACTAATGCAAAATTCTGGTTCTCTAAGACCAACGCTCGGATACCAACTGAAATGTCCCGTTCTTATTGATTAAAAACGTTCCATATTAATTGATTTCGTTGCGAGGTTTTGACCTCTATATGAGACGTTTTTCAAAGACTGCATTCATTTTAAAATAAACCATAACCTTTATTTCATCAATAAAGGTTTAAAAAGCTTTACGTAGATTATCAAATAATAATAATCTAAAATATCCTGTTTACACACGACCATTACATAATGGTTTACAATACAAATATGTTACAACAAAATAAGTTTCTTGAATGCAGTTTTTACACAATATCATACAAACATGGACTCCAAATCTCATCCTTATTTAAGTATTGATGTCGAACGAGGTGTATATAAAATAGCTTATATTTTACTAGGAAATACTATTAAATACGATACAATTTTACACAAGATATTTATTTATTTATAGAATGGATATACTTAAACCTTGCTACAACACTTATAGGCAGTGTACCTAATCGTACAGTAGTGTAGTTTTTAGTAAGTCCGGTTCGTTCCACAGGGAAATCTTTAAACAAAGCTCAACGCTATATTAGTTTACTTTTATAAAAATACAAATATATATATAAGTGATATTATTATTATAAAGGGGGGTTTTTACCGTTTAATGACCGGTTTGTCGATTTTAAAACTTTAGTCGCAGTTAAAACCTAATGTAAAATATAAAATAAATACAAGACTTTAAATTAAAGCGTAAAGTAAATAACGATAATGAAATTGCGAATAATAAAAATGCGATAAAATTAAATTGCGATAATTAAAATTACGATAATTAAAAGTGCGATTAAATAACAATAAAAATAAATAAAAGTGCGATAATTAGAAGTGCAATTAAATATAAAATAAAGGAAATTAAATATGAAATAAAAGAATTATGCTTATTTAAACTTCCGTAATCATGATGTTTGACGTGTTGATTTTAGTTTTATGCCCATGGGTTAATTGTCCTTTGTCCTGGATTATTCAATATGTCCGTCTGGTTTTTGTCCATAACAGTCCATCAGTCATAAATATAAAGTGCAAGTGTCCTTGTCAAATTATTATTATACCCGAAGATAAATATTCCAACTAATTGGGGATTCGAATTGTAACAAGGTTTTAATACTTTGTTTAATGAATACACCAGGTTATCGACTGCGTGTAAACCAAGGTTTTACTACTTTGTTAACAATTACACCAATTACCCTTGAATGTAATTTCACCCCTGTTTTGATTATTCTAGTGGCTATTAATCCATTCCCGTGTCCGGTTAAATGAACGATTATTCGTACATATAAATACCCCGCCCATCGTGTCCGATCGAGTGTATATGGTAATTTATAGGGACGCCCAATTGTAAATCTTTATATTAACATTAACAAACTTTCATTTAGTTAAACAAATATAAAGCCCATTAATAGCCCATAGTCTAGTTTCCACAAGTGTCGTTCTTTTGTCCAAACCCCAATTATGGTACAAAGCCCAATTACCCAATTTTAGTAATTAGCCCAACATCATGATTACTTCATTTTAAATAAGCATAATAATAACTTAGCTACGAGACATTAATGTAAAAAGGTTGAACATAACTTACAATGATTAAAAATAGCGTAGCGTTACACGGACAGAATTTCGACTTACACCCTTACAACAATTGCTAACATACCCTTATTATTAGAATTATAATTAAAATTAAAATATAAATTATAAATATAATTATATTTACGTATGAAGAGGGAGAGAAAAAGATGATCAATTTGATCAGAATTCGGTTGGCTTTATAGCCAGAAGTGAAATTTGAGGCTCCGCGACTCGCGGCAAAATGGCCTTAAAACTCCGCGAGTCGCGGAGAGGTATTTACAGCTCACACCCTTGGAGTTTCCTGCTGCCGACGGTTTTTAATATATATATATAATATATATATAATTAATATAATTAATTATATATTATATTATATTTATATATTTAGTTAACTTGTAATTTTTAGTCCGTTGCGTCGAGCGTTAAGAGTTGACTCTAGTCCCGGTTCCGGATTTTCGAACGTCCTCGCGTACAATTTAATATCTTGTACTTTGCGTTTTGAATCTTGTACTTCTGTAATTTCGAGACGTTTCTTATCAATAATTGGAACCTTTTTTATTGTCTTTTGTTCTTTTGAGCTTTTTGGTCGTTTGCGTCTTCAATTCGTCGAATCTGTCTTTTGTCTTCACCTTTTATTATTTAAACGAATATCTCTTGTAAATAGAACAATTGCAACTAAAAGCTTGTCTTTCTTGAGGAATAATGCTATGAAATATATGTTCGTTTTTAGCATTATCAAATATTCCCACACTTGAGCGTTGCTTGTCCTCAAGCAATATCGTCTTGAAATACTAGAATCACTTCTTTATTCTTCACACTTTGTACATCAGTGATTTCTATATGGCGGTATAAACAATGGTAGTAACGATATGGTTTACAGTCCCACATGACTATAAAAATTTAGATCCATTAAGGAATTTGGATCTTTATGAAAACATTTGATCTTTTAAAAATTAAATCTAGTTTTTACCCTAGATAAGTTTTCCGGAATAACCCTTTACCGGTGTTTGCAAAATATTTTTGTGGGTTTGGTGGGTTTCAGATTTGAAAATTTTAGCTCAAAACTTGCGGTTTTGTGTCACCCACTTGCTAACCTTGTATTTGGAAAGCAACACGTCCAGTTTACTTGTTCCGTATATTACCTTTCGGCAAACTACCGTCCGGTTGTAAAGGAAAGCGTTGAACAAGCAACTGTTAAGGCAATGTCCCGTGACATGCTTTTGATTATGGTCTATAACGTGTCGGACGCAATTACTATCCTTGGTAGGAGCAATAGTAAAGCTCACCCTTATAATTTTTCGGTCTGGCACAAGGTCCTGTCTTTGACCATGCTATGCAACCACCGTTCTTACGGTTGACACCCGATTTAGTTCAGGTGACCTAATGAATTCCAGGTGAATTCCTAGGATTTTACGTTCAATGGTAATGAACGCATTGAAAATAGGGTTTTCAGAAAACAAATCGGTTTGTATTTTTGATCAAAATATTTTCTCGTTTAAGCTCGAGTTTAGATATCATCGAATTCCATGAGTTTGTAATTCTCAATCTTTAAGGTCAATCTCTAGGATTGAGTAATATCAGTCTTAAAAGCTGATTTTTAATCTTTAAGGAGATTATCCTTTCTGGGGATCTGATTCATTAGTCTTATCAAGCTAATTTGCACGGTGCCTCCCCATTGTACGAGATAAATCCTTCTCATGGTTAGGATAAATCTGACCACTTGGCGACCCTGTTTTATGCTGAGGTCCGTGGATTTCCAGCTGATTTTAGTGATGACTTTTCTAGATTTTTCGTCAACCTACAGCTGGTCTGGACGACAACTTCATGACCTAAATCAAGAAGCGCGTTTCTTTTTCGGAAGACTTTACTTCCTTTTAATGATGGAATTGATTCATCGTGTAGATCCATCTCTTCTTTTATTTAGTTTAGTTTAGTCCAAAGCAAAAGTATTTTCAGTTATTTGTTACAAATATATGTGGCATATGTTTAAAATAACTTGGTAAATTTTCCCACACTTGGCTTTTTATTTTTCTTTTTATCGTCCTCTATTCCATTTTAAATGAATTTTAACATTTTAGTTTGTTTCTCAATTTATGTCCTTTCCGAGGTAACAATAATTTCGGTGTTAAAACCTAGTTTTATCGTTCATAAATATGTATAAACATGATTTGAATTCATTTAATTGAAAAAAAATTTTTTTTTTTTAAATTTTACTAGAATTGGGTAGTCAGTATATAAGACTAGTGCTGTTCTTTTTTTATCAGAGAGCACTAGATTCTAATACAACTACTGCTTTACTAGTATTTTTAATGGTAACCAAGTGTTTAATATAAAAATTTTAAAATCCGAAAGAATTTAATCCCTTCCCACACTTAAGATCTTGCAATGCCCTCATTTGCAAGAAATCAGTAACAAATTATATTATTGAGGGTGATTTGTGTGAAAATGATTAAATTTTTACCAAAGTTTCCAAATATATTGGCGTTTGTTTGCTGAATGATAAATGGTGCACATCATTTGTTCATCCCGTCTTGTTGTTATTTCACATATATTTTGCATCTTGTCGTCAAAATTAGTTGCTTTTGCTGAACTTAATGCCAGTCTTTGAAAATGCGTTGTTTTACCCTGTTGTGTACATAAGATAAACTGCAAACATATATACATATTTTTGAAGTTTGGTTTATTACCCCACATTCAAAAATTATTAAAATCTATGAATAAAAGTTAGATAATTATAAAAATGATTACAATATTAACAAAAATATTAAATGTATCAATAATTACAAATTACAAAATAATAAAAAAAAAAATAAGTAAACTAAGGATGATATTGGTACCAATAGGGGTTCCACGCATAACCATAAGTGCTATAGAATGCTTCGGCAGGGTCATACGTAGGATATGGTGGCTGCATCTCTATCGACCAAGGAGGGAAGACGGGTTTCGGTGTAGGAATATAGTTTCTACCTATATGTTGGCAATGCGCTATGATCTGGTTCTGATGAACTTGCCAATCTTCAAATGCTCTCTGTCTAGCATTTTCGTATTCCTGAGAAGCTATAAACCTATGCATTTCTTGCATCTCATTCCCCCCTCCTACATTACCTTGTTCCTGGTTTCTCTCTACCTGTGGATGTCTACCATTGTATCGTACTGCGGCGTTATTTCGCCGCTTCAAAACTTTAGCACCATGGTATACATTTAAACCTATAGTGTCGCGGGGTTCCGGCTCTTCTACCAATAATCCCCCCCGACTTATATCCACACCGAGATATTCACCAATCAAAGTAATAAAAATACCACCTCCTATTATGCTATGTGGACGCATCCCTCGAACCATAGCTGATAAATAATAACCCACACAATATGGTATACTTACAGCGCTGTGTGGGTCTCGAATACACATATGGTAAAACAAATCTTGTTCATTTACCTTTTCTTTGTTTTTACCCCTTTGTGTAATCGAATTAGCTAAAAACCTATGTATTACTCTTAATTCGGCTCTATCTATATCCAAATAAGAGTAGTTTCCCCCTTTAAAACGGTGATGGCTTGTCATTTGACTCCACACACCGTGTGTATCAAAATTTTCATCTATTTTCCTACCGTTTAGTATCAATCCTCTACAATCGGCAGACGCTAATTCCTCAGGCGTGTATATACGTAAAGCCTGAGCCATGTCCAGTAAAGACATGTGGCGCATCGAACCGCCTAACAAAAATCTAATAAAAGAACGATCGGTTAAACTAGCTACCCGATCATTCAACTCTATACTACATAACAACTCTTCACACCATACTTTATATACAGGTCTGCGTATGGTGAATAAACATATCCAGTCATTAAAAGAAGAATTACCATACCTCTGTACCAGTAATTCCCTAATTGGCCCGGCCAATTCTACAGCTTCCAAGGGTCCCCATTCTATGACCCTCGGTACCTCAACAACCTTGGAATGAAGAGTATGCAAACCCCGTTGATATTTTGGATAATCTATCCAAAGTCTGTCAAATCGCAGGTTCGGGTGCAACTGTTCCAAGTGCATATCTGAAAAGGTCATGACTGGATGAGGTACATCCTGCTTGTAGTAGTTATCTACCTCCTGTTGTTCCAAGTTCTCAGCAGGAGCATGACGGGCTTGGGATGAAGATTCACCCCTTTCATTCTTCAAAACACATCAAACACAAATTTTGTGCATCCAAATATGCATTAGTGTCAGCAAAATCATCAATCAAAATAATTACAATGACATTATCAATTTACATCAAACTTAAGCTTATTTTCACATTTTTATCAAATCTACACTTTTTCAAATAAGCATATACGAAAATTTTCGCCAAGTTCATAAACATTCAACTCAAATAACATGTCAAAATAATCATTACTAGCAAATAAACAAGTCTCAAATGGCATTATCTTTCAAAAATCAAGTTCATGAATTTTGGACTTGAAAAAGTCCACTTTAATTCTCAAAATCATGTTTAGGCTCAAAGTTTGGATCATTTAACTACCTAGACATGTTACACTACTCAATTTAGCAACAATTCATGACAAAAATCGGCCATAACCTGTTTATATCAAAAAGCCCCAAATTGCTCAAGAACACAAACCCTAGATTATTCAAAATTTGAAGTTTAAGGCTTCTAATCATGTTAAACAGCATCAATCTAGGTTATACAAGCATAATACATAAACAATTTAAGTCTAATTACACTAAAAAGCATCAAAATCAAATTGGGTAAAAATTAGCTCAAGAACACTAAAATTCGAATTAAATGGTGTTTAGGTGTAGAAATTTACCGTTTTTCTTGAGTAGTTCCTAGATATCATCCTTCTCAACATGATTTTAGCAAAAAATTTGGTGATTAACGGTTAAAAATTGAGATTTTTGGAGTGTTTTTGGGTGTATTTTCGGGTTCTTTTTCGAGCTGTATTTGGGTGTTTTTGTGTGGGGGAGGTAAACTGATCGAGCAGCTCTTTTATTTTTTTTCTGGGTTTTGGACCCTCCGCGAGTCGCGGAGGTTTGCACTGCAAACTCCGCGAGTCGCGGAGTTTACTTTTTTTTTTTTTTTTTTTTTTTTTTTTTTTTATAATCTATAACTTATAAAACAATTAAGAAATTAATTTTAAAATTTTGTTTCCCTTGTTATTTAGGACGAGGTCGTTTCGGATCGATGTCCTAGTCCATCCTTCGACAAAATTTTAAAATTTGTCTTTTTGTAGCGATTGTTTTAAAAGCTAAGATTTTTGGGTTTTTTCAATGTTTTTGGCATACTTTAAATCAATAAGATTAAAAATAATGATAATAAAAGTTCTCGTCCCTCCCTCGGATAAAGCAATTTCGGTTCAAAGACCTAGTCTTCAACTTACGACGAATTTTAAAAATCATATTCTTAACTTAATGAGATAAAGTAAATTTTTGTTTTTAAATTCACACAACTTAAATATAAAATTCAAAATTAAAAATTAAAAATTCATACCAAACTCAAAATTTGAAATGCATAAAATTAAAATTTCATATTTTAAAAATAATTAAAAATTCACACCAAACTTAATTTAAAAATTTATAAATTCATATCAAACTTATATTAATTTTTCAAATATTTACAATTTTAAATATATTGTTTTTACAAAGTTTACAATATTAATTTAAGATTTAAATATTAATTTTAAAAACATGGTAAAAATAAAATTAAAAATCTTTTTGTCTTTTTATCCTACTTTAATCAATCAAATATTATCAAAAATATGCGCCCCTCTTTTCGGTAAAGTAATTTCGGTTCCAAGACCTAATTTAACTCATGACGAATTTTTGAAATATTTTGGGTTGATTGATTAAAGATATTTATACCTTAAGAATAAACGTTAAATTTCGCAGTGATGTAATAAATTGTTGAATGATATCAATAATTTCGGTCGCCAAACCTAATTTTATTCAATACCAATTTAATACTTTTTAGCGAACAAATTAGCGTTTATTATCAAAAGGTTAAAAATAAAAATAAAAACTGTACAGACATACCTGTGAAATAGATTTCTTAGTTATATGATCTATTATATTCATAAGATAGTCGGTTTAATTGGTCTTCCATGGCTGCATAGGCGTAACCTCGAGCATTCATTGTCTTTTCTTCTAAACATATGAACGGTCCGTCTCTGCATAAAGTAACAAATTCGGTATTTGAATAGGTTTGATTATTTGAACATTTACCTCCATGTGACCATTTTCCGCATTTGTGACATCGTTCTAGGTGTCGTGCTCTTCTTTTCGCTGCGGATTTTGATTTTCCTTTACCAAATTGTAACTTATTATCTTCGCATCTGGATCCTTTTCTAACTCCGTCCATTCTTTCTCTGATTACTGATACTATTTCACTCGGGAGTATGTCATTATTACGTTTAGTGATCAAAGCGTGTAGCATTAGACCATGGTTTAGTTCACAGGCAGTCTTCATTTTGTAAAAACCTAAAAAAATAAAAATTCAGAATGGGGGGAGAAGACTAGTTCTTTAGGGTCTGCTAGGGAAAGACCATACGTGTTCCATTTTCGAGAACTACACGAAAACAGACAATCTAACTTTAACAGAAATACATATTATCCTTTAAAGACTTGATTCTCCCCACACTTAGTTAGCTGTGGTGTCGAAATTGTGAGTAACTTCGTTGTCGACTTCCATCGGACCCTGTATGTAATGTTTAACTCTGTGACCATTAACTTTAAATTCAATCCCATTTGAATTTATTAATTCTATCGTTCCGTATGGGAAAACTCTTTTGACTATGAATGGTCCAGACCATCTTGATTTCAATTTTCCAGGAAATAGCTTGAATCGTGAATTGAAAAGAAGAACTCTGTCTCCTTCTTTGAATTCTTTTGAACTTCTGATTCTTTTATCATGCCATTTCTTCGTTCTTTCCTTATAGATTAACGAATTTTCGTATGCTTCATGTCTTAATTCTTCTAATTCGTTTAGTTGACTTAATCGTAGACGTCCGGCTTCATGTAAATCAAGATTACATGTCTTCAAAGCCCAAAATGCTTTGTGTTCAATTTCTACTGGAAGATGACATGCTTTTCCATAAACAAGTCTAAAAGGTGTGGTTCCAATTGGAGTTTTGTAGGCTGTTCTAAAAGCCCAGAGTGCATCCTCCAATTTAATGGACCATTCCTTTGGATTTGATCCTACAGTTTTCTCAAGAATACGTTTTAAAGCTCGGTTGGTATTTTCAACTTGTCCACTTGTTTGTGGATGATATGCGGTGGAGATTTTATGAGTTACTCCATATCGTTTAAGAACTTTCTCAAGTTGATTATTACAGAAATGAGTACCCCGATCACTTATTAAAGCTTTCGGTGTTCCAAACCTTGCAAAAAGACGTTTTAAAAAATTGACTACAACTCGTGCATCGTTAGTTGGGAGAGCTTGTGCTTCCGCCCATTTAGATACATAATCAATGGCTACGAGTATATATAGATTATTATGAGATTTTGGAAATGGACCCATAAAGTCAATACCCCAAATGTCAAATACTTCACATACTTGGATGACATTTTGTGGCATTTCATCACGTTGACTTATTTTTCCGGCCCTTTGACATGCATCACAGGATTTGCAAAGAAGGTGTGAGTCTTTGTAAATTGTAGGCCAATAGAATCCAGCTTCATAAACTTTTCTTGCTGTTAGTTGAGGCCCATAATGCCCTCCTGTTGGTCCTGTGTGACAATGGTTTAAAATTTTACTAGCTTCATCTCCAAATACACATCGGCGTATTATTCCATCGGGACAACTTTTAAACAGATGTGGATCTTCCCAGAAATAGTGTTTTATATCACTGAAGAATTTCTTTCGTCTTTGGTACGATAATCCTTTTTCAAGGAATCCACAAACTAAGTAGTTTGCATAGTCTGCAAACCATGGGATTTCTTTATAATCTATCTTCAATAGATATTCATCAGGAAAGTTGTCTTGTATGGCCGATTCATTCAGAACTTCTAATTCGGGATTTTCAAGACGAGAAAGATGATCAGCGGCGAGATTTTCTGCTCCCTTTTTATCTCGGATTTCAATATCAAACTCTTGTAAGAGTAAGATCCAACGGATTAATCTTGGTTTAGCATCTTGTTTTGAAAATAGGTATCTAAGAGCAGAATGGTCGGTATAGACCACCGTTTTTGCTAGAACGAGATATGATCGAAATTTGTCAAAAGCAAAGACAATAGCAAGGAGTTCTTTTTCAGTAGTTGTATAGTTCGTTTGTGCTCCTTGTAATGTCTTACTAGCATAATATATAGGTTGAAATCGTTTTTCAATCCTTTGTCCTAAAACGGCTCCCATTGCAAAATCACTTGCATCGCACATTAGTTCAAATGGTAGATTCCAATTTGGTGTTATCATGATCGGTGCATTAGTGAGTTTTTCTTTAAGAATATTAAAAGATTTGATACATTCATCTGAAAAGATGAATGGTGCATCCTTTTCTAGGAGTTTATTCATAGGAGTGGCAATTTTAGAAAAATCTTTTATGAAACGTCGGTAAAAACCGGCATGCCCTAGAAAACTCCTAACTCCTCTAACATTGGTGGGATGTGGAAGTTTAGCAATTACATCTACTTTAGCTCTATCCACTTCAATTCCTTCTTTTGAAATTTTATGTCCAAGAACGATGCCTTCTTTAACCATAAAATGGCATTTCTCCCAATTAAGTACTAGATTTGATTTTTCGCATCTAATTAGCATTCGTTCCAGATTAACTAGACATGATTTAAATGTATCACCGAAGACTGAAAAGTCATCCATGAATACTTCCATGCATTCTTCTATCATGTCATGAAAAATCGCCATCATACACCTTTGAAAGGTTGCAGGGGCGTTACAAAGTCCAAATGGCATGCGTTTGTAAGCAAAAGTACCATAAGGGCACGTGAATGTGGTTTTCTCTTGGTCCTCGGGTGCTATTGGAATTTGAAAATATCCGGAAAATCCATCTAGAAAACAATAGTAACTATTTCCGGCTAATCTTTCCAACATTTGATCTATGAAAGGTAAGGGAAAGTGATCTTTTCTGGTGGCGTCATTTAATTTTCTATAATCAATACATACACGCCATCCTGTTATAGTCCTAGTAGGAATAAGCTCATTTTTCTCATTTGTGATGACAGTCATGCCACCCTTCTTAGGTACGCATTGAACTGGGCTTACCCATGGACTATCAGAAATTGGATATATCAAACCTGCATCTAGCAGTTTAATAATCTCTTTCTTAACTACATCTTGCATATTAGGATTTAGTCTTCGTTGGCGTTGCACATACGTTTTATGACCTTCTTCCATAAGGATTTTATGTGTGCAATACGAAGGACTTATTCCTTTAATATCATGAATCTTCCATGCAATGGCTGGTTTATGAGCTTTCAACACAGAAATGAGTTGTGATTTCTCATTTTCAGTAAGAGAAGACGATATTATTACAGGTAATTCAGATTCACAATGTAAATAAGCGTATTCCAAATGGTTTGGAAGTGGCTTTAACTCTAATTTCGGAGGTTCTTCTATCGATGATTTATATCGATATCTGTCTTCTTCTTTTAGCATTTGAATTTCTTCTGTTGTTGGTTCATATCCATTAGCTATAAGTGTAGCTAACATTTCAGCTTCATCAATTGGTTCATTACCTTCTCCTAAAGAACATTCTCCTGTTCCTTGTAATTCTGGAAATTCTTCTAATAATTCTGCATGTGCATCTATAGTTTGAATATAATAACATGTATCATCTGCAGATTGTGGTTGTTGCATTGCTCTATCAACTGAAAAGGTAACACTCTCATCCTCTATACTTAGGGTCAGTTTCTTACCGAACACGTCTATCATTGCTTTAGCCGTGTTTAAGAATGGTCTTCCTAATATGAGAGGAACTTGAGAATCTTCTTCCATGTCCAAAACAACAAAATCTACTGGAAATACTAAAGTACCAACTTTAACTAGCATGTTTTCCATTATCCCTCTAGGATATTTTATTGATCGATCGGCTAGTTGTATGCTTATTCTTGTTGGTTTCAATTCTCCAAGGTCTAGTTTAGCGTATAGTGAATACGGCATTAGATTTATACTAGCACCTAAGTCTGCCAATGCTTCTATTGAACTAAGACTACCCAGAAAACATGGAATTGTGAAACTTCCTGGATCAGATAGTTTTTCTGGTATCTTATTCAACAGCACTGCTGAACAATTTGCATTCATAGTAACAGCCGAGAGTTCTTCCATTTTCTTTCTATTCGTGATTAGATCTTTCAAGAATTTAGCATACCTTGGCATTCCTGAAATCACATCAATG
Source organism: Rutidosis leptorrhynchoides (assembly GCF_046630445.1). Classification (NCBI taxonomy): domain Eukaryota; kingdom Viridiplantae; phylum Streptophyta; class Magnoliopsida; order Asterales; family Asteraceae; genus Rutidosis; species Rutidosis leptorrhynchoides. Next base: position 372,179,583 of record NC_092340.1, on the reverse strand, counting down.
AAAGGAAGATTTACATTTATCTGTTTAAACATATCCAAGAATTTGGATTGCTCGGCTTCAAGTTTTTCCTTCTTCATTTTACTCGGATAAGGAAGTGGTGGTTGGTATGGTTTAACATAAGGTTTATCCTTAACTGTGTTATCTTCATTAACCTTTTCAACTACCGGTTCTTTTTCCTTTTCTTTATCAGGTTGTGGTTCTTGTGGAGTAGGAATAGTTTCATCAGAAGTTACAGGTATTTCAGGTGATTTAAGTGTTGTACCACTTCTTGTGGTAATAGCTTTAGCTGTTTCATTCCGGGGGTTAGCATTTGTATCGCTTGGTAGACTTCCCGGTTTTCTTTCACCTATTAACCTTGCTAGGTTACTTACTTCTTGTTCCAGATTTTGAATAGAAGCTTGTTGATTTCTAAATGCTTGAGCATTTTGTTCATTGGTTTGTTTTTGAGATGTGAAAAACTGCGTTTGAGTTTCAACTAGCTTCGTCATCATATCTTCTAAATTCGGCTTTTTATCATCGGTTTGTTGTGGTGGTTTGTTTTGAAAATTCGGTCTTTGCTGATTGTAAGTATTATTGGATACTTGTTGATTGCTAGGACCTTGTTGGTTGTTGTATGGAATATTTCGGTTATAGTTCTGATTTTGATTGTAAATCGGTCTTGGCGGTTGATAATTATTCTGATAATTATTTCCAGGCCTTTGGTTTATGTATGAAATATTCTCTCTTTGTTCCATTGTTAATTCAATGCTGAGACAATCTTTTGTCAAATGTGGTCCTCCACACTGCTCACAACTAATTCGTATAGCATGAATATCTTTAGTCATCTTTTCCATTCGTCTCTCGAAAGCATCTATCTTTGCCGAAATGGAATCTAAGTCATGGCTAGAATCGGCTCTAGCTGCTTTAGATGATCTAATGATGTCTTTTTCTTGGTGCCACTCATGTGAGTGGGAAGCAGTATTATCAATAATTTTGTAAGCATCAGTTTCGGTTTTCTTCATAATAGAACCACCAGCTGCTATATCTATGTCTTTTCTTGTAGTGATGTCGCATCCTTGGTAGAATATTTGTACTATTTGACAGGTGTCTAAACCATGTTGCGGACATCCTCTTAACAACTTTCCATATCTTGTCCACGCCTCATATAGAGTTTCATTTGGCTTCTGTGTGAACGTAACAATTTCTGCTTGAAGTCTTACGGCTTTAGATGCAGGAAAAAATTGTTTAAGAAATTTATCAATTAAAACGTCCCATGTATCAATCGCCCCTTCAGGTAACGATTCCAACCAATCTTTGGCTTCTCCCTTTAAAGTCCAGGGAAATAACATGAGATATATTTGTTCATCCTCCACTTCTCGTATTTTAAATAGTGTGCAGATCCTATTAAAGGTACGTAGATGTTCATTTGGATCTTCCTTCGGCGCACCACTAAATTGGCATTGATTAGTTACCATGTGTAGAATTTGTCCTTTGATTTCATAATCTGGCGCATTAATGTCTGGATGAGTAATTGCGTGACCTTGGCCAGTGCGTTTAGCTCTCATTCGGTCTTCCATACTTAAAGGTTCCAGATTCTCCATAATTGAATTTGTTGAATCGGTATCACTAGATGATTCTGATTTAATAGTTCGTTCCTCAACAATCTCTGTTTGAATGATTGGTGGTTCCGGAGGAAAGTTTAGTGGTTCAGGATCTATGAACCGTTCCTGAATATTTTCTGGATTCTCAATTGTGAGGTTGGGTTCAAAAAATGGATTATCGGTAATTTGAACTGAAGTACTTGGTCGACTGGATGACGATTCTAAAGAAAAATCAACGGCGGTTATATTTGTTAAACGATGTCTTGATCGAGTTACAGGTGGTGAACGTACAAAAGGTGGTGAACGTCTTGCTCGGTGCATTCACTGAATATCCTATTAGTTTTTTAAAAAGGAAAGAAAAATTATAATAAGTTATCCAATCAATAGACTTTTCTGATTTTGCCCACGTTTCGAATAGCCAAAAGATGCAGCAGAGGGGCAGGATTCGTTTGGTCTCAATATAATTGAGGACTGTTTGGCTCCAATAACCCGGTCCACGTACAAATCCAACTATTACTACGAACCAGAAAATTTTGATGTCTATCAATTTAACCACTCAAAATAAGTTTTCGTAATTTTTAGAAATTTAGATAAGAAGTAGAAAAAAATTCTAAGTCCTAAAACTAGAATAGCGAGAAATAAGAAAGAAAAAGATTGCGCGTCGAAAACTGTCGAAAAAGAAAAAAAAATGGTTGAAAAATAAAAGGTGACGGAAAAATAAAAGAAACTTATAAAAACTTAAAAATACTTAACTAATTTAACCTTATTACTACAACTAACTTAAAATTATAATCGCAAATTGAAATTACTAATTGGAATGATAATTGATACATAGTAAAAGGTCTAAAAATATTAAAGCTTACAGGAAAAACTAAATCCCAAATGGAAATAACTTAAAAAGAAATTAAAACTTAAAAAGGCGTCGCAAAATTCTAAAGCACCTAAATCTTAGTCTAAAGAAAAAGCACTTAAGGAATTCTACGGCAAAGCCTAAAAATCTAGGAGTAAAAATAACTATAGCAAAAACTAAGTTTAAAATTAAATATGAGCTAAAAAATACAAATATTACGCTACAACGATTAAAAAGGTACAAAATATAAAAATATACAAAAAGTTGTAAAAAGTACAATTTTTATAAAAATATTATTTTTTATATTATTTATTTAATAAAACTACTAATTTTACAATTTAATAAAACTAATTAAACTAAAATATATAAATAAATAAAAAGTAAAATAAAACTAATAATAATAATAATAATATTTAGGTTTTAATAATAATAATAATTAAAAATACCCGTAATCAATGCTTGATTAGGGTTTTTGTCCGTGTGTCAGAGGGCCTCCGCGAGTCGCGGCAAATAAAGAATAAAATCCCGCGAGTCGCGGGGTTCAGAATTTGAGCTGACAGGTTTCACTTTTACGCGTTTTTCTTTATTTTTTTTTTTTTTTTATTATTATTTTCTGTTTTCTGTTTTTAATTTAAATAAACGATTTTAAAATAAAACTATATTTTTATAAACTAAAATAGAAATAAAGAAACTTATAAAACTTAAATATTCACAAAATCTTAAAAATACTAATATTTTTGTTTTTCTTTTTATATTTTTCGAATTTTTTTTTAAAAACGTATTTTTACAAAAACGAATTTTTAATAAAAGTAACTAAAAATCTTTTTTTTTTTTATTAGCGTTGCGCTTCCGGCTTTTAAGAGTTATTCCCCGGCAGCGGCGCCAAAAAATACTTGATGTCGAACGAGGTGTATATAAAATAGCTTATATTTTACTAGGAAATACTATTAAATACGATACAATTTTACACAAGATATTTATTTATTTATAGAATGGATATACTTAAACCTTGCTACAACACTTATAGGCAGTGTACCTAATCGTACAGTAGTGTAGTTTTTAGTAAGTCCGGTTCGTTCCACAGGGAAATCTTTAAACAAAGCTCAACGCTATATTAGTTTACTTTTATAAAAATACAAATATATATATAAGTGATATTATTATTATAAAGGGGGGTTTTTACCGTTTAATGACCGGTTTGTCGATTTTAAAACTTTAGTCGCAGTTAAAACCTAATGTAAAATATAAAATAAATACAAGACTTTAAATTAAAGCGTAAAGTAAATAACGATAATGAAATTGCGAATAATAAAAATGCGATAAAATTAAATTGCGATAATTAAAATTACGATAATTAAAAGTGCGATTAAATAACAATAAAAATAAATAAAAGTGCGATAATTAGAAGTGCAATTAAATATAAAATAAAGGAAATTAAATATGAAATAAAAGAATTATGCTTATTTAAACTTCCGTAATCATGATGTTTGACGTGTTGATTTTAGTTTTATGCCCATGGGTTAATTGTCCTTTGTCCTGGATTATTCAATATGTCCGTCTGGTTTTTGTCCATAACAGTCCATCAGTCATAAATATAAAGTGCAAGTGTCCTTGTCAAATTATTATTATACCCGAAGATAAATATTCCAACTAATTGGGGATTCGAATTGTAACAAGGTTTTAATACTTTGTTTAATGAATACACCAGGTTATCGACTGCGTGTAAACCAAGGTTTTACTACTTTGTTAACAATTACACCAATTACCCTTGAATGTAATTTCACCCCTGTTTTGATTATTCTAGTGGCTATTAATCCATTCCCGTGTCCGGTTAAATGAACGATTATTCGTACATATAAATACCCCGCCCATCGTGTCCGATCGAGTGTATATGGTAATTTATAGGGACGCCCAATTGTAAATCTTTATATTAACATTAACAAACTTTCATTTAGTTAAACAAATATAAAGCCCATTAATAGCCCATAGTCTAGTTTCCACAAGTGTCGTTCTTTTGTCCAAACCCCAATTATGGTACAAAGCCCAATTACCCAATTTTAGTAATTAGCCCAACATCATGATTACTTCATTTTAAATAAGCATAATAATAACTTAGCTACGAGACATTAATGTAAAAAGGTTGAACATAACTTACAATGATTAAAAATAGCGTAGCGTTACACGGACAGAATTTCGACTTACACCCTTACAACAATTGCTAACATACCCTTATTATTAGAATTATAATTAAAATTAAAATATAAATTATAAATATAATTATATTTACGTATGAAGAGGGAGAGAAAAAGATGATCAATTTGATCAGAATTCGGTTGGCTTTATAGCCAGAAGTGAAATTTGAGGCTCCGCGACTCGCGGCAAAATGGCCTTAAAACTCCGCGAGTCGCGGAGAGGTATTTACAGCTCACACCCTTGGAGTTTCCTGCTGCCGACGGTTTTTAATATATATATATAATATATATATAATTAATATAATTAATTATATATTATATTATATTTATATATTTAGTTAACTTGTAATTTTTAGTCCGTTGCGTCGAGCGTTAAGAGTTGACTCTAGTCCCGGTTCCGGATTTTCGAACGTCCTCGCGTACAATTTAATATCTTGTACTTTGCGTTTTGAATCTTGTACTTCTGTAATTTCGAGACGTTTCTTATCAATAATTGGAACCTTTTTTATTGTCTTTTGTTCTTTTGAGCTTTTTGGTCGTTTGCGTCTTCAATTCGTCGAATCTGTCTTTTGTCTTCACCTTTTATTATTTAAACGAATATCTCTTGTAAATAGAACAATTGCAACTAAAAGCTTGTCTTTCTTGAGGAATAATGCTATGAAATATATGTTCGTTTTTAGCATTATCAAGTATGCGACAGCGGAAGCTCTTAATAATCACCTGAGAATAAACATGCTTAAAACGTCAACAAAAATGTTGGTGAGTTATAGGTTTAACCTATATATATATCAAATCATAATAATAGACCACAAGATTTCATATTTCAATACACATCCCATACATAGAGATAAAAGTCATTCATATGGTGAACACCTGGTAACCGACATTAACAAGATGCATATATAAGAATATCCCCATCATTCCGGGACACCCTTCGGATATGATATAAATTTCGAAGTACTAAAGCATCCGGTACTTTGGATGGGGTTTGTTAGGCCCAATAGATCTATCTTTAGGATTCGCGTCAATTAGGGTGTCTGTTCCCTAATTCTTAGATTACCAGACTTAATAAAAAGGGGCATATTCGATTTCGATAATTCAACCATAGAATGTAGTTTCACGTACTTGTGTCTATTTTATAAATCATTTATAAAACCTGCATGTATTCTCATCCCAAAAATATTAGATTTTAAAAGTGGGACTATAACTCACTTTCACAGATTTTTACTTCGTCGGGAAGTAAGACTTGGACACTGGTTGATTCACGAACCTATAACAATATATACATATATATCAAAGTATGTTCAAAATATATTTACAACACTTTTAATATATTTTGATGTTTTAAGTTTATTAAGTCAGCTGTCCTCGTTAGTAACCTACAACTAGTTGTCCACAGTTAGATGTACAGAAATAAATCGATAAATATTATCTTGAATCAATCCACGACCCAGTGTATACGTATCTCAGTATTGATCACAACTCAAACTATATATATTTTAGAATCAACCTCAACCCTGTATAGCTAACTCCAACATTCACATATAGAGTGTCTATGGTTGTTCCGAAATATATATAGATGTGTCGACATGATAGGTCGAAACATTGTATACGTGTCTATGGTATCTCAAGATTACATAATATACAATACAAGTTGATTAAGTTATGGTTGAAATAGATTTGTTACCAATTTTCACGTAGCTAAAATGAGAAAAATTATCCAATCTTGTTTTACCCATAACTTCTTCATTTTAAATCCTTTTTGAGTGAATCAAATTGCTATGGTTTCATATTGAACTCTATTTTATGAATCTAAACAGAAAAAGTATAGTTTTATAGTCAGAAAAATAAGTTACAAGTCGTTTTTGTAAAGGTAGTCATTTCAGTCGAAAGAACGACGTCTAGATGACCATTTTAGAAAACATACTTCCACTTTGAGTTTAACCATAATTTTTGGATATAGTTTCATGTTCATAATAAAAATCATTTTCTCAGAATAACAACTTTTAAATCAAAGTTTATCATAGTTTTTAATTAACTAACCCAAAACAGCCCGCGGTGTTACTACGACGGCGTAAATCCAGTTTTACGGTGTTTTTCGTGTTTCCAGGTTTTAAATCATTAAGTTAGCATATCATATAGATATAGAACATGTGTTTAGTTGATTTTAAAAGTTAAGTTAGAAGGATTAACTTTTGTTTGCGAACAAGTTTAGAATTAACTAAACTATGTTCTAGTAATTACAAGTTTAAACCTTCGAATAAGATAGCTTTATATGTATGAATCGAATGATGTTATGAACATCATTACTACCTCAAGTTCCTTGGATAAACCTACTGGAAAATAGAAAAATGGATCTAGCTTCAACGGATCCTTGGATGGCTCGAAGTTCTTGAAGCAGAATCATGACACGAAAACAAGTTCAAATAAGATCATCACTTGAAATAAGATTGTTATAGTTATAGAAATTGAACCAAAGTTTGAATATGATTATTACCTTGTATTAGAATGATAACCTACTGTAAGAAACAAAGATTTCTTGAGGTTGGATGATCACCTTACAAGATTGGAAGTGAGCTAGCAAACTTGAAAGTATTCTTGATTTTATGTAACTAGAACTTGTATAATTTATGAAGAACACTTAGAACTTGAAGATAGAACTTGAGAGAGATCAATTAGATGAAGAAAATTGAAGAATGAAAGTGTTTGTAGGTGTTTTTGGTCGTTGGTGTATGGATTAGATATAAAGGATATGTAATTTTGTTTTCATGTAAATAAGTCATGAATGATTACTCATATTTTTGTAATTTTATGAGATATTTCATGCTAGTTGTCAAATGATGGTTCCCACATGTGTTAGGTGACTCACATGGGCTGCTAAGAGCTGATCATTGGAGTGTATATACCAATAGTACATACATCTAAGAGCTGTGTATTGTACGAGTACGAATACGGTTGCATACGAGTAGAATTGTTGATGAAACTGAACGAGGATGTAAATGTAAGCATTTTTGTTAAGTAGAAATATTTTGATAAGTGTATTGAAGTCTTTCAAAAGTGTATAAATACATATTAAAACACTACATGTATATACATTTTAACTGAGTCGTTAAGTCATCGTTAGTCGTTACATGTAAGTGTTGTTTTGAAACCTTTAGGTTAACGATCTTGTTAAATGTTGTTAACCCAATGTTTATAATATCAAATGAGATTTTAAATTATTATATTATCATGATATTATCATGTACGAATATCTCTTAATATGATATATATACATTAAATGTCTTTACAACGATAATCGTTACATATATGTCTCGTTTAAAAATCATTAAGTTAGTAGTCTTGTTTTTACATATGTAGTTCATTGTTAATATACTTAATGATATGTTTACTTATCATAGTATCATGTTAACTATATATATATCCATATATATGTCATCATATAGTTTTTACAAGTTTTAACGTTCGTGAATCACCGGTCAACTTGGGTGGTCAATTGTCTATATGAAACATATTTCAATTAATCAAGTCTTAACAATTTTGATTTCTTAACATGTTGGAAACATTTAATCATGTAAATATCAATCTCAATTAATATATATAAACATGGAAAAGTTCGGGTCACTACATTAACCTTGTAATGATCCTGTTGTTGATGATTCGTACACGATGGTTTTGTACGGGGCATCACAGAGTTTCTAATGGAACGTGATGATTCACAGATCATAACGTCATCATGTGCCATGTTACATAACTCTGTCATTCTGCTTAACTTCTGAACATATCAAGAAAGCATATTCTTGATAGTTCTATCCTCGGTGATTTCGATAAATTTAAAAATCAAATTGTGCTATCACGTTCCTTCCTGTTTAGAACATTATAATCATTCAAAACTCCATACCCACGAATTCTGGACCATTACTTGATGTGCTTAATGGAGAGAAGAGAAAACATAGCATAAAGCTTCGAAGTATAAATGGGGATATAAATCGCCGCACATAGGAGAGAGCATTAACTATGGATGACAATGATTATAGGAGACAGAAGCAGGGACATCGAAATATAAGGGAAGATATAAAACCCAACAACAACGCAGAAATTACAAACCGTAGATATTAATACGAATAGCAATATAAAGACACGGTATAATTAAGAATAGTATCACCCCAAGAAGAAAACAGATTCCTCCGGTGGAAGTTAGAAAAGGAGAATGATTGTTACGATAGTAAGGATAAGGACAAGGATTAGAACGGGATTAAGCATTTTCACAATCTTTTGTATGTATAAACTAAGAAAGAAAGTATAGGAATGGTGAAAATAATGAAACGGAAAAAGTTTAATTTATAATGGAAATATCAGATAGAGTAAGCGAGGCAGATCACCGTATTTAATTATAGATATCTTAATTTTCCTTATTCGCCGAAGAATCAAATCTTTTAGATTTCGAAGATTTTCTTTAAATCCCTTAAATTCCGGAATTCAACCAAGACAACGTCAAAAGTTAAGACGCACCTTATGTTCTAAATTCAACCCTGGTTACGTCAAAAGCTAAGACGAATCTCTATTTCTTCATTTCATTCTTTCGTGATAGCTTCACTCGTACGCTTCGAATAATCGAATTATTTTATCCAGGTTAAACCCTGTGATAAAATTCTATTTATCAACTCATATTTGCCATGAAAACATTTTTATTGTTAGCCATGACAACCTCACTCAAATTTTGGGACGAAATTTCTTTAACGGGTAGGTACTGTGATGACCCGGAAATTTCCGATCAAATTTAAACTTTAATCTTTATATGTTTCTGACACGATAAGAAAAATCTGTAATGTTGAGTCTCGAAAGTTTTGAAATCTATAATCATGTAATCAATTACCCTTTGACTATACTCGACGATTCACGAACAACTATTTGTAAATAGATACATATATATTTAATTATATATATAAATATAATAATAATTTAAAATATTATTTGATCTAATATATGATTTAATTTTAGGAAATAAATATGTAAAATAATTCAATGTAATGAAAACTATTATTATAAGTATATATTTAAAAATGTATATAAATACTATTTATAAATATATAAAATTATATTAAGTAGATTTGTTAAAATTTTATAATATATTTATTTTAGTAATTAAACTTGTTATTTGAAACTGGTTGCATATAGAAAGAGAATATATTAAAAATAATTGATTTAGAACCTAATTAGTAAACGTCAGCGATACTCGGTTGACGTTTATTAGTTTTAATATAGATATAATACATGTTCATGAATGATTAAGATAAAAGTTGGAATGTAAATTGATTACGAAGATTTTAGATTTGTTAAAGATATTTTTACATTTTTAAGTTTAAATATTAGTACTCCGTACCTATAAATTGGAACAGAAAATAAACAATTATCGAATCTTTTTGATCATGTTTCAAACAGTTAATGAGTGAAATAATTAAAAATATTTAATCTAAAAATTTGGGATTTTTAGGAACACTTTTATACGTTAACTGTTTAGCAATGGACACGCCCCGTGTAAACTGTCGGTAGAATCAAATGAAATATAATCACGGGTGTTTTCTTTATTAAAGTTAATATGAATAATCAAATGAAATTACTATTTGTGCTTGACCTTTATTTAACTTTCTATATATATATATACAGTATATACATAATCATATTTAAAGAGATATAAGTATTACTTATGCTTGCACAACCGATCATTCTCAACCTTCTTTCTCCATCTCTCTCTAAATCGTCTATCTTTTTCTCTCTTAAAATCCTGGTTGCCGTTCAAATCACAACCTTTACCACAACACTTTCATCTTCGCCAACCATCATAACCCGTCACCGCTGCAACCACACATCACCATCACCCACTCCTTACAACCATATTCGATCATCTCCTATTCTCTGCCATCACCAACCTCAAACCATAACCCACACTTCTTTCTTTCTTTATGTGAACTAACCCGACAATTCATCACCACCCTCTTTAACCGTTACAACCCTTTTGTTTTGTTGCAAACCCATTACCCACAAACACCAACCTCCATCATCTTGAATCACCATAATCGCCATGCTTATCACCTCTCAAACCATACCACTATCGTGAACTTCCACTCGCCACCGGAACCACCATTACTTCCCTTTTCTCTCTATATATTATTTTTTTCTTTTCGATCTCCCACTACAGTCATGTAAACCACCTTCATGTTAACTGCTATTGCTCACGATTATTGTTTATGAACCAACCATTTATTTTACCTGCAATTCATATTCACACTACATCACTTTCGATCACTCTACCTCTTTCTCTCTCTCTTAATTCTTGTAACTGAAACCCATTTCATTTTCACTTTGATTTCTGTCTCATACGTTGACGTTTACTACCGTGATACACCACCTTAAACACCAATACAAACTGCCATTTTGGTTGAGACTACACCTCGGTAGTGCTGCTGCAGTTGCTACCGTCTGCCTATTTCAAGTTTAAACCAAAAGCCATGCAAACCTTCATCAAATTAATAATTATATTTGATGGAGTTGTGGACCGAAGTACGGGATCCATGTCACTACTTTTGTGTTTTCCTTTACTTGATGGCCGACCATAAATGCCCTACATGGAATTTATTTGTTATTTGTTATCCCTTTTTAGGTGTTGTAGGGCCAAGACTTATTAAACCACTTGCAAGAACAAACTCCATTTTTGTTTATAATTACAAACCAAAAATTCAAATCGTGTTGCTGGGCTGCTGCTATACCATGGACTTGTATTTGGGCCGTATGGTGTGTGTAGATGGACAATCGCTATTACCTTCACTTGGGGCCACAAGAGTTCTTGGGCTTAGTAACTTGCCTTTCTTTTTCCTCCTTATTTGGACTTGATGACGATACGATAACGAGCGGTGATGGTAGAATTAATATTGATAATATCGTGATTATGGGATGGTTATGTGATGAGGAACGATTAATGACGATGATGAAGTTTAGATGTCGATAAAGATGATTAAATGATGACGGTTTCTGTTATCCTGCTTCGAATTCTAAATTCAACATCATGGGACATATTCTATTTTTTTATGATATCGAGCTGTGATTTATATTGGTTGTTTTCTGTTGAGCCAAAACTCATCCCTCACGTTTTTTTTTAAAATATTAGATGATGATGATTAGGATACTTCATAATGATGATGTTGTTAATTTAGAGATGATGAAAGTAAGATTAAGATTATAATTAAGATTATGATTATAATCATGTTAGTGAGATCGTGATGATGTCATGATATGGGTGGTAACGGAGACGAAATAATTATGATAATGGTCATGACGATATCATGGTGAAATGAGGTTAATGATGATGTCAATAAATGATGAAGTTGATATGGGTATGAAAATGATAATCATATGATGAATATGACAATAAATGATACTTGATAAGTGATGATACGTGATGATGAAATGAAAATGATTAGGATAGTATGATGTTAAGATAGAAGAGTGGGTTGGGGAGATTTCGGGTTAGCGGGACGTCGCGGGTTCAAACCCGGACTTGGGCATTTCCTTTAGGACTACTTCTTTGAGGTAGTTATTTATTTATTTACTTATTATTATTCTTATCATTATTATCATTATAGTTAATAAAATAAATGTTAGTATTATTATTAGTAGTAAAATCATTATTTTATAGTAATTATTATTAGTAGTATTATTATCATTATCATTAACATTATTATTATATTTATTATTATTATGATTATTACTTTTATATTAACAATATTATTATTTTAACAAATAAATATTTTTTTTTTAGATACGAGTATACATATTACAACTACCATAACATTACATAAAATTATATATATTAAAATTATTTACGTATACATTTACATATAACAAATTATTGATTTCAAATATAAAATTAAATTATATAAATAGTAACTATTATAAACATATACAAAATTAAATATATAACATATATAGTTTAAGATATAATACATGAATTTAATTGATTACAATTATATGTATTAATATTTATATAAATGATATAGGTTCGTGAATCTGAGGTCAACCTTAGACTTGTTAAATGACGTCATATGTATTTTTACTACAAAATACAGTATGGTGAGTTTCATTTGCCCTTTTTACCCTTTACGTTTTTGGGCTGAGAATACATGCAAATGCTTTATTAACTGTTTTACAATATTTATATGTGTGAGTTTCATTTGATTCCCTTTTACTCTTTACATTTTTGGGACTGAGAATACATGCGCTGTTTTTACAACTGCTTTATTAAATGTTTTTGAAATATATTTTGAACTGCGAATACATGAAATGCTTTTATAAATGTTTGACGAGATAGACACAAGCAAAACATTTCTCGAATGAATTATTATGCAGACAGAAGTTCTGCGGATTATTATTGAATTATGTGGACATGATAATTGCCACCGTTGAATTATGTGGACATGATAGTTGCCACCATTGAATTATGTGGACATGATAATTGCCACCAATTGATATGAATGTTATGTATCGAGAGAATGATTTTATACACATGTTATGTGTATGTTATTTTTGTGCACGAGATATGTGTACGGTTACTAAGATTTATGAAAGATGATTTCGTATACGAGAAAGGTGTACTGTATTTAAAAGATATCGCATGTACATTACAGGTGGGTATAGGATTCGGGCCCATTTGTACCATGCATGATTTAAATCTTGTGGTCTATCAAAATAATGAATTTTATTGTTTTATGATAAACTTATGAACTCACCAACCTTTTGGTTGACACTTTAAAGCATGTTTATTCTCAGGTATGAAAGAAATCTTCCGCTGTGCATTTGCTCATATTACATGGAGTTGTTCATGGCATATAGAGGTCCGTTCATCGCAATGGTACCAGATGTTATTGTATTCGTCCAAGAGGATTTGGACGGGGTATGACACTAGGTAGTCAGGATTATGTGTTTACGGCATTGGGAGTAAACCCTAATCAATGTGTGAATGCTAGTGAGACTCGCGTGCATATCAACTCAATCCCTGAAACTGTAAGGAATGATGGTGAACCGATTGGTGCTGCTGCTTCATATTGTATTGCGTTGCATACAGTGATTTACATAAGGTTAACTTTCGATATTAAGGATCCTGAAGAATATAGAGGATGGTATAGATGTAGAGCTACTCTTATCGTCTGTGTTGAAAGCTACTGATAGGTATAGCAACACATTATACAGGTACTTTATTGGTAATCGTATTACTTGCTAAAAATTATGTTATGAATGTGTGGTGAATGTATGACATTGATATAACGACGATGAATGCAAAAGGTTTCTTCTTTTTCAAATTTGCCACGACTCAAGGGATGCTAGATGTATAGGAAAATGGTCCATGGGTCATTAGAACCGTACCAATAATATTGAGAAAATGGTCACCAATGTATCGTTATCCAAGGAAGACGTGCATTGACAATTGTGCTGGTATCGGTTAAACTCCATGATGTTCCGCTGACAGGTTATACCGAAGATTGTTTAAGTATTATTGCATAAAGAATTGGAAAGCGCATAATATTGGATTCTTACACGAGCACGATGTGTGTTGAGGAATGGGGTCAATCACGCTAGAGCTATGTTATAAGTTTCGACTGAACATTATCTTAAGAAGAGTATACAGGTTGTGCCTCCACGTTTAGATGGTGCTAGTAAATCTACTGACAATATTACTATTGAATATGAGTGGAATCCTTCGCGTTGCTCGGATTGTAAAGTTTTTGGACATTGGGACGCCTAGTGTCCCAAGAATGTCATTACTCTAGAAAACTGTGGAGGTGGATGCAGATGGTTTTAGGAAGAAAGGAAAAGATGATGCAGTTGTGGTATAGAAAAACGGAAACAAAAGTGGGTTTGGTGTTGGTAAACCAAAACAAAAATTGGTTTATCGACCAAAGGTGGTTCAAAATGATAATAAAAGTATGTCAGAAGCAGGAACGATTAAGGATAAACAAGTGAAGGTCCGGAATTTGATCTTCACCTAGTGGATGATCTTAGGGGTGTAGAACCTGATGATAGCTCTCCCAACTTTATGGCAGAGAAAAACGTTCTAAGAAATCGTCCGCGTTTGGGATAACATCGGGTTGTTTGTATTTGGAGTTTTTATTTGTTTGATGTTCTAATTTAGAGGTTGTGGATTGTCTGGTTTGACTAGTCAGGTTTTCTAGCTAGATTTTTAGCTATTTGCGAGGCCTCAAAATACTTTTGTAATCGACGTTCTTCATTGTATCTCTTATTTTTTTTTTTATAATATTTATCTTAAAACGCTCAACATAATTAACACCAAGTAGATACAAATAATGTTATATTTGTAATTTCTATATATACTAATAGACAAAACACTATTTCACTATTCACCAATAGTAACCAAGGGTATTTCCGTCATTTCTCTTCTTTTATTTGTCGCCAACGATAAAAGAAGCAAGTTTCGTAAAAGAACCAACCCTTCAATGTTACCAAAAGATGTCGAAAAAAAATACTTTTTTTTACAAAAAAATCAACTAATTTTTTTTCTCTCTTTTCTTCCTCAACTATAAAAGACAACTTTCATAAAATGAACAAACCTTCAATGCTACCAAAAAATGTCGAAAAACATTTTTTTTTACAAAATAGATCAACTTTAAAAAAAACAATAACGAACGCTAAAAGAAGTAACTTTCACAAAAGGAACAACCCTTCAATATTAGATGTCGAAAAAAAATTCTTTTTTACAAAATAGATTAAGATTTTTTTTTAACTCGCATTCAAAACGGAACTCCCGGCGCGAAGCGAGGGCTACACAAGTAGTTTGTTTCTATAATTTATAATGTTAAGTCACCTAATTGAACATAGTCGAAATTCTAGGGGGGTTATATGTATTTAATTATTTGTCTTGCTACTCAAGATTTCCTCACTATTATTCCCCAAATCAACTTGCGGATTTAAATTTTCAACAAATCAAGATCAATCTTCACCTCGTTAGTTAATCATACTTAAGGATCAACGTAACGTATATTTTTTTTTTGTATGTTAATAATTATTCGTTTAGTTTTTCATTTGTAGTTATCACTAATTCACCGTTATTCAATTTAATTAAAAAAAATTGCTGGTTTGTAATTTAATAATTGATGTAGTTGAAGATGACAATTGAAGCAATGGATGTTCCAAAAACCGGATTCAGTTTCGATTTGTGCAGAAGGAACGATATGCTGACCAAAAAAGGTTTAAAACAACAACCTGGATATCTTAAAACAGGAACTACCATTGTCGGTTTAATCTTCGAGGTGCGTTATATTTTGTTTTTTTGTTTAATTAATTGATTTTTGTGATTTACAGCCTTTAGTATTCAATTTACATTCGGGATATGTGATGTGAGATTATGGTAGTTGGATACTTGGATAATTAGATAATGATCAAGCTGTTTTATTAGTTTAATGATTTAGGATTCAAGACTCTAATAGATTGAAGCTTCATTATGGTGTATGTAATTGATTGAATTAGGATTTAGATAGTATTCGACTGAGTGTTAAAACGTGGTTAAATTAGTATGCGACAACTTTGAAGAATTGAACTGGGAGCCGAGTGGGGTGAAATACATTTCAAATGTTTTCAAGTGTTAACCTCAGTATTGCTAAACTTTGTATTAAATTTAATCAAGTTGCTAGAGCATCATTAACCTGTGGATTACAAATCACTGCCTCTATATCTACTATTTGGTCACAATTTACAACAACATTTAGTTTTCTTGTGCTTAAATCTTTAGTTTGACTTGTGAGTAACTTTATTATATCCTCCGGCTCTCGTCACCATTAATTAATATACATAGTACAGTATTTGCTAAACATATCTTAGTTTTAGATGCTAACAAAGACTTTATTTTTATAACTAACTACAAATTGATTGTGTAGCATGATCCCATAAGGTACTTTTAACATTTATCATATATTTATAATTGGTATATTATTGTTTAGCATCATATTTAGAAATTAATCTTTGGAAAACTGCTAAAAATCTAATATGAAGGAAAGAAAAGTAACGGAAGGGAGGGTTCAAACCTACAACTACCAGTGACCCATTGAGAGCAACTTAACTTTGGGAACGTATACCAACTTATCAACATAATATTTGTGTATTAATATATAACTAATCTAATAACTAATAATAATAGTAGTTTTCATGTTCAGAATGGTGTAATTCTTGGGGCAGATACCAGAGCCACGGAGGGTCCGATTGTGGCTGACAAGAACTGTGAAAAGATTCATTATATGGCTCCCAACATATACTGCTGTGGAGCCGGAACTGCTGCTGATACCGAAGCTGTCACTGGTTCTAATCTATCTACTCATATATATTTTACAAATTATCTCCCTTTGTAAGGGAGACCCATTAAAAAGTTTTAAATGGAGATATTTTTCTTTCTTTAGACAACATCAGCTCGCAACTGAAGCTGCATAGATATCACACTGGTCGCGAATCAAGGGTTGTAACAGCACTTACACTTTTGAAATCCCATCTTTTTCGGTAAGCATAAGTCTAAATGTGATGAATCTCAGTGTTTTATCTTCCATTTTAGAATGCATGATTTTTTTTTTTGGTCACACAGATACCAAGGTCATGTATCTGCTGCTTTGGTTCTTGGCGGAGTCGATGTGACCGGCCCACATCTACATACGGTGGGTTAATTTAATTTTGAGGCATCTGAGAAATCTTACAATGTGCTAATGGTTTGAAATGAATTTTGTATAGATCTATCCTCATGGATCGACCGACACTCTCCCATTTGCCACTATGGGCTCTGGGTCACTTGCTGCCATGGCTATCTTTGAATCAGAGTATCGTGAAGGGCTTACTGTCAGTTTTCTCATCATCATGATTTTTTTAAAAAAATTGCAGACTCCTTTTTTGTGTCCTAAGCACGTGTCTTGTAATTTTAGGAGTATTTATTTTCTATTATATATATTTTTACAGAGGGAAGAAGGAGTGAACTTGGTAACCAAGGCTATATGCTCTGGCATATTTAATGATTTGGGAAGTGGAAGCAATGTAGATGTTTGTGTCATAACGAAGGTATGCTTGTTCTTATTATTAAATATTAACAATGATGATGATCCCTGTTATGGATACCAATATATATGACTTGTTTTTCAGGGAAATAAGGAATATCTGAGGAATCATCTGACTCCAAATCCTCGTACTTACATCAGCTCAAAAGGCTATTCGTTCTCCAAAAAAACTGGTTAGTAATAATTTAATAAAGAATACATGCATATCAGGTTCATGTGTTGTCTTCATTCCATTCCAGTTTATGATTTGATGTTTTAAATGATGTTTACAGAAGTTCTGCTTACTAAGATTACTCCATTGAAGGAGCTGGTTGAAGTTGTTGAAGTCGGAGGAGAAGCCATGCAAGAATAAGCTTGTCCATTTAGGGTTTATTTCCGCAAGTTATATGGTCTTATTGTTTAAAACCAGTTGCTTGAGTTTTCCAACCATGTCCAGACTTTTTTTTATTATTAATGACAATTTAGTGCAACCGTTCGCCATCTTTTATGTTAGCAATTCGAAGAATGACTTTCACATGTACTTGGGTAGTTTAATCTAGTTACACTAATGGAGCCTGCATACAAGTTCTTGAGCAAAATTCAGAACTGGGCGAAATCTATTGTAAGTTGGAATGATTGGTTTTTGAGGCCATTGTAGTTCTTTCTCTAGCAGCTTGTTTCTTTTAATATTGTAATATTTAGTGGTTTAAAAAATATTTGAGTTGAATAACATGTTAAATGCTAAAATTTACTAGTAAATCTCTAATCAAATTCAAAGCTAGCTTATATACTAATGTTTCATTCTAAAAATATCATATATTGTATACTACTCATGTTTCAAATATATTGTCCCAAACAAAAACTTTTCAGTTTTATTATTTGCTACCATGTCAAGAGTTAACAGATTTTGTAACGAAAGTTAGACTGAGAGACCACTCACGCAGCAATTGTAAAATGAAGGGATCACCGTAGCTAAATGATATAAAAACGAGGGACCAACAGACCAAACAACAACAACACTCGAGGGTCAACGTAAAGAGATGAATTTACCCTCACATGCAAGGAACATGTCAAGGGTTAACAGACTTTAAACGGAATTTAGACGGAGGTATGCTGATGCTGATTGCAAATTTTTGAAAATCAAAGGATTCTAAAGGCAAAAAAAACCGAGAGACGTTATTAACAATATAGGGTATAATACAGAGACCAACATAGAAAAAAGTCAAAAACATCAAATATAAATAGGAAGATGTCACAGCCACAACTTATTATCACTTCTCCAAGTTTAGGTACTATTTAATCTTATTTGCTATATACATTAAGAAAAGTTTATTGATCTTAAGATGTGAATTTTAAAATTCATTTCCAAAATCAATCTATATTATTTATATTTTGAGCGCCATTTTTGATTTATGACATCTTAATCAATATGGCTCATACATCTAACAATTTATGACATCTTAATCAATATGGCTCATACATCTTTGTTAGAGGTTGGGAGTTCGATTTCTAGGGCGGCAACAATGCACACAATGATATTGATATTTTCTTGATCTTGAAATCCACCAAAAGCTGCCTTTACTGATAATTTATTAGTTGGCCACCCAATGATATTTGTTAGAGGTTGCGTTGTGGGGGCAGCAGTGGAGGGTGTTTTACTCGTCATGCCCTCAGATTGATCCGGGTTTTTTCTAGTAAAACAGTTTGGGGCGAGTTATGTAACTGCGGAAGATGATCGCATTAGTGGTTTAGTCACTCTGGGTGATCCGAAACTGTTGTAAAAAAAAAATCAATGCACATTCACTATCCATATGACGTGCATATGTTTTTATCTCTCCTTAATATGTACTTGTTTTGAGTTATTCGATTAATTTGATTATGGTTTTACCACAATGAGTCGAAAATTTAGATGTTTAACTTATCACAAACAATTCAAAATATACAAACACGCAGATTGCATTCCGATTATTACTGTTAACCATGTAAACCACCAATGTGCTTACAAAATAATTGCACAAATAAATATACAATCACGTACCAATTAATGTATTATATATGATTTATGATATGATATTAAAAAAAAAAAAAAACAGAGAGTTTAGAAGGTGTCTAGAGTTCGTCACGACTCGATGCAGATGAAAAGGAAGCAAACTCGACTTTATTTCCGCAAGCTCGTCCATGAGGGAAGACCGGGCATTGGATGAACTCTGAAGCCGATGCATCCACACATTGGTAGACTTGGTACAATTGGTGGTTCCCTGAAGGGTCCACATTGCATTCAATAAACGGGGCATATCCAACTGCCTTTGTTATTTCATCTTTTATTTGGCTTAGTGTGTAATATTTCCCATCAACCGCTTTAATCCCTGCATTCAAATCGAATACATTATATTCACATGTTTCTTTTAATTCACAATTTACAATTTATATGGAGTAATTTGTTACGGTAATAATTTTAAGTTGTTTCTATCACGTTTAATTAGTATCACGGATAACTATTTTTTTTTTTTATGATTTATCAATTAATATACGGAGTAATAAGTGTATATCATCATATATTCATATCTTGTTAGTCTGTTTTTTTTTTTTTTTACTCTGTGGTATACTTTAGGTATTTATTTTGTTCAACAACTGATTTACAAGTATTGCTCAATCCGCAGGGCATAAAGGTATGCCAAATTTACATTACATATATGATTGTACTTTGAGCATAAATGATCATACCTGCACTCTCGAGTGCTTGGAGGAGGTTAGCCTTTTTCTTAAGTGCAAGTGCAGACTCAAAATAACCACGCTCGTCAAAAACAGATTCTGCACAAGTGCCATGTTTTTCCCATTCATGACGCCAAAACTTTAAGCCGTCGCCACTTGGGCATGCAAGTGTAGGCCAATGTTCCTCTAACTCACTTTCAAGATTTGAAACCTATACATATAGACATATAACAAGTGTCACATTTTTTTCTCCTTAATTAATGGCGATTTATATGAAATGTACCACTCGGATAAAGCACCTTTGATTCATCAAAAGGATTGGAGGAATCACAGTTGGATGGATAGGTTCCATCATCATAATTAGGCCAAAGCCCGTGAATGCTAAAATCTTCTGCTGGCTTGCCGGTTTTTGGGTAGCAACAACCTCGCCTTGAATCACAGTAGGACGCCGGCCACTGCAAATCGTTATGTGTACGACTTTAATTAAACTATATATCGTATTATGTCAACTAGATCATGTAATAAGTACTCATAACATTGCTTTTTATGCACGAGAGTCTAATTACATTTAACATGATAAACCATATTGCTAAACATGTGTCATTTGTCAAACGTGTTTAACATTATGATGCTTGATTGGAATTAATCAGTTAATAATGATAAAATAAAAATAAGGTAAAGTTTGTGCAGTAAATTAAAACAAACCTGTTGAACAAAGTAAAAGAAATCAAAGTCTTTAGCGACGCTTAGAATTGCAAAACATTGTATGACCAAATATATAATCGCAAATGTCCTCCCATTCCACTTCAATATATCTCTATGCATCTTGTATTAAGTTTAGTTGGAAAAAAAGAAAATGTAGATCGATGTACGAAACAAGATGTTTTTCAATGAAGTTTTACAGAAGAATGTGTCGTGTATAAGTATAAATTTATAGGAATAGGATTATAGGAATGTTATTATTAGTGAATATGTTATAACACAAAATAGAATAGAATATGCGTTGCAGTTATACTCTTATCCTAACCTTGCTTGTTGATATTGAACATTGCTTTAAGTTTATGTATGTGTATATACATAATACATGTGAATTCCCAACAAGTGTTAAATTTACGTCTAAGTCACATTAATTCTTAATTATATTCAGAAATACAGGTTGCCTAACTATTAGTTTATCATTATTGTTTAGTTGACTATTATATATATATATATATATATATATATATATATATATATATATATATATATATATATATATATATATATATATATATATATATATATATATATATATATATATATATATTGTTCTATTATTATCGTCAGAAATAGCAATAATTCATTAATTATTAAACATGTTATAGCTTTGAAATAACACTAAACCTTTGATTCTATATCTTTGATTATACAAACTGTTAATTATATTGATCGAATATCTGGAAAGGGAATATCCCTTAGTACATAATGAATAAGTCTTGATAATATTTGTATCATAAGTAGCACTACATAATTTAACTAGAGAAACATGGTATGATCGTGGTATAAACATCAACACAACCATCTCTACAAATTAGCAGCATCATCATCATCATCATCCAAAGAACTGAACTTTTGAACAACATATACCAATAATAATATCTTTACCGTATCGAACAATTACCACTGTAGATGTAAAGGAGACGAAAGTTACGAACGTTTCTAAGGACCTTTAATATAGATTTTTTTTTTTTTTTACAAAAACATATAAATTAGAATAGAAATGAGAACTTGTGGTGAAAAGCTCACACTTTAGATATAGATGTTATTGCCATTTAAAATTCATGTTAAAAAGTACCACTAATACATCTTTTAGATTCCACTTGTCTAAGATAAAAGAATGACACGCACCAAACAAGTGAAAAAGCCCATAAAAGGTCCCTGTTTCTTTAACAATAAGTAATCAATCAATGCCATAAAGAGCAAATGGCAAGCATCCTTGTACCTTTATAATTCTCCTTCATAGGAATAGGATATTGAGCTTGCGTACACTTAACTACAACAACAGTTACTAATCACATGAAATTAGGCAACATATCAATACAAATAATTCATAAATATGGATTCACCGAAAGTCGAAAGTCACGTGATATACAAGCTAACCTTTCTAACAACGATAATCAGATATCGTTGAAGGTGAATGTTCATTTTCATGTGAATAAGTAGTGGCGTGGCATTACACGAATAAGCATTTATCAATCTTGCTACTGTACTTTAAAGAAGACAGTAGTTATATACAAAATTCAGTTAAACTGATAGATATATAACAACACATATTGATCCATTCAGTTGTCAAACCATTGTTAATTTTTACCATCTAACTTGAATGGAATATAGAATATAAATTCTGACGCTCATCATCTAATATGCTAACCAGTAAAAGCTAGTAAACGTGGTCATGGTTTAGGAGGTGTGTATGAATCACCACAGTCGATTGGGGTATGCATAAGTGGGTTCCACCTATCGAATATTATTCTTCCGCCTCTACCAATCCTACCACGAGGATTATATGAGCGTGATGATGATGATGTGGCGTTCGATACAGAAGTAGCCCCTTGTGGTGGTACAATACCTGCAGCCGCCAGCTTTACCGGATCCAGAGGCTTTGTAAACAGTAATATCGGCTCATGTGGATCCTGCAGACATACGAAACATTTATGTAAAATTTAATTGTATTTCTTCGTAACTTGGTGTTACAAAATTTTAATGATAACTCAAAATGATTTATATTATAAAGTGTATGCAATGCAATAATATACACTCCAACATGTGTTCAACCCATTTCCCGTTTTTGAGCTGACTGGATTGAGATGAAAAGGATAGATTAGGAAGCGGCTCACATAAGTAAACGGGTCACAATTGCAACATATACCAGTAGCAATGAGAGTGAAATTAGATTTATGTAGCAATATAAAAATATACCATTTTATGGAGCCAGGAGGAGGAATATGGGACAGAAGGACGTCGAAACTCTCGCTTCACGGCTCCGGCAGAAGGCATAACGTATCTGGGGTCCATCAAAGAATGATTCCGTACAGTATAAGAATGAGGATGATGACCAAAACGACTGTGTTTTCGGAAATCATCTGACTCAACAAATTCATCCTCACTCGAACCGAGCTTCGATAGAAAAGATGGCAGTCCAGGTAGTGCTAAACTATCTTCAAGAAGCTCTGCGTCATTCTGAAAATTGAAATACAGCCCAATTTGTAAGTAAAGGGGTTGAAGTAGCCACCTTTATAAATAAGTAATGATTTACCTTGTACTTCATTTGGATCCTTTGAAGGGTGACTTCACTGTCAATGACATCTCTCTTTTTCTCTTCTCTCTATACCAAAATATAATAATATTATATACTCGAAGGTATTATTAGCTGAAAAACAATCACAAACCAAACGTAGAAGTTTAGGGACAGATTAACAATGATACCTTAATTATAGCCTCGAGTAAGTTCTTTGCTTGCTCAAGGTTGCGTCTGACCTGTAGAATGAAATACAGATATAAAACATAACATAAACATAGACCAAACGTACGACAGTGCAAATGTAGAGGTATGCATATAGCAGAATACAGTGTAGCTTGTTTTCTTGAAAATCCAGTATATCATATTAGTATGACATAACTTTTGGGTCGATTCATGTTATAGTTGATCTCTCTACCTGGTCAAACAGGTGGGGTGAAATATCACGTGGTACCGAAAATTACACAAAAATGTAATTCGATGCATTTAAGCTGCATAATCATTTTATTCAAATATATTGTATTACTATGATGATATCTTTTGTAATCATATCATATTTGACACGCTAAGTTTTTGTTAAGAAACAAATATTGGTTTTGTAACAAATGTTTCAAGCCAACCAACCCGACCTGTTTCTGGCCACACACAAGAATGGCCCATTTTCACCCATTACCCAACCCGCCCAGCTTCCTACATAGTTAAACAAATGCAGAGTATTCACAGTAAATTATGAAAAGAAATGACAATGGATAGCATTGGTGGCACTACTTACTTGTCGCAGCTTTTCAAATGACTGCACATTATTTTCCCGTCTTTGCATCTGAGCATATAATAAAGTCAGAAAGTACACACGTTATTACTTATTAAAGTAGAAGACCATTAAAAAATATTGAAACCAAGAATGAGTGGATCAGAAACTTACTCTTCTTGTATTAAGTCGGTGAGCTTTTTCCCTTGGTCTAAACACATTGTATGGATTGGTATCGTTAACTGGTGGTGGAGGCTGTAACCGAAATTAATAACAACTAGATTAGATTAATACATTTAATTATTTAACAATCAGACTTCTAAGTTATTAGTTTTGAGTCTCCCATCTTATACCAGGTGCAAGAAATATGATCATCTAACTTTTTTAGGGTAGGATAAAACTCTCTTTAACACTTTCTTATAACCTGATTGTACAGTACTCTATTACCATTTCGCAAAGATGTCCTGTTTAGTCATTTTATACATTTGTTCACAACATGGATCAGAATTTGTGGGGCATTCAAAATCTGCTCATTGGATTATTACAGCTTAAAACAGCAGAAGCAACATCAAAACACTATCTTTCTATATCCCATTCTATTATCTGACTCTTTTTCTAATATATTACATAATAACTTTCAAAACAAACATCATAACATCCAAACACCCCATCACTGGGTATTCAAGATGCTAAAAAATGTTGCCTTTGTTCAGTATGTAATCTATTGAAGCAAATAACCTTGGTCGAAATAAATGCAACTGAAACGAAAACCATTCTCTAACCACAAGCAAATACTAACCTGTAAACGCCGCAAAACAGGTTTTTGCCATCTTTCCCGCTGGCAAAAAGGATAAAAAGAGAAAGGTCAAGAGTACACAATACTAAATTTATTATGTTGACTGAAATTCAAGATAATTTTCACCACAAAATTAATGATGATTTAAAGCCAGTATACGTTGACCACAATAACAGTATCACATTCCAAAACCATTATAACCTAAAAAGGGAGTACATTGCACTAAAAAAAGTGTAGTAATAACCACTATTTAACAAACTTTAGTGAATAAACATACCATCCAAATTTCGTCACATATAACATTACACTTATACCCTTTTTGTTGGTTATCTTTTACTATTTTTTGGCAGTACAAAGTTGCTTACCTTTTCTTTCCAGTAATTGTAAATGGATTGGAAAACTCCATATTTAATGTTCAGTGCTTGAAGGGCCTGTCAAATAGATAAACAAGATGTCAATGACCAATATTTCCCTGCTATTGGATTACTTCTAGCATAGTTATAAACTTATAATTGTGTGTGTCGATAAATGCATAATACCTCAACAGCAGCATCAAATGTCAAAAGTACAGGTATAGGTGCACCAAGTGTAGGAGTTATGACTCCTGCTCTCTCTCGAGCTTTATGATCTAATACCTCCAACTTGTAGACAATAGTCTCAAATCTGCCACGTTCATCAAATCAGTGTGCAGTATCAATTTAGAGTACGTGACTTTACAAGTGGAGTACTTGATAAGACATTAAGACTAAGGTATTGATTGAATAATTGAAATATCATGTGACGTCAAAGAAAATTTTGTGCTTCATACAATCTAAAAAAAATCTGAGAAATCTTATTAAAAAGCCATACATATGCCAGTGCAACTAGAGAAGAGAGGGTTATTATGTTTGACTGAAATCACAACAACAACAACAACAAACTTTAGTTATGATTTCCATGTTCAAGCATAATATATGTTATTAACATTTTTTTTTTTTACCAATTATCATGCCAAAGACTTTTAGCTGATTAAACACCATATGTATGAATAAACCAACAAAAAAAAAGTATCAGTATTACATACAAAAGAATATGAACATAAAATAAACAAAGGGAGCCTTATAATCCCATATAAAACATTACAATGACCACAAAAAGAAGCAAAAAGAAAGACATTCAGATCATTATCATATATATGAATGCATTATTGCATGGCAATCATATTGGAAAGGAAAATAAGATAAGAAACAGGTATAGAATTTTAAGGTGAAATACAACATTGGAACTTACTTTTCATCTGAAAGAATATTTCTTTCCCTGTTAAACTCTTGAAGCCAATCTTCATCCTCGTTGTCAAGATCATACTCTACAAACTCTCCAATCTCAGCCCGCACTGCAGTTTTTACAATACTATCAATACAAAAACATCAACCGAGTAATAAAATATTAACGGTTCCAAGTAATCCACACACCTCCCCTTGCACGTAGATAAGATGGTGGTTGATTGAATGTAGGAGAGTAATCTCGTTCATATGTATTCACAGTAAGGTATTCAGGAATAGGTATTTCAGAAGCTGTTTTTTTACTAGCAACTTGCTGTACCTATAATCAGATAACAAACAGCCTCTCAATATTAGCCCAACACCTTTTAACCACCCTTCATAAAACGACGTGTATACTCGTAAGTTTGTAAGCTGAACCTGTGTATCATTATCAGCTTCTGCAACAAGACGAAGCAAATGTGTACGGGTAGAAGTTGGCG
Organism: Rutidosis leptorrhynchoides; assembly: GCF_046630445.1. Taxonomy (NCBI): domain Eukaryota; kingdom Viridiplantae; phylum Streptophyta; class Magnoliopsida; order Asterales; family Asteraceae; genus Rutidosis; species Rutidosis leptorrhynchoides. The sequence continues at coordinate 372,152,611 of NC_092340.1, read as the reverse complement.
TATCATCATCTTCAAAATCTTTAATAGATTTCAAAATCGGTAACTTCTTGTGAATGTCTAGGGGGCGTGGCCTAAACGACGGTCTACTCATATCAGCAATTATGTGCTCTCATTTCACTACAAACAACAATGTGTTATCACACGTTACTCGCCATTAACACACAAAATAACACACCAATGTTTTGCATTGCATAACTATATAAGCAAAATTTGGTGTACGAATGGAATTTGAAATGTGCATACGTTAGACAAACCCTAATTTCCATTACACAATGTTTCTACCGACTAAAATAGATTATTCATGAAATTGAGCTAGTAAAACACAACGAAAACATTCTAATTTTGAGAAATTAACGGATATTAGATTAGGGTTTAAATTAGCCCTAATTTTTTTTATGAGTGCAGCGACTCAGTTTTGCCCTATCGTAAGAGAGCACAGGAGATTACAATAGCGTACCTCTAATCAATGATTGTTAAGAGCGTACCGCAAGAAGGCTACGCAGATGGTGACGATGAGTAGTCGATAAAGACAAACAGGGAGGGAGAAATTTGCTGAAATCGATTTCAGAAATGAAGAGAAAATGGGGCTAGGGCTGTGAATGTGCAAAGCACGTGCTTAGATTTAACAATCTTTTGATTTTACAAATCTAACAAAGGGAAGTGTAAACTTTGTTACTGTTGTTATGATACTAAAAGTAAAAAAACATGGGGATGACAATTTAATAATTTATACGCATGCATATGAATAGAACTTTGCATATTAAAATTTGTAATATAAATACATCATCTGTGTTAGCTTTGTAAGACACAATGATATAGAAAATTTTATTCTTCTCTCTTTTATCTCTGCTCATATATATTTATAAGAAGGCTTATTGCTAAGATCAGCCATAAAGGTAGTTATAAGCCTACTGAATTTTAACACGTTATCAGCACGAAGTGCTCCGTATAATCAAGGTTTATCTAAGCAAGCACAAGTCACTAATCAAGGTAGAAAATTCTTTAACGATATCTTCTATTATTTATTATCATCATAACTAACATTTATATTTATGTTATTTAAGTTATATATGGTCGGTTATACCGCCTGAATTATATTTCTGTAATCTAACTATTATTAACTTCACTAACATTTATATTTATGTTATATATGGTCGGTTATACCGCCTGAATTATATTTCTGTAATCTAACTATTATTAACTTCACTAACATTTATATTTATGTTATATATGGTCGGTTATACCGCTTGAATTATATTTCTGTAATCTAACTATTATTAACTTCACTAACATTTATATTTATGTTATATATGGTCGGTTATACCGCCTGAATTATATTTCTGTAATCTAACTCTTATTAACTTCACTAACATTTATATTTATGTTATCTAACATTTATGATTACTTATGTAATTAATCATTATTTATTTCATGCATACTAACGTTTATTCTTAAATTTATTATTTATGCATAATATGTTTATTCTCTTAATCTTCGTATTTATACTAAATGTATTTATACTAATTGTATTTTATAGTAATCATATTTATACTAATAAAATTCTTTTATTAAAATTATTATTAATATAAGGAGTACATAACAGTCGTTAACGCCAACTGACGACGTTAAAACGACTATATTTTTCAAATATAAAATAAACAACTCCGTTTTTCACATTTTCACAAATCAATCTTCATTTTCTCATATTACCACTCTCAAAAAAGTTTTGTAAAGATGATTCACACAAGGATGATTTTTCCTATTGTATTGGTCATATTAACTATCATCATTGTTGCTAATATACCACCGGGTGAACCTGTATTCTATCCTGCCCTTGTGGTTTTATTATTTGTAATCATACCATTATTCTGTTGTTTGCTACTTATGAATTTAAAATGATTCTAATTTTATGTTGTTAGAAATTGATTATGATTATAATTTATGTTGTTCATCTTTCTGAAAATAGAAAATGTCAAACTTATCAAAACTTGAGTTTGATGCCCTAGACGTATCGGGAACAAACTACACATCATGGGTCATGGATGTAGAAATAAATCTTGGATCATTGGGTATTCTAGAAACTTTAAAAGAAAACAATACTTGTTATGATCAAGATAAATTAAAATCAATTGCTTTTATTCGCAAACATATTGATATCACCTTAAAAAATATGTATCTCACTATCAAAGATCCACATGTTTTATGGGAAAGTATCAAGAGTAGATTCGATAATCAAAAGGAAATATTACTCCCAGCTGCGAGGGAAGAATGGAGAAATCTAAGGTTCCAAGATTTTAAAAAGGTAAGTGAATACAGCTCGACCATGTTCAAGATCCGTTCAAAGCTACAATTCTGTGATTAAGAAATAAGTGATGCTGATATGATGGAGAAAACTTTCTCCACAATGCATTCTGCAAACATAACTATACAAGAAAATTTAATATTGCAGAATTACAAAACTTTTTTCAAACTTCAAACTTATCTCTTAGTTGCAGAAGTGAATAAATAATTACTGATGAAGAATCAAGAATCTCGTCCTACGGGTGCGCTAGCATTTCCTGAAGCTAATGCTATTAACAATAATAATAATAATAGAAAAAGAAATGCACCTGGACGTGGACGTGGGCGAGGTCGTGGTCATATTAGCCAAAACCATCATCATGGAAATTACCATAACAATAATAAAAATCATAACTATGTTCGAAATCACCCTTATGGTAATGGTCGTGGTGGTGGTCGTGGTCGTAATGGTTACGGTGGTCGTGGTCGTGGACAAAGAAATAATAATCCACAAAATTATAAATTTCAGCTACCATACAATCCCACAAATCATAATGTTGAAGGAAGCTCTTCAAAGAATATTGAAGATTCTTGTTATCGATGTGGTAAAATTAGACACTGGTCTAAGAACTGTCGAACAAATCAATATTCTGTTAATCAATATCAAGAATCCCTAAAGGAAAAAGGAAAAGAGGCAAACCTTGTCGATGACCTTGATACAAAAATTACTAAGCCAACAAGTGACTACTTTAATGAATAAATTTTCTATTATATGTCCATATCAAATAAATGGATGTAGATTTACGATCTATACCATATCTACTTTACTATATGTTTCCTTATTTTGTACTTTCGTTTATAACATATTTTGAATGTAATATATTGATGAATTATGTACTCATTATTTGTTTATCATATTTTGAAGTTCATGATGTACACTACTGGAGTGCAAAATCAGTCAAACGGTGGGGATCTTTGTATTGCAGACAGTGGTACCACACACACTATACTCAAATCTAAAAAATATTTCACTGATTTTAAAGCAACAGAAGGAACGGTACATACTAGACCAGGTCCTGCAGATTTAATAAAAGAAATGAGAAAGGCAAAATTCATGTTACCAAATGGTACACATTTTCTGATAAAAAAATGCCTTATTTTCTCCCATGTCAAAGAGAAATTTGTTAAGCTTCTCTGACATATACCAAAATGGATATGATTATCAGTCAGTGACTACAGAAAATGATAAATACTTAAGTATCACTGACAAGAAGCATGTGATTGAAAAACTACCAAGACTTAGTTCTGGTTTACATTATACATATATAAATGTACCAGAAACACACATGGTAGTTAATGAAAAGGCATGTGATCCTATAATGATCAATATGTGGCATGAAAGATTAGGCCACCCAGGATCAACAATGATGAAAAAAATAATTCAAAATACACATGGACATCCATTGACGGATCAAAAGATCCCTTATGATGCACTTATCCCATGTACATCATGCTCACTTGGAAAATTGATAATAAGACCATCACCTCTTAAGGTTGAAAAAGAATCACCATTGTTTCTTGAAAGAATTCAAGGTGATATATGTGGACCAATTCATCCACCATGTGGACCATTTAGATATTTCATGGTCCTAATAGACACATCTAGTAGATGGTCTCATGTGTGTCTATTATCAAGTCGAAACATGGCATTTGCAAAATTTCTTGCTCAAGTTATTAAATTGAGAACACATTTCCCTGATTATACTATTAAAAGGGTGAGATTGGATAATGCTGGTGAGTTTACATCTCAAGCATTTAATGATTTTTGCATGTCTATTGGAATTGTTGTTGAACATCCTGTTGCCCATGTGCATACACAAAATGATTTAGCCGAATCACTAATCAAACGATTGCAATTAATAGCTAGACCATTGATAAAGAGAACAAAACTCCCAGTATCTGTATGGGGTTATGCAATTTTACATGCTGCATCATTAATTCGCATTAGACCAAGTACAAGTCATACATATTTTCCCTTGCAACTTGCTTTTGGCCACCAGCCAAATATTTCCCACCTTAGAATATTTGGTTGTGCGGTTTATGTTCCTATCGCACCACCACAACGCACTAAAATGGGTCCTCAAAGAAGGATGGGAATATATGTTGGATATGAAACATCTTCAATCATAAGATATATTGAACCCATGACGGGTAATGTTTTTACAGCACGTTTTGCTGATTGTCACTTTAATAAAACATTGTTCCCTAGATTAGGGGGAGAAATAAAAAATAAAGAAAATGATGTTTCATGGTGTGAACCTCAATTAATGTATCTTGATCATCGCACAAAAGAATGCGAGACCGAAGTTCAAAAAATAATGCATATGCAAGAACTTAAGAATAAATTGCCTGATGCATTTACAGATACAAAAAGAGTGACTAAATCATATATACCAGCAGCAAATGTTTCAGCTCGAATTGAAATTCCAAAAGCTGGCAACAATGTCACTCTTAAGTCTTTGCCACGCCAGAAACATGGAAGACCAATTGGTTCCAAAGATAAAAATCCTCGAAAAAGAAAATCAGCTGATAATGAGGTAAAAGAAAGTGTTCAAGAAGAACCACAAATCAATACTCCTTCTGCAGAGGAGATTGATGATGTCAATACGAAATTTTCAATTAATTATGCACATTCAAAAATATTATGGAACCGAAATGAAATGAAAAATCTTGATGAGATTTTTTTCATATAATGTTGCATATGACATCATGAATGATAATGATGATCCAGAACCAAAATCTGTCATGGAATTTCAAAATAGACATGATTGGGATCATTGGAAAGGAGCAATACGAGCTGAATTTGAATCGCTCAATAAAAGAAAAGTTTTCAGATCTATCGTTATCACACCTAAAGATGTGAAACCAGTGGGATATAGATGGGTTTTTGTGCGAAAAAGAAATGAAAAAAATGAAGTTACAAGGTATAAAGCTAGAGTTGTAGCTCAAGGTTTTTCTCAAAGACCGGGAATTGATTATGATGAAACTTATTCCCCTGTTATGGATGCAATTACTTTTAGATACTTAATCAGCCTGGCAGTTTCTAAAAATTTAGAAATGCATCTCATGGATGTTGTGACTGCTTATCTATATGGATCACTCGATAGTGATATATATATGAAGATACCTGAAGGATTTAAGGTATCAGAAGCAACCAATGCAAAACCCAAAGAAATGTACTCAATCAAGTTACAAAGGTCTTTATATGGGTTGAAACAATCGGGGTCGCATGTGGTATAAATGATTAAGTGATTACTTGATAAGCAAAGGGTATATCAATAATCTTATTTGTCCATGTGTATTCATTAAGAAAACAACATCTGGATATGTGATCATAGCCGTTTATGTTGATGATCTTAACATCATAGGTACAAATAAAGAGATCCATGAAGCCATTCAACTTCTAAAGAAAGAATTTGAAATGAAAGATCTCGAAAAAATCAAGTATTGCCTTGGTTTGCAGATTGAGCATATGCCTAATGGTTTACTTGTACATCAAACAACTTATACGGAAAAGATTTTAAAAGGTTTCAATATGGACAAGGCAAAACCATTAAGTACTCATATGGTTGTTAGATCACTTAATGTTGACACTGATCCATTTCGTCCCTGTGAAGATCATGAAGATATCCCGGGACCAGAAGTACCATATCTTAGTGCAATTGGAGCTCTTATGTATCTTACAAATTGTACAAGACCTGACATTTCTTTTGCAGTTAATTTGTTAACAAGGTTCAGCTCAGCTCCTACCAAAAGACACTGGAATGGGATCAAACACATATTTCGATACCTTCGAGGAACTACTGATTTAGGATTATTTTATTCTAACGAATCAAAACAAGATTTAGTTGGTTATGCAGATGCAGGTTATTTATCTGATCCACATAAAGCTAAATCTTAAAATGGATATGTATTCCTAAATGGGGATACTGCAATATCATGGCGTTTTCAAAAACAAACACTTGTTGCAACATCATCAAATCATGTCGAAGTGATTGCATTACATGAAGCTACTCGGAATATTTTTGGTTGAGATCAATGACACAATTCATTACTGATTCTTGTGGACTAGAACGCGATAAAAAATTCAACAACTATCTATGAAGATAATGCAGCTTGTATAACACAGATGAAAGAAGGGTATATCAAAAGTGACCGAACAAAACACATACCTCATAAATTCTTCTCATACACTCAAGATCTCATTAAGGACGACCAGATTGAAATGAGATATGTTCAATCCAGCAAAAACTCTGCTGATCTTTTCACCAAAGCACTCCCAACTGCTATTTTCAGAAAACACGTTCACAATATTGGCATGAGGCATGTTCAAAAGATGTAACAGATCAGTGATGTCTACTTGAGGGGGAGTCAATTCTATGCTGCACTCTTTTTCCCTTAGCTAAAGTTTTTTCCCACTGGGTTTTCTTTAGCAAGGTTTTTAACGAGGCAGTACTAGTTGATCTCTAATAAATTGCCATCCAAGGGGGAGTTTTATGATACTAAAAGTTAAAAAACATGTGGATGACAATTTAATAATTCATACGCATGCATTTGAATAGAACTTTGCATAGTAAAATTTGTAATATAAATACATCATCTGTGTTAGCCTTGTAAGACACAATGATATAGAAAATTTTATTCTTCTCTCTTTTATCTCTGCTCATATATATTTATAAGAAGGCTTGTTGCTAAGATCAGCCATGAAGGTAGTTATAAGCCTACTGAATTATAACAGCTACTAGATTATAACTAGTTTTCAAACACGGGTTCAGTTTTCAATGTATTTTATTGTGTTTATTTTGTAAAATTATTTCATGGCTAACGATCATGTCGATGAAGCGCAACTCGAGTCGAACTAAAAGTTATAACCCGTCAAAAATTTAAATGTTATTTTAAATTAACAATATATGTGCAATTATTGACTTTTAAAAATTTAACTCAATTAAGTCGTTATTTTATATTAACACTTCATATGATTTAAGAGTAGAAGATTTACTGAGATATATCCAAAAAATCACTAAATAATTAAAAAATAATAATAAGACTCATATGTGTTTGTTGTTAATAGATGAAAATAGTTACGGAGCCTGCGAGTGAAAAATCAACGTGTATAGCGTTTTTTTAAAAAGTGTCTATTTTGCATATAGTTAGTGACATTGTGTTCGTAAAATTATTTCGAGTTTAGCGATGGTGTCGGAAAAATTTTACTCGTTGCGAGCGAGAACATATGACCCGTTGAATATTTGAGTGGAGTTTATTTAAGATTTTTTATGAAAATATTGATTTGACACTTTACCCCCTGTTTTGGAGGTCAATTTTAATTTTTGTACAAAGTGTGGGGTGTTTGTGGTGAAATAAAATTTAGTTAAAAGGGGGAAAAAAAGAAGGTGAAAAGTCGAAATTACCATCGGTACTATTCACATTTTTGTGTAATAGATAGTAATAGTAATAGTAATAGTAATTATAAGATAACAAGTTGTCCGTGTCTATTTTTCTGTGTCTATTTCGATGTTCATTTCGGTAACATGGTTAGAAGCGTTCATAGTGTTCATTTCAGTATCCATTTTTATTTTTTTATTTTTAATTATTTTAACAAATTTTCTATTATTAATTATTTTTTATTTATTTTGAAAATAAAAAACATTTCGTTAATAAATATATAAAAACTTTTCATTAATAATAAATTATACAAATGATTTATGATAAAAACATTAAATTAAAAAAAATTTGAATAAAATGAATAAATATATTATCCTAGTTTTTTTACATTGTTTGGCCCCAAAAAAAATATTTAGCTCAAAGGTAAAAGCCTATTTTACAAAACCTAAAGTCCTTCATCAGCAGCAACAATGTCACCCTCCTTCTTCTTCATCTAGCAACAACGAGCAGCTCCACTTTACAAAAAAAAAAAAAAAAGATTAAAACTAATAAAAAAAATTAAGACAAGAAATAAGGATATCAACTATAAATTTTTAACTCAAACGGTCTAAAAACCAGTGTCGGTACCCGAGCTGAGTAACAGACATTGAGCTCGACGTCGGTCCGGTGTCAAATTGACCATCGATCCCGACATCGGTTTTCTAAACCGATGCGAAATATAAGATGGTCATCGCGTGCTATAAGAGAAAACAAGCACCACATACTGGTGATTCAAATGCAAATCACAGAGACCCCAGTGATTCAAATACAAATCACGAGGACTAGGGGTGTGAACGAGCCGAGTCGAGCCGAGCTTAGGCTGCACTAGGCTCGAGTTCGGCTCGCTTGAATTTCAAAGATCTCGAGCTCATCTAGATTCTGTTCGAGCCTAATATCTTAAGCTCGAGCTCGACTCGCTAATCACATCATTTGTTTCTTCATATTATTTAATCTGAAATTTTTTCATATTTATTGTTAGGTAATTTCTATCAAATTATAATTGTATTTAACATTTAATATGTAATATTATTATATATATTAACTATCATTTGTATAATATTAACTATCATTATACACTTATATATTATATTTTTACAAATATAATATTTTGTTTGCATATATATGAAAAGCTCGTTTAGGCTGGCAAACTTGTTTGAGCTCGAGATATAAAGCTCGAACTCGGACTCGTTTATTAAACAAGCTTCAAAATAAGTTAAAGTTCAAGCTCGTTTAGGCTCGGCTCGAATATAGTTTTTAACGAATCGAGCTCGAGTAGCTCATGAGTAGGTCAATCCATTTACAGCCCTAACAGGGACTATCCTTGATGAAAACAAGTACAAAGACCTCTGATGATTTATAATACAAACCACATGAACTATTCATGATATTATGTCGAATAACAATTATAATTATACATATAATAACATCCCAAGTTAAGATTGTCGTTTTGTTTTCAAAATTGGTAAGTTTCTCCTGGTTTTAAGGTGTACTGGTTTTCGTGTGTGTATATATATATATATATATATATATATATATATATATATAGATATATATACAATTTTATAGTAGTTTTATGTTGATCATTACTTGTATATGTGTCTTGCTCTTAGTAAATGACACGTGTTTAGTTTTAAAGTTGTATTATATTATTTTTTAGTTGTTTGAAATATTATTTCTTCACCTTTACGCGTACCTTATCTTCACCTTCTTTGTTCCTTCACATTATGAAGGATTTATTTTCTGTCTTTCTTTTTGGTCAAATTTTAGGTAGTGATCGATTGTTGGTGATTTAATTATCGTCGCTTGATTTTGTTTAGTTTTTTTAGATAGATTGTTGAATGATTACTTATTACTTTTGAATGTCTGTTTATGTATTGTGTTTATCAGTTGAAAGTTGTTCATCTCATATGCTTGTACATTCATTTAAACTCCAGGTTGTTAACCAATATATAATTGCGGATTTGTTTCTATGTGTTTAGTTTATGTTTTTGATCGATTAATCAAATAACTTCTTTCCATTATCTTTCTTTATGGTGATTATTAGGGGTTATTTGACCTATTCGTTATTAATCGTGGCAAATAATTTTTCATAATTGGGGTCAAAATTAGGGTTTGATTTCTCTGAGCGATTCTTTTATCCCTCAACCGATTCATGTGGCTTTCTTTGTTGTTGCTGGATTAGGGGTTATTTCGCCCTTTCATTCGTTAGTTGTGGTGAGTATGAACAGCGAAGACCTTCGACACTCTTTGATAGGCGATGGTGGTTCCCCCTGCTTAAGGTTTTGCCCTTGGTCTCGAGATGTTGACCTTTAACCCTTACGACTCCTCTGGTACGTGATTCACTTTTTCAATTAAGGTTTTTTCAGGCGTTGAATTATATTGCTTAGTATGTTAATCAGCCAAATTTGTATTTGTTTACGATGTGTTTATATGTACTTTGCACACATGTCATGGTGAATTATGTGTGTTGCAATGAGAATTTTTGTTTTGTGTCCTATTAGGGCATCGTTTTGTTGCAACCAGCTTCTTTTTGATGTGTTCATGCGCATTTTATGGAGTTATGATGATAAATAATACATGTTGCAGTTAGAAAAAAATAATTGTGTGTTGACAAGGCAACGTTTTAGTTGCAACCATGCCTAGTGGCTATATGGAGGTTTGAGAAGTTCATAAGAATTTGTATCATTCACAAGTCACAAGTACAAATGTGATTTGTACAAGCACTGACAAGAGGGATAGAAATGTTGATGGAAATTGAGAGCATTGCATTTCAAATGAAGTTGTTGATTCGGTTGAGAATTCTAATGGTAAAAGCTATTCACGAATTTCAGAATGATTTACCTTAAGAATTAAGAAAACAATTAAAAGTAGGAACCAAATTTTAACAAGTGGGACTGAAAAAACTTTGCCAAAAACATAATAAAAAGGTCAAAATACACAGCTCAAACATTATGATATCCGTCTCTTATTTCTTCCAGAGTCCTTTATGATTTATGAATTGAAGTAAGTCAAAAGTATAAAGTAGAATCCGACTGAGATGCCCAAATATGCTACTACGTACAAAACAACCCTCTAAAGTAAATAATCATGATTATTAAAAATACACGATTTTAGAACCTTAAATTTACAATTCTTGTGGCAGTGGGATGATGATTGCCCCTGCCGCATGTGTGAGGACCCGGTGGAGATAATTTTCTGGCATCCGACTATTTCGGGGTGGGTCTGGTGGGTTTTCAAGAAAACACAGGGTCGATGTGTCCCTATCAAACATACACCTTTGGACTTAAATTGAAGTTGATATATGAATGAATTTTTCTTATTAAATTGACCATTTTTTAATAAATACCTCAAAACAGTCAAATAATATACTCGGTGTTATAATATCTTGAATATACAAGTATCCTAAAAGTCAAGATATGTGTCCTCTAAAGTCCAAGATTTGAATGATCAATTATATCACTCCATATCTTTTTACTATTCCTCATTGAAAATTGAACACATATAGCATTTGTATTGTAGTATAAATATCCATCGAGTGTAAGCAAACTATGTGCCCTATTATTTCTCAAACACAAGTGTTACTCTTATTCTCCATTCATTTTCTAATCTTTGTACAGTACAGAAGTTTCTAATCTTATATAATATAGGCCATGAAAGTAGTTACTGACTACTAAATTACAACACGTTATCAGCACGAAGTGCTCCGTATAATCAAGGTTTATCTAAGCAAGCACAAGTCACTAATCAGGGTAAGAAATTCTTTAACGATATCTTCTATTATTTATTAGTAAGGTAAATATTATTATCATCCTAAGTAAAATTATATTTCTGTAATCTAACTTTTATTAACTTCACTAACATTTATATTTATGTTATTTAAGTTATATATGGTCGGTTATACCGCCTGAATTATATTTATGTAATCTAACTTTTATTAACTTCACTAACATTTATATTTACGTTATTTAAGTTATATATGGTCGGTTATACAGCCTGAATTATATTTCTGTAATCTAACTTTTATTAACTTCACTAACATTTATATTTATGTTATTTAAGTTATATATGGTCGGTTATACCGCCTGAATTGTATATGGTCGACACTGTCGCCTAAGTATAATTTATGTTTACTAACATTGCATTTATGTTATTTAACTCTTATTAACTTCACTAACATTTATATTATTGTTATCTAACATTTATTTATGATTACTTATGCAACTACTAATCATTATTTATTTTATGCATACTAATATTTATTCTTAAATTTATTATTAATATGTTTATTCTCTTAATCTTCGTATTTATACTAAATGTATTTATAGTAGTCGTATATATACTAATTATATTCTTTTATTAAAATTATTATTAATACAACGTGTACATAACAGTCGTTAACGTTAACTAACGACGTTATAACGGTCATATATACGTAACGGTTGTTAACGTCAACTGGCGACGTTACAGCGACTATATTTTTCAAATATAAAATAAACATCTCCGTTTTCACATTTTCACAAATCAATCTTCATTTTCTCATATTACCACTCTCAAAAAGTTTTTTTTTTTTTTTTTTTTTTTTTTTGTAAAAATGATTCACACAAGGATGATTTTTCCTATTGTATTGGTCATACTAACTATCATCATTATTGCTAATATACCACCGGGTGAACCTATATTCTATCTTGCCCTTGTGGTTTTATCATTTGTAATCATGCCATTATTATGTTGTTTGCTACTTATGAATTTAAAATGATTCTAATTTCATTTTATTATTTGTCTATGAATAGAAGTTGATTATGATTTATGTTGTTCATCTTTTGATAATAGAAAATGTCGAAATTGAAAAT